>NC_081824.1:17477812-17780625 GCF_030867095.1 Alligator mississippiensis | reverse complement strand
GATTATAAATTCTGTAGACTAAGATTATAAATTAATTTACACTTAGGCCAATAGAAGGGTTCTGGAGAGGTAGTGTACTGTTACGGGCAAAAATAATCTGTTTTTCTGCCTATGCAGTATATCCACCAAGGGGTGGTAGTGGCATTCCAGGCAAACATAGCTACAGTGGCAGAAGAACAATAAAAGTGTAACAAAACCACTCTGACTTTAACACTGCCTCATCCAGAGCTAAAGTTAGAGCAGTTTTGCTACTTTTGTTTTGCTTCCAACTTGTCCACACATAACCATCAGATTATAACAGCTGCTGGGCACTCCCTGTCAGTAGCTTCCCTTTTAAAAAGGCTCCATATATATGTGTATCCATACCATCTGTAGTGCATCCATACACATGCTTATATTTGTGTAAAGCACCAAAGAAGGATAAAGAAATACTCTATACCTGAAACAACTGCAGTTGTAGCCATGTTGGTCTAAGGACATAGGCACATAAGGTTCTTTGGGTGAATATGATATCTTTTATTAGACCGACTCATAAAAGATATCAGATTTACCCAAAGAGCCTTGTCTGTCTATACCTGAAAAGCCCTTGAGAGTGGTTGGGAAGCTGCTCTATTGTGCTTGCCGCTGATTACATTAATACAAATATTTCAAGCAGTTAAGCCAAGTATTCCATTTTTCTTTGTATTATTGCCTAGTATAAAGAGGTTATAATCCCTAAGTAGAGCCCCTAGCTACTATGGTAACAACAACAGCAACAAGAAGAAGCCATTTGTCACCATCTCAACTTTCCTCAGATGTATCTGCATGTCATCCCTTGCTTCATATTTAGACTTTGGTCTTACTAAAACATGCACATGTCCCTAATTCCATACACTGTGGGTACATCTACATGAGATGCTTTACTGTGAAGTAGAAAAATGTACTATGCAGTAAGCTGCTCTACCTATGAGTAAATTTGTTACCTGCAAATGCAAGTAGCAAGTTTACTTGTGAGTAGTTACTGCACAGTAGTGTAGGTATAGATGCTTACCAGAAGCAAATTTGCTCCCAGTCAGTCCTGATACTAGGGGGCCAGCCTCACCACAGCCCCAGTGCCCTGGGGCTGGGACCCTCTCCTGGCCCAGGGCTGGGCTGGATTTATGGCAGCTGCAGCCCCCAGGTCCTTAAAAGCCAGCAGGCATTGTGAAGCCCAGGGGCACATGCAGGTAGCCTGTGGCTACACCATGCCACTGCAACCCCCTGCACAGGCCACAGGCCAGCTCAGCCAGTTTGTCTTCACCCCAGTTCTTCTCCCTGGCACTGCAGTGCTGTGCAGCTGCCAGGGCTATACTGTCCAGATCTGCAGGGACCTGGCAGGTACCTGACAGGCCTGCAAACACCCAGGTCCCTGCAGCTGCAGGTGCTACCTGGCACTGCCTCACTACACAGCTGCCAGTCTTGTGGCATGCCCCTATGCTGGGCATTGCAGGCAGCTGCCCATACCCATCAGCAATGGGACAGTCATGTGGAAGCCTAAACAGCCATCATGAGAGCCATGCTAGCATACTCCCCCATGCCACATGCCACCTCCTGGGGCTCCAACTGGTCCAAGGAGGAGACTGGGGACCTTGTGGTGCTGTAGAGTGAGGCTGAAGTAGTGAAGCAGTTCATGCAAGGTGGGTGCTTCAAAATGCACATTTACAAATGTTTGCAATTTGGCGAGGGACTGCACCCAGAGAGTGGTGGTGGATGGGTCATATTCAACCTAGAGGGATGTGGGCAGTGGAGTCCCCCAGGACTCAGTCCTTGGGTCTGTACTGTTCCATTTCTTTATTAGTGATTTGGACGAGGGGGTGAAAAGCACCCTGTTCAAATTCACTGACAACACCAAGATGTAGGGTGAGGTGGGCACACTAGAAGGAAGGGATAGCATACAACTGGACCTGGACGGTTATAGGGGTGGGCAAATGTTAATAGGATGGGATTCAATACTGACAAGTGCAGGGTACTGCACCTGGCCAGTAAGAACCAGCAGCATACCTATAGGCTGGGGAACTTCCTTCTCATAAGCACAGTGACAGAAAGGGATCTTGGAGTCATTATCAATTCCAAAACGAACTTAGGCGGCCAATGTGAGGATGCGGTCAGTAAGGCCAACCGCACCTTGTCATGCATCCAGAGATGCAAAACGAGCAGGGCCAAGGAGGTGATCCTCCCCCTCTATGCGACATTGGTCAGGCCACAGTTGGAGTACTGTGTCCAGTTCTGGGCGCCGCATTTTAGGAGGGATGTGGCCAGCCACTCGCATGATCCAGGGACAGCAGGGCAGACCCTATGAGGAGAAGCTACGGGACCTGAACCCATTCAGCCTTCACAAGAGAAAGCTGAGAGGGGACCTGGTGGCCATCTATAAACTTACCAGGGGGGACCAGTGGGGAATGGGAGAGACCCTGTTCCCCTGAGCACCTCCTGGAGAAACAAAGAATAACGGCCATAAGTTGCTTGAGAGTAAGTTCAGGCTGGACATTAGAAGGCACTACTTCACAGTCAGGGCGGCTAGGATCTGGAACCAAATTCCAAGGGATGTGGTGCTGGCTTCTACCTTGGGGGTCTTTAAAAGGAGGCTTGATAATTACTTACCAGGGGTCATATAAGCCCAGTATTCATTCCTGACCATGTCAGGGGGTCGGACTTGATGATCTACTTAGGTCCCTTCTGACCCTACATCTACGAAACTATGAAACTATGAAACAAGGAGCTGTCAGGCCATATGCAGAAGCATTGGTATGACCGGCCAGCATGCCAGTGCTGCATAATGGTCAAGGCCTTGTAGGCACAGTGGGTCACTGTGACTGACCACAACCATTGGTCTGGGACAGGCCTCAAGTTCATGCCTTTTATGCAGCAACTGGATGCCATCCTTGCACCTGGGGATCCAGGCCACAGCCATGCTGTGTACTCCAGCATGGTCATCCTGCTCAAGCCTCTGCTACAGCTTGGCACCCATGTTGATGTGATACTGGGGGAGGGCCCCTTGGGCTGCCAGCAGCCCATCCCACCGAGATCCCCACCCCCAGGATCGCCCAGCAGCTCTCAGAGCCTGAGCCAGCAGCTGCCCCATCAGCTCCGCAGCCTCAGCCCCATGTCACTGCTGGCCATCATCATCAGCACCTGCTCCTCCCCAGGAAGGCCCTGACTGAGTACTCACACACCATGCCCTGCTGCCTGATGAGTCTATCAGGAGTCATACGCCATCAATGCCAGCCAGGCCAAAACCTAGCCACTAGACATGCCAACTCAACCCACATGGTAAGCCATGCACTGGGGGAAGGGCCCTCCCCACTCTGGTCCCTGCCCCTGTCTCCAGCTCTAGCCCCCTCCCCCCACCCCCCCCCCTCCAACTGCCTGGGAGGCAGAAGACCATGCAAAACTTTATTAAGCAGCCTGGCTTGAGAAGGGGGTGGAGGATGCAGGCTGCCTACATCTAGCACCCAGCAGCTCCTGGGGAGTGAGCAGGGCTGGAGGGCTCAGCCAAGGGCCACCTGGGTCCAGGCCTGCCTGGCCTACTTACCATGGTCTTTGGGCACCCATGCATGCACAACCCCTGAGCTGAGGCCCCCTGGCACAGAGCATCTTATCTCAGAAATGTTGTGAACTCTCACAAACAGCTTTTTTCTTATGGCTCTGAAGGTCCTGCAGCTGCACATGGGGGAGAGCCAGAAGTTGGCATGTGGGATGGTGGCTCAGGGTCACTGTCACCCTTGGCCAGGGCCCTGCAAATGCACCAGCTCCATTGGAGAAGGACCCAGGACCAAACCCTCCTCCTGGACCAGCTGGTGATGGTGTTGGAGGACCAGCTGGTGGAGGTGCAGGTATGGCAGGAGAAGGATGTCACCCAGCAGGATGCAAAGTGGATGGAGGATGTCACCCATAAGGATGTGCAGGACGGCATGAGGAGACACAGGACTGGGCAGACTGGGCAGACTGGTGCCCTGGAGGAGTGGCACATTGATGCCCTGGAGCAGCAGGCTGTGGTCATTGCCAGGGCAGTGGAGGTGATGGAAGAAGACCGCCGGATGCTGGACACCATCATGGCCCTGACAGTTGCCTTGGTGCCATCCACTGTCCTGCCCCTGACCACAGCCCTGTCTGGCCCCTGGCAGCCACCTGCCATCCAAGATAAGGCCCACCCATGCGCCTGGGTGGAGGTCTAGAGCTGCATCCACTGGTCAGGAGCCCCGGCCCCAGGTTCCCAACCACCCAGCCTCCTGGCCTGGGCCCAGCTCCACCACTTGCCCCAGCTCTACATGGCTGTGAAGCAGGATCTGCCTCCATCGCCCCTGGGTGAATCCCTTACCACCTGGGCTCACCATAGCATGTGCACCCACAGGGGCACAGCCAAAGGCTGAGATTCTGTCTGCCTGTCCCTGTGCTGCACCATCCTAGGCTCCCCCAACCCATCCCTACCTGCACCCATGGGAAGGCACTCGCACAGGCCCAACAATCTACACAGTTTGCTTAGGGAGGAGGGTGTTTTATTGGTGGTGGGTGGGGTGGGTTGTGGAGGGATTCTGTTGTTGGCGGGGGAGGAGGTGGGGTGTTGCTTGGGAGGGATGGGGGTCTTTTGGGGAGGAAGGGAGGATGAGGGTCTGTTGTTGGGAATGGAGAGAGGTCTGTTTCTGTGAGGGGAAAAAAGTGTTTTTCAGAGAACTCTCTTCAGTCTGCATGGTGCTGGGGTTGGGCAATGGTGCAGGGGTCCACAGCAGCTGATGCTCCCGCTGCCAGGAGGCCTCCATCTGCTGTACCTCATCTGTGCAGGCCTCATGAAAGAGCTCCCTCCAGGCCTCAAAGATGTTATGCACCACACAGCCTGTGATGATGACCTGGAGGATGCTGGCCTCAGAGAACTCAAGGTGTGTGGTGAAGGCGAGCCAGTGTCCCTTCAACTGCCTGAAGGCACTCCATGAGGCCACAGGTCCCACCCAGGCACGTGTTGATGTGGGCATGGTAAGGGACCAGCTGGCTGGTATAGAGATGCATAAGCCAGGGGAGGCTGCATGAGTATGGGCAGGGTCCCCTATGAGGACGGGCGGAAGCACCACTGCACCCAGCTGGAGGTCTGATACCCATGGCACAAAGTGCATGCTCTGCACCAGAGCTGGCAGGGTGAAGTTCTAGAAGATCTGAGCATTGTGTGCACTGCTCACCCAGACAGTACTCACATTTGTGAAGGCACTGCAGTGGTCAACAACAGCCTGGAGCATGACAGAATGGAAGTCCCACTGGCTGTAGTTGGGGTGGTCACCATGGGGCAGGCAGCTGATGGGGATGTGGTTCCCATCCGAGGCCCCAGTGCACTGGGGGAAGCCCAGAGCATGGAACCCCACCACTACCACCACAGGGTCATGCATATGGAGCACCCCCCAGCACGTCCTGGAGGGTGACAGACATTTACAGGATGAACTCCCTGGTGGTGGCCTTGCCCATGCTGAAGAGGTGGTCAATGTATCAGAGAATTGTGGGCATGGCCAGCTTCAGCTGGGCAATGGCCAGCCAGGTGTCTGTAGGGGGTGGGGGTGCTGCATGATGGTGTCCTGCCACTCCAGGTGCTGGCAGAGCTACTTTGGGAGGTCCAGAAAGATGGCCAGGGTCATGCAGAATGCCTCCAGCCACTGCTCATCATCCCATGTGGCCTCAACAAGATGCATCCACCAGCTCTTGCTTGCCAGATGGGCCTTCAGAGGCAGCACGGCTGGAGGCCCAGGAGGGTGTGGATGGCCCCAGAAGTAGAATCTAGGAGCACATCATTGCTGCCTCTGCTACGGTCAGGCCAACAGCACAGGGTTTAGGTAACAGCTGCACTGTGGTGGGGAGCTTGGGACAGCACAGTGAGGCTGGACAGGGGTGGGCAAGATGACAGATCCAGCTAGCAGCTGGACTCCATTTTCCAGCAGCCTCCTCCTGCATGGCCAATCTTCATGGAGACCCCAGCTGTAACTGTGATTCATAGATTCATAAATGTTAGGGTCGGAAGGGACCTCAACAGATCATCGAGTTCGACCCCCTGCATAGGCAGGAAAGTGTGCTGGGTTCAGATGACTCCAGCCAGATGCCTATCTAACCTCCTCTTGAAGACCCCCAGGGTAGGGGGTGGTCCCCCCTGTCATCAATTGCTTTTGCCTGTTTAGTAATGGTCCTATACCACCCTGGGCCTTCCTTTTACTCCCTATATATCTGAAAAACAATTTTTTGTTATCCTTAACTTGGGATGCCGTCCTCAGCTCCATGGTAGCTTTGGCCTTTCTAACTGCTTCCCTACAACTGCAAGCTGAAGAGGCATACTCCTCCTTAGTAATTTCTCCCTGTTTCCACTGCTTATATGCCCCCCTTTTTGCCCTTAGGCTGCTCTGGATTTCTCTGGTCAGCCAAGGAAGCCTCTTGGCCCCTTTCCCCCTTTTCCCCTGCATCAGGATCATCTCCCTTTGTGCCCAAAGGATCACTTCCTTAAGGCATAGCCACCCTTCCTGGGCTCCCACCTCACCAAATCTCTGATATGATAGCACGAGGCTGGAGTTGCCATAGAGACCGGCCCCAGCTATTCCTGCCCAGAGCATGAAGGATGCAGATCATGGCTCTACGCTGGCCCTGGACCAAGCTGCCCACACCACAAGATCCCAGCAGCTCCAGAGCAGCCCCCTGCCCTGCCATGTGCCTTGCCGATGCCAGCCTCCATGGCAACCCTGGCCTTGCACTATCACAGCGCAGCTGCAACTGGGGACTCCATGGAGACCAGACCCAGCCATGGGGCTGGAGCAGGTGGGAAATGGAGTCCAGTGCTGGACGGATCTGGACCATGGCCCGGACATTGCCCACCCTGGATCTAGGAGAAAAAGGCTGAACATCTGCACATTCATGGTTTCTCCTGGGAGAGCAGTGATGCTCCTAAGAGCAAATGAATATCTTTTCAGGCCTTAGACACCCAAGTGGAATAAAATCTAGCTCTAAGTGATTATATCCACAACCTGAGTCCCAAGTCATTTCAATTAAATACAATATTATTTAATGTTGTAGATGGCTATGTGCTGCTAGACCTAAAGAGAGCTACACTAATAGGAGTGCTAATCCTATTAGTATGTGAGTATATCTCACAGAAATGTGTCAAGCTCTTTGTCTCTTTCCAGGTGCTAGACAACAGAGGTTTGCTTTTACCATAAACAACACAGACCTGAATTGACAGATAATGGGTGCGTTGACTTTTGAAGATGACTTGAAATTAAGCAAGTAGCACAGAGTCAATGGAGGTCTCTGAAACCTATGCACACAATGTATACAGCATGGGCTGAAGTTGAACATAGCATGAATCTTCTAAAGCATTTTGGGAACCATTTTGACATATAATACTAGCAAATTGATAGTGTTGATATTATTAAGAGGAAGCTGTTATACTTTTATTGTTTATTCTGTTTCCTAGACAATTAGCATTATGCTGAAGGACAGAGGTTGAGTTCAAGTGAAGAGTAAGAGCTAGATTCAATAAAGGTCCTAGAAACACTTAGGACTAGGGTGGACATCATAGGGCATGTCCACACATGTGAGCACATGTGCTTGCAGCAGCTCAAATAGAAGTAGTGAAATCTGAGCCAGGGCTTTTTGCCTCAGAGCACGTGCCTGGACATGCACTTTGATGTGGAGCAAATTGTGCCACTTGGGGCAAAATAACCCTGACTGGCTTCTCCTGGATCTGCAGCCAGGGGAGCTGGAACCCGGGGTCAGAACCTGTGCTGTCCCCAGCAGTATAAAAAGCTACCCTGTCCTGGTCCCAGCAGTACAAAAAACTGCCTTGTCAAGTAGCTCAGGACTACTTGCTTTCAGGAGCTTCTGAAGCCCAGCCAATTGGTACCTGGGGACACTACCTCTTGTGCCAGCCGGACTGGTGAAGCAGCCCTGAGAGTTCCCTGCACCCTCTATCCACTGTAGAGGTCTGGCAGAGAGGGCTGCTGCCTTGCTGTGACCTGCTGCCACCTGCCAGACCGGGATGAGGCATCTGTCCCTGTGGGCCAGACTCCAGTGGGCTGTGGCTGCAGAGTTGGCCTCTGTGCAGCACTACTGCCACGTGTGCCCCCTGCCCAGCCATCTGGGCAGCTATCGCCCAGAAGATTTTCCTAGTGTGGTGGCCTGCTTTGAATTGTCAAAGCATGTCCTCCTGGCCCCATTTAGCTAGGAGGTAACCCATCTTCATCTGAGTCCAAAGTGTTAGCTCTGAGCAGGGTCCTCTGCCTGGGTCCTGCCACTGGCCTCCCTAGCAGGAATTCTGGTCTTCCCTATTTGAAAACTGAAAAATCCCTGGTAAAAACATCCCAAAGTCACTCTGTAAAATACCCTGAAATCCATGTTCCTCCACAATTAAAACAAAAAACTACTATAGAGAGAGGGAGAGTGAGACACAGAGAGACAGCAATCAGTTGGGCAATGTTTTATTGATATATCTACAGTGTTAAGGCAATTTGGAAGTCTATCAGTGTCTTTATCATCATAATAAAATGAATTCTAAATACCTATATGTTTTGCTGTTTGCCTTTGGTTTTCTTACTATAGAGCAGTTACAGCTCTCTGTGACCCCTTCACTAACCAGGATGTGGGGACAGCTGCCCCTGTAGCCACAGCTCCTGCCAGCAGGTCTCATCCTGTCTGGCAGCTGGGCATGCAGGTTGTGTGCTGGGGGGATATGGGGTTTGCAGGGGGAAGGTGAGAAGGGGGCTGGAGGGATGTGGGTGGCTGCAGAGGGATGTGGGGGCCCTGGGGTGTGTGGGTAGGTGTGGGTGGATTGTGGAGGGACTGTGAAGGGGGAATGCTCAGGGGTGGGTGCAGCCCCCCTGCACAGCTCATGGACTGCCCCCCACAGTGGCTACAGCCCCCCAACAGGGGTCACATGGCCCCTGCAGGGGCTATCAGCCCCCCCCCCCCCTTCAGGGCCCACATGCCCCACCCCGCTTGCTCCCCCAGCTCCTCAGATTACTGCCCCACCTGGGCCTATCCCCTGCTGGCTTCTGCAGCTCCCCAATGGCTGCCCCACCCAGCCCCACCCCCTGCTTACACCCCCAGCCCCCTGATGGCTGCCCTGCCTCGAAGAGAAAAATAGAGGACATAAATGTGTTGAGTTTCATATCAATAAAGGACAGAGTAGCAGGAAACCAGAATGTCCTTTATGATGGCCAACCTACCTAGGACATGGGCAGAATTGAGGTGTTTAAGTCCCAAACCATGACCCAAACTTACTCTTCCCATATATACTCTTTTTTGCAGTTTAACCCTGGTGTGCCTAAACTTATCAGGGACTTTACTTGTTTAACCGTAAAGTTTTAAAACCCTCTAAGTTTGCTTTTAGCCATTACGAGAACTATCTGCCTGAGAAAGTGTCCTGTCTAAACCCAACTGGGACTGGGAAACTAGACAGTCCCTGTCTGTCTTCCCTGAGAGCATTTTTATACTGCAGAGGCAACGCGTCCCAGATTAAATGACCCAAACATGCCTTGGCAACCTGGAAATATGTTGATAAAGCAGCTTCAGGGGCATCCCTCTGCACTGGCTCTAAAAACCCACCTCTCACTCAAGCTGTGCTCACCTCCCATTGTTTAGGCAACTTCATGGGAAGTGATAGTTGTAGACTTGGATCACCAGGTGTGGAGGTCATTGAAAATGGATCTTCCATTTTCTGTTCAAGTGCTCTAACTACCTAGCTGTGGTATAGCAGATAGGCAGCAGCACCTTTGTATTTCAAAAGAAAGCTGTGTGCCCTGTTCTCATGTCTTTCAAAGGACTATCCTCAGGGGGGAAATTACAAACTCTTCATTTCAAGTGAATGGAAACACCTCCCTGTAGCTCTGATATAAGCACCTAAGCATTAGAGAGCAGTGAGACTCTAGATAAAACCCTGTGCTTGGCCTTTCTTATTGGCTAGCAGCGAGTTGCTCTCTGCCTAGCATGCAGAATTCCTGTATTTCCTTTCCAAGGCATGTAATTCTTCCTGCACCATCTATAGTGAGCCTAGGGGCTTAATTGTGGGTTTCAGACTCCACTCTGGGGGACAGCCATCTCTAAGGCAGGGACTTCAATGTTTAAATTGTAGGAATGCAAGACCTTCAGTGGATCTGCCCTATTAAGTGCCTTTCCTGAGGTAAAGTGCTCTTCTCTAACAGGGAAAAAATAAATTAAATACTTTATAAATGAAGGAGCCTCAAACCTGTGAAATGAAGAGTGCCTGAGTCTCCTATTGAAGCCAATGGGAGAGACAAGGTCAGCACCCAATGGAACTGAACTAAAGGAGTGTATTTTATTTGAGAAAACTGTAATCCACTGTGACAAAATAGAAAATGAGTTGGCTTTATTGCTGTCTTTTTAAAACGGTATCTGAGAAATAAGGCAATTTCTCAATGACTTAAGAGCCACACCTGAGAACAATTTCTTTAGAAATGCATACCGAATAAAAGTTGATGTTTACTAAAATGCATTACCATCTGCTTCTTTGTTTCATTCCATTTGAGATTAATTGAGTTGAACTGAGTTATCAGATCCTCTCAATGAAATTACATAGTGGGTTGATAAGGATTTTAATTTAGCTACTGATTAACTTGTTAGAATGCCCAGGTGAGGGGATAATTGTTTTAGAAATCCAAAAACAAAGTTTTAAAACCAAGTTACTGCTTACAGTTGAAGGTAACACTGACTTAAGCAGAAGAAATGACTTTCTCAATTTGTTGCATTGGCAAGAAAACTTTAAACAATAAACTTGAATGTGTAAATTCCATAAACTTTGCTGACTTTTGTGTCTCAGATTCTCTTATAAGAAGAACATACCTTAAATGCTAGATTTTTTTAGATAGTTAGGCATCTCAAGCTGTAGGTGTCTAGTAAAATGTTTAAATATACCTGGGCACTTGCCTGTTTTTTAGGTTCCCAAAAAACATTTTAAAATGTGGCCTTAACCCTTTTTTAAAAAATAAGCCTTAAGTTCTAACATGGCTTTATGTATTGTTGAAAATTTTATTCAATATATATATCTATAGCATGAATTTGAACTAGCAGGTGTTATGAAACAACTTATATCATCAATTAATATGTCTCAATGAGAAATACAAGGCAAGTTATTATGTAGCATGTGTGCGCTCAAAAGCCCTGATCTTTCAATATGATCGGTATGGGCAGATCCCTTGCTCTGCATGACACATGTCAGTGCCAATTGACAGGAATATGTTAATAGCAATAACGCCAACACGATTGACTTCATTAGGGCTTCCTGTGGATAAAAGGCTACACCTGCGCAGGTCCATTTGCAGGTTTGGAGCCAATAATAGCTTCATAGTTGATGTAGAATGTATCCTGTTGTATACCCAGTTAAAACACCCTTTCAGAAAATTAGGTAATTACACAGCATTTTGTGGAAGTATAAGTCATTCTGAGTCATTTATGTTTGGCACAACTCATCGTGTGAGTAATATGCATTTCAGGTATGAAAACAATCTCGAGTTCTGAAGCATGACCAAGAAAAAGTCACCCACTGTTTCAAATATTATTTTATTGAACTCACAGTAATTCTGTTTCACAAGTTTATGTTCCACATAATGCAGTTATTTATACCTGAGCCTTGACATCTGAGTTTCATAACTATTTTTACATCTCCAGAGGAAAGCTTCTGCAAATTTACAAACAGTTCCTGCAACATCAATCCTGATTAAACCCATCTACTTCTATGATGGGACAAAATTGTTTTCCATAATAAGAGTGCCTGATTATTCTATTTAACAAAATCAGCAGTTATACTAAAAAAAAATAAATAAGAAATGTGCCTCACTTTAAGGAACTATTTTATTAATTTTTTATCCTCAGCACTTCTAGTCAAGCTGTGAGGAAAATCTCTAATGCCAGCTATGCAATTTTATCTTAATCCAATGGGGGAAAAAATAGTAAATGAAAAATAATCCAAAAGTTTAAGTGGAACAAAAGATTTAGGCAAAACGTAGCCTTCACAAAATTAATAGTGCACTGAAAGCCTGAAGGAATGTCCTCTCTGGTAATGAAGATGAGGATAAAGTTGATCAATTGAAGGGATTTTTTTTGGTCGTTTTTTGTTTGTTTTTTGTACTGAAATTAATTAATTTGTTAAATGAAGAAAATGTTCATTTATGCAGAAAAATACAAGCTTAAGAAAATATTAAGAGTTGGAGCTTGGTGTGCATTTACTGCTAAAATAGTTATTAATTAAATCGATGTGAGCAATATGATCCCAGCTCTGAAATATGATAAGCAGCAGCAGATGCCTGATGTGAGGTCCCATCAATTTCAATTTTTTGTATTGGTCTCTGGCTATCAGCATGTTGCTAATGTGATCTTTTGGGCACTAGAATTTGAGATTTTTGACTAACGACAAGGATTTAAGTCTAAAATTCTAATTCTGTATGAACTAGTACTGGTAATGAGGTTACAAGCTAAGGTTTCAAAAAAAAAAAAATCCCAATAGGTCTCTTGGCAAAGGTATCTTTGAGGAACCCGAGCATATGTTTTGTTATCCCACAACTTGGCAAAAATAGTTTTCATATGCATAAAATAAGGGAACTGAAAAATAACCTTCATATCGGGCACATCTACACAAGATGTTTAATGTGGAGCTGCTTAATTAGCTCCGCAGTAAACATCTCAGTGTCTACATGTGCGGTATCATTAGGATGGAGTAAGCTAATTAAATCTGCTGTAGGTTAGTATTTGTAAATACAAGTACTATCCTGCGGCAGAGTTTTTTACTCTGCAGCAACTCATGTATAGACACTGATGGGGCTGGCTGGCCCATGAGGATGCTTCAGTGCAGGGTCTGCCTGCCTGCTAGCCCCAAACTGAAACAGCCTTGTGCCCCAGCCAGCCCCTTCACATCACATTGAGCCAGGGGCAGCAGTCCTGGGCTGGCAGATTGACCCACCCAGACCACTTGCCAGCCAGGGCTACTCTGACCCAGCTCAACATGCTATGGTCCCAAGCACATGTTCAGGTACAGCGCCTGGGAGCACTAAACTCCTGATCAATAAGCACCAGAGTTTATTGCTGCACCTTAACAACACATGAAAACATGCCCATTGTTCTAATTGCAAAAGGGAAAACGAAGGTCGAAATTGGTGTTTTTGTTTGCTGTCTTTTATGCCATGATATGGGATGGGAGAACATGATTGGACTTTTCAGTATTTATTTTCTGTTTTCCTTCCTTCCTCCTAAAAAATATGGGAAAGAGATCACAGACATATAATTGTTTTCTGAGCATGGTAAGCTTGAAAGTGAAGCAAAATGAAAAATCAGGCTAGGCCGTGAGGAAAACAATGCTCTTGAAAACTACCCCAGGCATAAAGCACCTTGGTTCTAAGAAGGGTATGTTGAAAACTATTTTAATTAGATCAAGTTATTGATAAATCAGGTTCTGATTCAAAGGTAGATAGACAGCAAGGATGCAAACACTTTCATTGTATGACAGGTGCAGATACCTTCTCTCTAAGCATGTTTCCATCTGTCAGAGTTGTGTATGCAGCATAGGTCTATGACCAAATAGTAGTTTTAGGCAGTGTCGACAGCTGGGAGCTGGAACTTGCATCTGATTTCCAGCAAATTTGGCATGCTGCCAACATTTTCTATAAATGAGTGAATGTTCCAAAGTGTACTTATTACAAAAAGGTCAATGTGGGATTTTAACATTTTATGCTGCTTTGGTTTCTCAGACCAAGCCCTGAACCAAGCCCCAAACCATCATTTTTTTTTTTTATTTTACTATTAGTAAGCAATTTGAAAACAGCAAGGGCAGAGTGATAAAGCAATTCTGTTCCACAACAGCAGGAGGAATAGCAACAAGTACAGCCACTCCCTGAGGCTTTGAGACCAGTCTGCAACAGAAAGCAGTCTGAAGTGGAACCACAGGCCTAAACATCCACACAAAACATTGGTGTGTTCAGCTCAGTTCCATTCAGGTGGGAGAGGGGGATTACATTCACCTAGAGATGGTTGGAAAATCTCCAGCCAAACAGACCTTGGTCAAAAAAATGCCAATTAATTGAACTGGAATGTTTCATCCCAAATAATTTGGGTGCGATAAATTTTTTAGGAACCAACGGTCAGGGTCACAGTAGGCTGCTGAAGACCTTAGTGGTCCCAGAGTCTGTCGTTTCATGGAAATAATCCATGCCAAAGCTTCCAGAAAATGATATCAGGAGTCTGAAAATCTTGGAAATCCTAAAGAAAAAATGTTAGAAACTCTTCGATTTGGGCTTTAATTGATGTTCCTGGGACAGACTTCCAGGCCTAGGGCTCTGCAGCAGCCCCACCACACAGACTGTCCCAGCACTAGGAATCCAGTGTTTTTTGGGTCTGTGGCTTTGGGACATCCAATCTACAAAGATTTCTAGAATTGCTGCCTTGCAGCTGGCAGACTGATAGCTCTTGGAAGTTCTGGTAACCCCAACCCTAACTGGGGCTCTTAGTCTCTGGATGTCCTGCCAGAGAGAGGAACAGAAAAAATGTGGGGTCTGAAGTTTCTGAGTGAAAGTGATACGTTTGGACAGAGATAGACCTGCCTCAGGCAGGGGGTTGAACTTAATGACCTGTGGACGTCTCTTCCAGCCCTACTTCTCTATGATTTCTATGATAATCCAATCAGTTTCACCAGGAAAATTATCAGCAGTGTGTTTCCCTGTGGGGTCAGGCCAACTCTCAGGA
The DNA here is from genome assembly GCF_030867095.1 of Alligator mississippiensis. Classification (NCBI taxonomy): domain Eukaryota; kingdom Metazoa; phylum Chordata; order Crocodylia; family Alligatoridae; genus Alligator; species Alligator mississippiensis. Next base: position 17,765,904 of record NC_081824.1, on the reverse strand, counting down.
TCTCAATATTACACTGTTAGACAGGAGGGTGTGACACAATTGAACATATACAAACACACAAATCAATTAGGTGCATATACACACTACCAACTCAGGCACATACACATCCAAACCAGCCTAGGCACATGCCTACTTATCGCCAATTCAAGCACGTACACTATATACCCCCAAAATTAGACACAGATCACTAATTTGTATATCATGCACACAATGACATATATACACACACTCACCAGTTCACACACATGCAACCTACCTACACATACACACAGGTAAGTTCCTAACTTGGATGGTACAGTGTGTGCTTGGGGTACCTGGGATACTTGGGGGAAGGTTCAGGTGAGAGAGTGAGTTAAAATGTAGCAAGTGAAAGTTGCCAGAACCAGGATTAGAACCAGTGGGCTACAGAGAAGCTGTCTGAGGAACTGAGGCTTGGATTTACTTAAGATAGACTGGGCTGGAAACTGAGGCAGACAGCTGAGATATTGTGGGGGAGGGGGAAGATAAGTGGTGGCAAGGAGGAGACAGCCAGGAAAGAGAGAGAGATGCAGAAACCTGGGAGCTTGGGGCTGGAAACAGGCTGACAGCTTAGAGATTGTGAGGGGGCAGATAAGTGGTGCTTACCTTCCCACTTATCAGAGGAGACAGCCAGGAAAGAAACTGAGGCAGAAACCTGGTTGCTCAGGGGAAAAGGAAAAGGCAGTGGGGATAAGACAGTGGCAAAGAAACAGGGAGTTTGGAGGCAGAGAGGAACCCAGGACAGGTGTTGGAGATGTCACTGAGCCAGAAGCAGGAGAGGGAGAAATGAGACAGAAGTTAGAGGGGCGAGGAGCAGAGATTGGAGCAGGGCCAAACCATAGTAAAGCAAAACCCAACTTACGGGTCCAAATAACAGTTTTATTAAACAGACAACACACTACACAGCCCCATTAAGTTATTGGTTTTCACACACGCGCGCACACACACACACACACACACACACACACACACACACACACAAGCACTCGCAATGGCAGCAGGAGAAAGAGACTCAGTGGAAGGGCTGGAGTCCAGGTAGGGAAGAGAAGCAGAGTCCAAGTTCTTGGTTGAAGAGTGGGTGTGGGGTGATAGCTACCTATCCAGGCTGGAAAGGGGTCCTTGTCCAGCAGCTGTTGTCCAGAGGGGGGTCGCCAGCAGGGCCTCTGGGTGGATAGGTGGTGCGGCATGATGCTGGTCCAGATGGAGAGGGTGTCTCAAGGAGTCAGTCTTCACTACCCCTTTTTATGGGGCAGACTACCTCTGATCTCCTATGGGGAGGGCCTGTCCAGGCAAGGTCAGTCCTGTCCCAGAGGGCTCCAAGTATTCTTACTGAGCATGTGCAGCCTGGCACGATGGTGGGTTGCCTTATCTTTTGTTTCTTGAATGCTGAGGGTGGTTCCAAGGGCTGGGTCGTTGGTCCAGGTGTTGGTGTTGGTGACAAATACAACTTGCTATCAAAATAAAATGCTGAAGCTTATCCTATGTCTTAGCTCATTTATACTTATCTATAGGGAATAGAGAGGGAAAGAAAAAGTCAGAAATGGTTGGGGAAGGGGAGTGAATGCATTTAAGAACGTCTATCCTGACCAGCATGTTCCATTCTGAAACTACCTGCCTCAATATTTCCTGATTAGTTTTTATTTTGATATTCTAGTTCATAGGAAATGTTTAAAAACTTAGTTTGGTCCCAGTGCAGATCAGAAAAAAATCTCACAAACCTTAAATCCTGCATTATTTCCAAACCTATTACTTGGAAACAACCAACGTCCAATTGGAGCAGAATCATACGCTTCCACAAACAGAAGCCTCTGAAAACTTATATCATTATCACAAAATTCCAGTACAGAGAAGTATACATCTGGTATACATCACCAGTGACGCTACAGCATCTTACCTTTCTTACTGCATCTTGAAAAAAGCAAAATTACCACTTAATCTTCTAACTATACTACGTGCCAATATATATTGCCATATGGGCTTGTCTACATGTTACCCTACCCTGCCATAGCGATGCGCTTCATTGTCGTATGCCATGCTATTGCATTGTAGCAATCACATAAGGATACAGCAAAGTAGTGGCTTAAACTAACTGAAAACTAAAGTAATGCTTCCAAAAGAAAGTATTAAAGCACAGTGCAGTAACAATGTTACCATAGGTTGATGTGTAGATGTGCCCTATATGTCCTTTCCACCTTCCCTTCTTCAGTCTCACCATAATTAATTCTGTTCACTTCCCCATACCCTTCAGCCTGCACATTCTTCTGTCAGATTTTGGATCTGCTTCTATACTGCTCTGGTTCCTTTGCTTGCATGTATAACAACTCCTTGTAAGCTGTGCATGCTAAATATCTTGGCTCCCCAAGCACAACCTTGCCAGAAAAAACGCATTTGTTTCTTGATTTTGATGTAAGTGAAAATATAACCAAATCAACCAAACATCAAGTCATTCCCCTCCCATTTTTATACAAGAGTATTTTTTTTAATATAATCCTTCCTGCATAATATTCTTTAATTTTTTTTCTAGGGTCACATTCCACAATATTAAGTATGTGTACCTATTCACTAAATAAGTGGGCACCATTTGCTTTCTCCATAATTGTCTTTTGGCATCACCTATCCACAGTTCTCTTTCTTCCATCTTCCCATGCTTCTCAAAGTGAAGTCTAACCAAACCCTCCACTAAGCCTGCCCATAGTTTGCAAACTAAGGTTGAAGTTTCATGTTACACTTAGAGTGTACTAAATCTGTGAAATGTTAAGCAGTGTAAAAGTTAAAACATGCTGTGAGCAGTTGAATGATAAAGATTTAATACCATTTTTTGCCTGCATAGCTCCAACTTGCCACTAGGGGGCTGGTGAGTAGGGGTTTGGCTAGGAGCCAGGGCACCTAGGTTTTATTCCTGGTCTGTGGAGGTGGAATGGGGAGGGCTGGAGCAGTGCATCCTGGGATGCTGGAGGACTGCAAATTGCTCATTTTATCTCGGTGGAGAAGAATAAAGTTACCCTAATATAAGCTAGGTAATACGGCCCAGAATTAACCCTTGCTTGAAGTGGCATAACTTTAAGATACTCAGAGGGCACTTAACATGAATTAAGGAGATTTAACTGGAGGATGCTTGCATTTTAAGTGCCCTTATTATGGTCTAAATGTAACATGTAACTTCAGCCTAAGGCTCACAATCACTGAACTGCTTTATTAGAATAAAGAAAACAGTATTATTCATACAACAGCTCTCTCTTTTCCTCTGCTTTACTTTAGAGCTTCTACCTAAAAAGCTTCTACCTATTCCCCAGCCTCCTCTTGTCTAGATTCTTGATTCTTATTAAAAGAAATAGTTCTATTCTGTTACATTCTATATTATATATTATTATTATGACTGGCCATAATTGCATACACTTAGCAAAATAAAATGAAGCTTTCTTCTGAATCTGTTCCAAGTTTGAAGTTAAATCAATGTTTCCTGGTGATATGAGAAATTTATGAAAGGGTTATTACAAGAAACTTGTTACTAGCATTGTTTTCCAAAATTGGTTTTAAAAAAGATTTAGGGAAGAGGGACTCTGAATAGGGAAAGGGGGAGGAAGGAGCAGCATTGTTTTTGTTAGTTTGGGTGTGATACTGTAGTTGAGATGGTTCAGATAATGGGTAAGAGGCAAGGATTTTTGTGATTGATATATTTTGGTAGACCACTGGCATGGTTGGGATAACAGATATTAGGCTTTTAAAATGATGAGGGGCTACTTAAAAGAGAGAGGCAATTTTCTTGGGAATAGTTGAAAACAAACTGGATAAATTACCAGAACCAAGTCAAATATTTACGAAATTTAGAATGTTTCCTTAACATTCCCCCAACATTGTTTCCTTAATTTCCTTTTTATTTTCTGATTCTGCCCTTACTATGGGTCTTATTACATAGTAATGTTGGGCAGATGCTGGAGCTCTTAACACCTCGATTTTCTACATATTAACACCTGAAACTAGTTTTAAGCACTTGTTATACAGCTCAAAATTATGCCACTTCAGGGCAGGATTATCTATGATCAGTGTTACACAGCTGGTGTTACACTGAGGTGTAGCCACTCTTACTTTAATGCAAACACACCCACCATGCAGGTCTGGATCAGGCCAACTGCCCCCACTGCAATCCCCCGATTGCTCCTAACACCCCAGATCCCTACTCAAATCTCCCTACCTCCCATCCCCTATTTACTTGTGGCTCTATGTGCTATCTGTCCCAGGGAGCAGGCAGGGAAGGGTTAATTCAGGCAGGGTAGGGTTCAGCAGGCAGGGAAGGGCTCCGTGGGCCCGACAGGCAGCCACAAGTAAGCAGGGTTGGGAGGGTCAGGGGGAGCCTTGGAGGAAGGGTGAGGACAAGGGAAACCTAGAGGCATGGGGGGTGGGTAGGGGGAAACCAAGGGAGCCCCCGGGGGGGGGGCAGGAGGTAGGGGGGAGCCCAAAATGGGAAGGGAGGAAGAACTCTTACCTCTCCAACCTTCAGGCCCCTGCTGGCCTGAACGTGTAACTGCTCCAAACTCGAGCTAACACTAGCACCGATCAACATTTGCACAGTTTGCAGCGTAAGGCCCTGCGTCTCACCGAATTTAGACATTTGCACAGTTTGCAGTGTAAGGCCCTGCGTCCCACTGAACTTAGAAGCCAAGCAAATTATTTTTAAAAGTTGTATGGTTTCTGGAGTATTTACAATCTGGTCAAGACAGTGGCTGAGAAGGAACAAACAACTGCATTTTGTGGGAGATAAAAGGGTTTCCAATGATAAAGGAAAAACAAAACTCTTTAAAAATACTTGTTAAAAAACACAAAGGAGACAGCATTATCTCACCTGCAGTTAAGGGAGACCTAGCTGAAACCCCCAATCTATAGTCACTAAGCTCTCTGGATCAAGGAAGATGTAATTATTTACACACTGTGGAACAGATCTGATGGTATTATAAAAAAGTGAATGTAGGAAAGGAAGAATCAAAGGTTTCAATTTTCCTCACACTTACACCAGTATAGATAGTACTAGTGTCATTAGAATTAAAATTATTTCTCATATGTACTGCTTTTGAAAATGAGGATCACATTGCAATATTCAGCAGCATTAAAGGAAAACATCATCAGCGCTAAGCACTGATAATGAGTCCATCTATTAGTTTCCTCAAGACCTTTCAGAAGAAGGGGAGACCTTGTGTTTAGGACACTAGCGTGCAATACCTGTGGGCTCTGTTATCCAGTTTCCAATTGGAGTAGCTGGGATTTTAGTACAGGTAGTGGCATAACTGGAGCACAGTGACTGGGGCAGCTGCGCTTGGAGCCGACTCGGAGGGTTGAGGCGGTTAAAACAGCTGTCACGACAGAAATATCGTCACCCCAATGGTGCAGTGACAACTGGACGTTACCACTGCCCCTGTGCCTCTGAGTACACATCCTTCTTCTCTGTTTTGACTTCAATGACATAGACTTTCTCTCCTGTTCATATCCACAGTGCCTGCTACAATAGCACCTTTGTCTCAGTAGACATTACTGAAGTAAAAAGAACAAAATATACCGTACATATTCACATACAGGATTATTATTAAATATTCTTTTTTTTTTCCTGTGTAGCTTTTGGGCGCACGCAAAGTTCCACTTTAAGAGTATTTCCTAACAAGGCACCAAGCTACTCATTTTAAAAGGACTCTTCAGATCAGTAATACTTGTTTCCATTGTCTCCAAACCCCTGCTATTTTCACCTTCTTGATGTTTTCCCCCTACCTTATCCACCTTCAGAGCCCACAAGTAATCCCCTGGAAAATGTGGATGTTATACCTTTGAGGTCTGTGTGACTGGTTCCAAGTTTTAACATGCTTACATTGTGCTGCTGCAAGCACTCTGGGCTAGACAAGAAAAACTAGGCTCTGTGTTAGATGAATGCTCTTGTGCTATATTTGAGAGTGAGACATCTGTGAAGGAATTACAGGCTTTTTGATGCTGAATTTTTAAGCTCTTGTTTCCAGGGCTTTAAAAAATGTGTTTCAGCACCTGGATGTGAGATATCTTTTGAAATCCATGAAGGATCTTATTACCTGTTATGCTTAATTTGAGAATCCAGGGACATCATTAAAGGAAAATCTGTTTTCTTCCTCATGTGTGCACCAGGTTGCACTAATCTTCATCAAAAACAGCAGCAATTTTTATGAGGGCTCATTTCCCAGCTTCCCCTAACATTTCTGATCTTTGGCCCCTGCTGTAAGAGGATTGTGTATGTGCCTATTTAACACATGAAAAATCTTTCTGTTTTTTCTTTCTTTTTTGAAGGCTTAGTTGACTCTTGGAGTCAAAGATTGGACGGTAATGAGGCAGATGAAAATCAGGTCATGCCAGATCATGATGTTTTCTTCTGGACCTAAAGTGTAGCCAGAGGAAAAATTCATTTATGCTATGGCCCCATGCTCATTGGAGATACACTCACTCTAGCTTAAATGTTTTAAAAACATTTCATCTTAAAAGACTATCTGGCCAATATAAAAAGGGTCTAGCTCTTTGAAAATAATGTTAAAAAAATATTGATAAACCAGTAAGGACTTAGAAGCAGCAAAAGAAACACCACACTGGTGAGAGACACAGCAAAGCAAGGCTTTATACCTTCATTTACATGGATAATATAAAGTTACACTGAAACATGGCAGTGTAAAAATTATGTAGGCTTCTCAGTTGTAAAAATTTAGGGAAGACACTTGGGACGAAATTTGGATGATGAAATCCTAGACTTAATCCCTGAAGCCCCACAGAAGCATTATCTGGGTGGCATTTCGAAATTTGGCACATTTTAAAGCTCCTTATCAGGAATCTCTTTTAACCCAGCTTTCAAAAATATTTTAATAGCAGAATATAGGCTTGGATTTTTGAAGTACCCTAGATGAGCACCTTCCATTTAAACCAATAGAAATCAGGCACCAAGCTCCCTTAGGCTTCTTTGGAAATGCCAAATTATGGTCATCGTGGGAGCATAAAAGGACGCACAGCAGTGGAATGTATTCATTGAACTGAGCACGTACTCAAGTGCCCTCCTGTACCAGGCCTGCGTGCAATTACCGGTTTGCAAAGCTGACTGCATGTGGTGTGCATTCTTGTAAATATATATATGGTAGAAAATTTTCCAATAATGGAAAAAATCCAATGAAAAATGCAGCTCACAAAGCCAATATACCACTCAAGGTGATTCATTGATGAGTAATGAATTACTCAAGAGCAGTAGACAATGCAAGGTAACACCGGAATATAAATATTGCTTTTAAGCACTGTATTGAAATTTGAAAAGAAAAACTGTTATACTAGTGGAACATAAGGTTAATGTAGCCTCCTTCTGTCTCTGACAAAAGAATTGAGGATATCAGTCATTCTGGAAATGTAAGACATGATTTATAAAATGCACAGAATAGTTGTAGATGCTAGAATTACTAAAAAACAAGAAACAAAACGAACAACCCCCCTATGATTCTTTCCATAAATGCTGGAAGGAGAAATATTATATTCTTAGACTAGCTTAGGTTAGTCTACAACTATGCTGTAACTGTGTGCATGTGGTTAGAACGTACCATGATACCAAGCTCAAAAAACAGCCCTTAAAGTAACAAACTTCCAATCTAGATAGGGCTGGACTAGGAGTAAGGAAAAGTGTTTTCTATTCCGACTTTGCAACTACCATGCCTTGTAATCTTGGGCAACTCACTTCATATCACCTATTTCTCCATCTTTAAAATGGGTCTAGTAGCCCTTAACTTCATTTGCATACCACCTTTGAGATCGCTGGCTGAAAAAAGAACTATACGGTGGCTATGGTCTATTTATTATGCTTACTGGGTGATTCTACATGAGATGCTACGTTGCTGCAGCAACAAGCTACAGTGGCGTAGCTTTGGTGGGCACAAACCATAATGCCAAATCTACTGCGCAGTAGCAATGGGCTCATTGCTACTGCACAGTAGGGTCAGAAATGACCCATATACCACTGGTACTGCACAGTAACAACTGTGCAGTCGGAGGCAAGTATAGATGCACCCACTGATTTCTGAATTAAAAGATAGTTATCGCTAACTCAAACTGAACACATATGAGGACCAGATTTTATCCCCCCTGTGCATGTGGGCTTAGGTGCCATTCTATTTTGCTTTGTTCAAATCCTGAAAATCAACTAAGCTGTTTTTGAAACACTCTCATTTTACACTTAAATTTGAGTTGCAAAGAAACAGGGTGAAATAGCACTGCATGTAGGTGCCTAATCAATGGAGTATAATCTGGACTCTGATGTCAGTAATGGATTATGTTATTTGTATGCACACCAGCCAGTATTTTATATTGTTGCAACTAAAACCTAGGCCCTTTGTTCATCAATAGTCTGGTTTATAAATTATAAGTACTGTTGACATGAACAGGACTGTGAATCTGTCTACATCGCAGAATGCAGCATAATGTAGAGACTTGAGTTAGCTTTAAATGACCTCAATCAAGTACAAATATTTCCATGGGAACTTGGAACTCAGTATGAGCTAATTTATCCTGCCAAGAAGAGTAGCCCACAGAGTACTTCATACTGTTGCAGCTAAAATCCTTCCAGAATTTCAGCTCCTCTGATATATCCACACTATACCATGGAATCAGCAGTATAGATTCACACTGCAACTAAACACTTGATCCCAATCTCCTGCACAATATTACGATCAAGTTTCTTTTCATTGCTAGAGGCTATAGTTCATTACAAGAGACTGTAGAATGCAAGCACTCAGAAGTACCCAAGTCCCTTCATACTCTGCATCCCTAGCTCAGAGGTTAGCACTCTGCTAAATTGGAAATAATCTTCTGTTGCCTCTTTTCCGCTTTAACAAAAACAGAGTTATGTGAAGAAGCTGTATGGATACAAGTGAAACAAAAGTCTTGTTCAGTGACAATACACAACACACAAGACCTGTCTCCACCTTTATGCTTGTTCTCTGGCTGGTTTCGGGTGGCTTGTAAAACACAGAAGACACTAAGGCCAAAAAAGTATCATAGGGTATGTCTACATGAGACATTTACTGTGGAGTAGACTAATTAGCTCCACAATAAATGTCACACTATATATACGTGCATCCCTACTAGGATAAAGTAAACTAATTAACTCCACAGCTAGGAACTAGTCCTCCTGCTTTCCATTGGGCACTATGATCTAGTAGGGATCATGGAGACTTGGTGGGACTTCTATCACTACTGGAGCATAGACATAAAAGGCTACGTTCTTCACAGAAGGGATCAGGTAGGGAAGAGAAGTGGGGGCATTGCCTTCTATGTGAGGGAGCAGTACACCTCCCAACAGGCCAATGTTGGCCCCAAAGAAGAACAGCTTGAAACACTCTGGGTCAAGCTCCGGGGGAGAGACTTAAGAGAAACCTGACTGTAGGTGTATATTACAGGCCACCTAACCAAGGGGTGGAACTTGTGAACTAACGGAGGCTGTGCATGCACGGGACATGGTTGTCATGGGTGACTTCAACTACTTAGACATCTCCTGGGAGGAATAGTCGGCCAGCTTGGATCAATCACAATCCTTCCTGACGAGCACTGAAGAGTTTTTTTGACTCAGGAGGTGCACAGGCCAACTAGAGGCAATGCATTTCTTGACCTGGTCCTGGCCAAAGAGGATGACCTGATGACCAACTTAAACACTGAGGATAGCCTAGGCGATAGTGACCATGAAAACATTACATTCACAGTCCATTGCAAGGCTGACAAAACAGATACCAAGCTTGAAGTTTTAGACTTCAAAATCACAAATTTTAATAAGCTCAGATCACTAGTAGAGAATACCCTGAGATACCAAGGACCGCAGCTAAAGGGAGGATGAGAAGAAAGGTCATTCCTTAAGGACACAATCCTTAAGGCTCAGAGAAAATCCATTCTCCTACAAAGAAAAAATAGCAGAAGCGTCAAAAAACCCTCTTGGCTAAGCAGGGAAGTTGCAAGTCTCCTACAAAGAAAGAAAGAGGCATACAAACAATGGAAGCTTGGGACAGCCACTAAGGCAGATTACTTGACAATGGCCCACACTTGTAGAAACCAAATTAGGCAAACTAAGGCAGAAACCAAACTGAAACTAGCTAAAAGAATCAAGGACAACAAGAAGCCCTTCTTTAGCTACATAGGTAGTAAATGGAAAACCAATGGGAGTTTGGGGCCACTGCTCAATGCCTCAGGATACCTGGTCTCTACCACTCAGGAAAAAATGGAACTTCTAAATGAGTACTTTGCCTCAGTCTTTCACAAGACCACGGGGAACAACAAACCAGGTAGGGCACAAAATAAGCAGGACAGGAAACGGGGAGAGAAAAAGTGGAAACGGGGAGACACTACTAAAGAGGAATATACCTCCTCTGCTCACGCTTGTAGGGAGGCAGTTAGACAGGCCAAAGCTACCATGGAGCTGAGGATGACATTCCAAGTTAAGGATAACAAAAAAAATTGTTTTTTAGCTATATAAGGAGTAAAAGGAAGGTCCAGGGTGGAATAGGACCCCTACTAGATGGGCATAAGCAATTGGTGATGGACAGGAGGGACAAGGCTGAACTCCTCAACAAGTTCTTTGCCTCTGTGTTCCTAAGTGAGGGGCAAGACAAGTCTCTCACTGGGATTGTAGAGAGGCAGCAGCAGGGCACCAGGCTACCAAGTATAGACCCTGAGATGGTGCAGAGGCACTTGGAGGAACTGGATGCATTTAAGTCAGCAGGCCCGGATGAGCTCCATCCAAGGGTACTGAAGGCACTGGCTGACGTCATTGCACAGCCACTGGCGGGAATATTTGAACACTCATGGAGCATGGGCCAGATCCCGGAGGACTGGAAAAGGGCCAATGTGGTCCCCATTTTCAAGAAGGGGAGGAAGGAGGACCCAGGCAACTATAGGCCAGTCAGTCTCACCTCCATCCTTGGCAAAGTCTTTGAAAAAATTATTAAGGCTCACATTCACAAGAGTCTGGCAGGAAAAATTATGCTGAGGGGAAACCAGCACGGGTTCATAGCAGGTTGATCATGCCTACCTAATCTAGTCTCTTTTTATGACCAGGTTACAAAACACCTGGACACAGGAGTAGGGGTAGACATCGTTTACTTAGACTTCAGGAAGGCCTTTGATATGGTATTCCACCCCATACTGGTGAACAAGTTAAGAGGCTGTGACTTGAATGACTGCACGATCCGGTGGGTGGCGAATTGGCTAGAGGGTCTACCCAGAAGTCGTAGTGGATGGGTTGGTATCGACCTGGAAGGGTGACTGTGGGGAGAAGTGGACACACCAGAGGGCAGGGAACAACTACAAGCAGACCTGGATAGGTTAGACAAGTGGGCACAACACAACAGAATGCAATTCAACAAGGAGAAATGTAAAGTGCTGCACCTAGGGAGGAAAAATGTCCAGCATACCTACTGCCTAGGAAATGACCTGCTTGGAGGCACGGAAGCGGAAAGGGATCTTGGAGTCCTAGATGAACATAAGTCATCAGTGTAACGAAGTCATCAGGAAAGTTAATGGCACTTTATCATGCATCAACAGATGCATGATGAACAGAACCAAGGAGGTGATACTTCCCCTCTATTGGGCACTGGTCAGACCGCAGTTGGAGTACTGCGTGCAATTCTGGGCACTGCACTTCAAGAGGGATGTGGATAACGTGGAGAGGGTCCAGAGAAGAGCCACTTGCATGGCTAAGGGTTTGCAGGCCAAGCCCTATGAGGAGAGACTAGGGCATCTGGACCTCTTCAGCCCCTGCAAGAGAAGGTTGAGAGGTGACCTTGTGGCTGCCTATAAGTTCATCACGGGGGCACAGAAGGGAATTGGTGAGGCTTTACTCACCAAGGCGGCCCTGTGAGTTACAAGAAATATTGGCCACAAGCTAGCAGAGAGCAGATTTAGACTAGACATTAGGAAGAACTTCTTCACAGTTAGAGTGGCCAAAGTCTGGAATGGGCTCCCAAAGGAGGTGGTGCTCTCCCCTAGCCTGGGGGTGTTCAAGAGGAGGTTAGATAGGCATGTAGCTGGGGTCATCTAGACCCAGCACTCTTTCCTGCCTATGCAGGGGGTTGGACTTGATGATCTATTGAGGTCCCTTCCGACCCTAACATCTATGAATCTATGAATCTAGGATTGACACCGTTCCCATCATTGCCATAGAACTGGTGTATGATCAATTAAAGAAAGTAGATGTATATAAATCAACAAGACCAGATGAACTCCACTCAAGAGTTCTGCAACATTTGGCCAAAGTAATTGCAGAGCCCCTACCAAAGGTCTTTCAAAAGTCATGAGCCTCTGGAAAAATCCCAGAGGACTGGAAGAGGGCCAATGTTGTGCCCATATTCAAGAAGGGGAAGCGTGAGGACCCGGAAAACTACAGGTCAATTAGCTTAACTTCTATTCCAGGGAAAATCCTAGAAACATTCATCAAAGAGGCTATATGTGACAAACCTGCAGAAGGCATGATACTGAATGACAGCCAGCATGGCTTCATCGCAGGCAGGTCTTGTCTGACCAACCTCATTTCTTTCTATGATCAGATGACTCATCACCTGGATGAGAGAAAAGTGGTTGACATCATATACCTTGACTTCCAGAAAGTCTTTGACCCGGTATCCCACAAGGTACTGATCAGAAAACTGGAAGATATGGGGCTCAATTGCAGGACCTTCAAGTGGGTGTGAAACTGGTTGCAGGGTAGGATGCAGAGAGTCCAAACGAATGGATCTGTGTCGTCCTGGTGAGATGTGGGCAGCAGCATACCCCAGGGGTCAGTACTTGGCCCAGTGCCGTTCAACATCTTCATCAATGACATGGATGAGGGTGTGAAAAGCCCATTGGCCAAGTTTGTGGATGACACCAAGACATGGGGTTGTGTAGACACACCCACAGATAGGCTGCAGATACAAGCAGACCTAGACTGGCTGGCTTGTTGGGCAGAATGGAACAAGATGAGGTTCAATGTAGAGAAATGCAAAGTGCTGCATCTGTTTAGGAGGAACCCACAGCACACCTACAGGCTGGGCATTGCTAACCTGACCAGCACTACAGATGAAAGGGATCTGGGGGTAACAATAGACCCCCATGAATATGAGCTGGCAATACGACACAGTAACCAGCAGTAACGCAGTAACTCTGGCATGCATCCATCAATGCATCTCCAGTATAAACCAAAGAACGTATTCTCCTGTTTTACTCAACATTGGTGCAGCCGCAGCTGGAATTTTGCATCCAGTTCTGGGTGCCACACTTCAACAAGGATGTGCTAAAGCTCGAGAGGGTCCAGAGAAGGGCCACCTGTATGATCAGAGATTTGCATGACAAGCCATATGAGGAGAGGATGAGGGATCTGGGACTCTTCAGTCTAAAGAAAAGAAAGCTGAGAGGGGACCTGATTGTGGCTTACCACACATTAGGGTCTCAGTAAACAACTGTTCACCAGGGCACCCTGGGGGAAAACTAGAAACAATGGCCACAAACTCCTGGAAGATAGTTTCAGGCTGAAAATTAGGAAAAAAAGGTCTTCACAACTAGATTCATAGATTCATAGATTCATAGATGTTAGGGTCGGAAGGGAACTCAATAGATCATCGAGTCCGACCCCCTGCATAAGCAGGAAAGAGTGCTGGGTCTAGATGACCCCAGCTAGATACTCATCTAACCTCCTCTTGAAGACCCCCAGGGTAGGGGAGAGCACCACCTCCCTTGGGAGCCCGTTCCAGACCTTGGCCACTCGAACTGTGAAGAAGTTCTTCCTAATGTCCAATCTAAATCTGCTCTCTGCTAGCTTGTGGCCATTGTTTCTTGTAACCCACGGGGGTGCCTTGGTGAATAAATACTCACCAATTCCCTTCTGTGCCCCCGTGATGAACTTAAAGGCAGCCACAAGGTCACCTTTCAACCTTCTCTTGCGGAGACTGAAAAGGTCCAGTTTCTCTAGTCTCTCCTCATAGGGCTTGGTCTGCAGGCCCTTGACCATATGAGTTGCCCTTCTCTGGACCCTTTCCAGGTTATCCGCATCCTTCATGAAGTGTGGCGCCCAGAATTGCATGCAGTACTCCAACTGTGGTCTGACCAGCGCCCTATAGAGGGGAAGTATCACCTCCCTGGACCTATTTGTCATGCATCTGCTGATGCACGGTAAAGTGCCATTGGCTTTTCTGATGGCTTCGTCACACTGCCGACTCATGTTCATCTTGGAGTCCACTAGGACTCCAAGATCCCTTTCCACCTCTGTGCCACCCAGCAGGTCATCCCCTAGGCTGTAGGTGTGCTGGACATTTTTCCTCCCTAGGTGCAGCACTTTGCATTTCTCCTTGTTGAACTGCATCCTGTTGTTTTCTGCCCACTTGTGCAACCTATCCAGGTCTGCCTGCAGCTGTTCCCTGCCCTCTGGCGTGTCCACTTCTCCCCATAGCTTTGTGTCATCTGCAAACTTGGACAGAGTACATTTGACTCCCTCGTCCAAGTCGCTGATGAAGACATTAAAGAGTATTGGTCCAAGGACCGAGCCCTGCGGACCCCACTGCCCACACCCTTCCAGGTCGAGACCGACCCATCCACCACGACTCTTTGGGTGCGATCCTCTAGCCAATTTGCCACCCACCGGACTGTGCAGTCATCCACATCACAGCCTCTTAGCTTGTTCACCAGTATGGGGTGGGATACCGTATCGAAGGCCTTCCAGAAGTCTAAGTATACGACATCCACCCCTCCTCCTGTGTCCAGGTGTTTCGTAACCTGGTCATAGAAAGAGACTAGATTGGTCAGGCACGATCTGCCCGCCACAAACCCGTGCTGGTTTCCCCTCAGCATAATTTGCCCTGCTGGGCTCTCACAAATGTGAGCCTTAATAATTTTTTCAAAGACTTTACCAAGGATTGAGGTGACACTGACTGGCCTATAGTTGCCCGGGTCCTCCTTTCTCCCCTTTTTGAAAATGGGGACCACGTTAGCCCTTTTCCAGTCCTCTGGGAACTAAGGCATCCAGACTATGGAACAACATGCCCCAAGAAGTGTTGCAATCACCCACCCTAGAGGTCTTCAAGAGAAGACTAGACCATCACCTGGCTGGGGTCACCTGACCCCAGATGTCTTTCTTGCTCATGCAGGGGGCTGAACCTTATGATCCTTCAGGGTCCCTTCCAGCCCTATAATTCTATGATAGTACTTATAAATACAAATACTATCCTGCTGTAGAGTTTTAAAAAAATGCATCAGTGCATGTGTAGAAGCTGGCCCCACACTAGAGCACCCTCGTGCCCCAGCCAGCCCCTCCACAGCACATTGAGCCAGGAGGAGCAGCCCTGGGCTAGCAGGCTGATCCCCGAATCCCCCTGCCAGTTGGGGCTGCTCTGACCCAGCTCAATGAGCTGTGGTCCCAGATGAATGTTCTCACAGTGCACCCAGGAGCAGTAAAATCTGAAGTTCATTATTTTGCATTGATTTCATGTGTAGATGTTCCCAAAGACATTTTAAAGAAATACTACCTTCTTTTTTGTACAGTTAATCTTCAATAGGAATAAATGGATACAATCACCTAGAAGCTTTTAATCATTTCTCATATATGGATCTAGCTCTAAATCAAAACACTGTAAATGTTTGATAGAATCATAGAAATATAGGGCTGGCACAGACTTCAGGAGGATCATGGCAAGATCACGCCTATCCAAACCATCCCATGCAAGTGCTTGTCTAACATATTCCTAAAACTATAAAACAACCTTGTAGCACAAGAAATTTATGAAAACACCACAAAAGACATTAACCCACCAGTGGCAAAGCAGGGGGACAAGGACACTGTTAATGTCCCATTGCTGCAAGGGTTGTTAAAATACAGTCAAGAAATCAAAGGGAGAGGACCATACTTTCTGCCACAGAAGAAGGCAAAAAGCCCCACAGTCCATGCCAACCTGCCCATAGGATAAAATTCTTTCCCGATCTCAAATGTAGTAACTGGTTTTACATAAAAGACCCTCTAGCCACCAGTTTCAGTTGCAACCAGTAATGAATGTTTCATAGGAAGGCAAAGAAAAAATAAAAACACTCTGATACCTGTACCAACAGGAGGAGAGAAAAAATCCCAGCTCCCATGTGGCAAACAACAGAGCCCAGAAGCATGGGGAAAACCGAACGACCTCCACTTTGCTCTTCAACTTAAGAACACCAAACAGCTCCAGACATCACATTCCCTAACTAGAGAGCCACATCACACCTTTGTGTCATCCCATCCTCTCTATAACCTGATCGGGTGCTCATACGTGTGATGCCATTAACGTGTACACATGATGAAAATGTCACTTTGTGTGGCTTAATAGCATCGCACTGTATGGGTTCAAGAGTTTGGGGGGTTTTAAGGGACTTTGCATTGTTGCAAATTAAACTACATCCAGATGTAATTTAGTTTGCAACGATGCATTGCAGCTGTCAGCTCATCCCCCCGCCATGGGAGAGGCAGGCAAGCTCCACAGAAAAAAAGTATCGGGCCCCTTGCCACTTCTGCCTTCAGCATGCACCTACTGAAGGCAGAAGTGGCAAGGGGTCTTAACCTTTTTCTTCTGGTGGAGCCTGCCGGCCTCTCCTGAGAGAGCTGAGCAGCCCCTGAGCTGTGGGAGAGCCCTGGTCTTTCCCTCCATGTTGGCAGCACCCCCTGGGGCCACGCAGGAAGGCTGCTAGCAGGCTAGGTGCTGCCCCAGCTTGGAGGCAGCACGCAGCTCAAATTCAACTCTTCCCTGACCCCAAGCTGGCTGGGGCAGCACCCGGCCTGCTTGCCAGCCTGTCCAGGCAGGCCCGGGGGGTTCCACCACTGTGGAGGGAAGGACCAGGACCTCCCACAGCTCAGGGACCACTCACCCCACCAGCAGCCTGCCCCCTCAGCTGCGGGCAGGGTCCGCTGGAAAAAAAAAAAGGATTGAGCCCCGCACCACAACGTGATGGAAAAATTGAAACAATGTGTTTCAATTAAAACCCACCAGTTCAATTTAGGGGGCATAGAATGCAACCTTGGGGATTAAACCCCCATCACATGTACAAGCACCCATCCTAGTCCATTTAATCCTCTTCATAACTAAGCCGGTCATAAAGCTCTACTTCATTCTCCTGCTACTGAACACTGTCCTATCCAACATCCACCTGCTCCAGGTTGCTGAGCTCTGTTTATGATCTTCCAAAAATCCAGGTATAGGTAGGCTCCTGGGTTTCTAATTGTTGCTCTCAAGTGTACTCCAGGCACAGCCATTCCTAAACCATCCCTAGCCAATGCCTGTCCAATCTCTTGAACATCTCCAATGGTAGAGAATCCACAATATCCTTAAACAGCCTAGTTCACTGCCCTGCTGTTCTAACAGTGAAGAAGTTTTTCCTGGTATCCAATCAAAACCTATGTTGCTGTGATTTCAAGCCATTACTGTATCCAATTTTCTGCAGTGATGGACAAAAGGTATTTTCCCTTTTCTTTATGACAGCCCTTCAGATATCTGAAGTCTGCTAATATGTCATTTCTTAACTGCCTTTACTGCAAGCTGAACTGGCCATCCAAGCCCTTTGTCACCTGCCTCTGGATTGTCTCTCTAACTTCTTCATAATCCTTTTTTAAGTGTGGAGACAAAAAATGCAGACAATATTCTAGATGAGGCCTAGCCAGTGCCAAGTAAAGAGATATTATTCTGGGTGCTAGCCCTGAAGTTCAGGTCTAGTTTTAGAAGTTGGAACTGAGTTTCTCTGAATTGTAAAGTCATTGTGGTACTCTCTTGTTTAGATTCTGCCTGTCTATATATTATTCGTGACAGATGAAGAGATCACTTGTCTTCTTTTTATGCTGTTTCCATTCAATAAGTCCATCTTCTGACATTAAAAAATTTATTGGGTCATGATGAAGATGTGTATATTCACTCCAATAATGCAGCTGAACAAAATATGATTGACTCCCAGAGCAAAATGGTATTTGATCACAATGAAGATATATATGTTTACAAAATACACAGGATAGTTGCTGGTGTAGATGATAGAATAACTAATAAAAAAACCATAATTCTTTCCATTACATGAACACCGGTGTACCTGTGTGTGTGTGTGTGTGTGTGTGTATACACATACATACATGCATACATACAAACATAAATATATATGTATATTGGTGTGCATATATATATTATTGGTGTGCATGCACGCACACATATATATATATATACATACATATATACATACACACACACATTATAGGTGTGCATGCACACACACACACTCATAACTGCAACTGAAGAAAATGTGATTGACTCAGAGATTAAGTGTTGTCTGAACCTATTGCTTTGTAACTCCTGGTTATTACTGCTGAATCCCATGACTACCTCTGGTCCATCTTGCCTCATTGCATATATATGGAATGAACTCACAGAACCGTGTTGAGTGTTCTGGTGGCAATTGCTAGTCACCAGATTGACAGACATAGTTACTGAGGAATTGTGAGTCTCTGATGGAATTTACAAGATGTTAGCATTTCTAATATTTTAATTTGCATACATAAAGTAAATTGCTGGAGACAATGTGCAAGAGCAAGGAAATATGAGGTAGCATTCATAAAACCAAACCAGAGTATTAATTAAAAATGTTCCAAGTATATACAGGTAGTACATGGGTGAAATTCAGGGGGATACTTCGAGCTTGCCACATAATGTGAACAAATTGGGGTTTTTTTATGAATTTGGTATGGTTAAGATTAATCTATCAACCTATGTATCATTCTAAATGACACCAGAGTGTCAAAAGTGAACACAACTCATGGTTTTGCGTGTTAAGACACTGGCCATTATGTTATGATCTTTTACTTTATTTTACAAACGGGCATGCTGCTTGCTGTGTTGCCTTGGCATGCTGAATAAGAATGAAACTCAAACTACAGTAAGCGGCAAGGGTGGAACCAGTAGGGTTGCAGTGGTGCACTTGCACCTCCCTTTGATTCCTGGTCCATCCAATGTTTAAAACAAACTGCCTGGAAGTGACAGCAGTGTTTCTAGCCAGGCAGCAGTGGTGAGGGAGTCATGTGACTTCACGGTTCATTGTAATATACCTGATTCCCTCTAAACGCTGCATTCCACAGGTGTTAATGACCATCTCCTTTTTAATAGTCTTGATATTCCACTAATCAAGCTATTCCTTTTTTTGGGCAGTTCTGCCATTTGCTAGCTCCTCCCAGTAATGTAGCTCCTATTTCACGGCCCTGCAAATTGTTTTTAACTCTAGCTAAAAACATTATCTCAGGTGTGGAAACATTTAACCCAGGACAGGTAAACATCAATACAGGCATAGAAATAATTTTCAATAAAACATCCATTGGATGCACTATTAAGAAGCTCAAGAAGGCTTGATTTTGTTTTATGAATCTGAAAGGCATGTACATATAATTCTAATGACTACAGGACTAAGAAACAACATTGCTTAACTATTTTGCCTAGTCTGTTGTGTTTTCAATGCATAATGTCTGATACAGTGAAATAACGACTTTCCAATAAAGTTGTATTTGCTTTTGCTCCAATCTTAAACTTGATGTTACAGCCTTAGATCCATAACATATTAAGACAACTTCTAGTATCTTTTATCTGGACAAAAATATGTGTTGTATTATATGCTGTTATGCACTACACCATTTCCACCTTCCATTTCAAAATGCTACCTCTATCCATAGTGGTCAGGCTACTCATTTTTTGATAACTATTCCTTAGCTGCTAATATACCAGCCCACTGAATGTGCCCAATCTTTATATGTAGAGAAAGCAAAAAAGTTTTCCCTTTCGGTATCATGAACCAACCACAAGAACAGTGTCTGAGACCTTTAGATCATAAATTTCCCCTTTCAAACAACTGCTACTCCAGAGAGATGGGAGTCATTGAAACATCTTCTCAAGAACATCTGTACCATTCATACATGACCAAAATGACGTAGCAGGCATCTTCTTTCAAGCACCCATGTGCTCGGGGAGGAATATGGTCTCAATGTATCAGTGTAACTCTTTATTGTCCTCCAGTTTGGTACAGTATCTATAATACACAATCTCATTCTCAAGAAGAGAGCTAATGTAAGAGAGAAGAGTATGAGTCAGATGCATAAATATTATATATTACCTAACAATAGGAATTCTAATAATAAGATACAAAACCACATTGCTTCTTTTGCAGTGTTAATAGTACCTCAAATCTTTCTCCTTTATGCCAGCTGCCACTGAGTGAAATGAGACTAATGGTGAAGGGTGAGATCCAGAGAGGAAGTTAAGGTGCCTAGAATGGCACTGAGTTGTTTAGCATCTAAATCCAAAAAAAGCAATCTGGAAAAACCCTGCACCCTTGATCCCCAATCCCATTTGGCATTTAAATGTATCTATATTTGGCACTGTAAACTCCCGTAGTGCTTAAACTCAGGCTCTGCACATGCATTGAAATACACTGGTCTGAGCATCCAGGCATTTAGGGTGCTTGTACACATGACAATGTCATGATGTATACATGATGAAAATTTCCCTTTGTGTGGCTTAATGGTGTCACATGTACCTGAGTTTTGCAGGTTTTAAATGAGTTTGCATTGTTGCAAACTAAACTACATCCCAATGTAGTTTAGTTTGCAGTGATGCAATTTGGAACGATGCGGCCATTAGTCAGTTCACCCCCGGCTGTGGGAGAGGTGGGCAGGCTCCATGGAGAAAAAGGATTGGGCCCTTCTACCTTCAGCAGGCTCCTATGGCTGGTAGGATACCTGGGACTGCCTGGGAACAGGCTGGCTTGCCTCTGGGGCAGCACAAGAAGGTGGCAGGAGGGTGGCTGTGTTTTGTGGTGGCTGGAGAAGGCAGTGGGCATGGTGCATGGGGAGCTGGAAGCCAAGGTGGGTTGTGAGATGGCTGTGTGCTGCCTGAGCTTGAAGGTGCCTGATCCAATGCTTCCTTTAGCCTGCCCAGGCTTCTGGTGCCCCATGCACCATCCCTGCCACCTTCTGTGTCTGCTAGCACACCCAGCTTGCCCATGGGGCAGTGTTAGGAGGGTGACTGGGTGTGCTGGTGGGTGGAAAAGGTGGTGGGGATGGTGCACAGGGTGCTGGAAGCCCAGGTGGGCTCTGGGGAGTGTTGGATCAGGTCCCTCTGAGCTGGGGCAGCACCTGGCCAGCTAGCAGCCTGCCCAGGTTTCCAGTGCCCTGTATGCACCATCTCCCCTGTCCCCGGACACCAGAAAACCCAGCCACCCTCCTGCCATCTTCCTGTCCTGCCCCAGGGGCAAGCTAGCCCATTTCAGGTGACCCCAGGCACCCTGCTGGCTGCAGGAGCCTGCTGACAGCATAAGCAGCAATCCTTTTTTTATTTTTGTTTTTTTTCTAGCAGAGCCTGCCCACCTCTCCCATGGCCAGGGGCGAGCTGAGAAAGATTAATGGCACAGATTAATATCCCCGTGGCTACAGGATAGGCAGGCAGGCTCTGCCGGAAAAAAAAAAAAATTGGATTGGACACCTCGCCACTTCTGCCTTCAGCAGGCTCCTGTGGCTGGCAGGACAACCATGTATATAGTGATGGAAATTGAAAGAGTGAGGTTTAAATTAAAAACTCACTGCTTCAATTTAGGGGGCATAGAATGCAACCTGAAGGACTAAACCGCTCTCACAAGTACAAGCACCCATAAGTTTCTGCATCAGCCTCAGTATACCTCAGTTACAAGGCAGAACAGCACCATGGCAGAGTGGCACCACCAAAGTTCCCAGATGGGGGCCTGATCCAGTTGGCATGGTTAAAGCATATCTAATGCATACTGACAGCATTGAGTTCAGTGTAAGGTGAAGCAGCTATCATGGCTTTCACTAAGAAATGTGGTGGGAATGAGTGCTTTCATTTTCATTTCTGTCTCATAGGGAGAACACCTACTCAGGAAGAAGGGACCTGGCTTTTTAGCTGTCCTTAGCCTGGGGAGATTCAAACTTACATCAGCTACCTCCCAAGGGTGTGAGTTTGTATTCTCCCAATTTCCTGTTGAATTTTGCTATTGCATAGCCAAAAGTGCAAGCCTCATAGGGCTTGGAGGACAGCACGCATGATGGAGTTTATACTTACAGCCTAGTGATTCAGTCAGCCCTTGGCATGAAGATGGTGGTCCTGGGCAAGGGCCTAACAAGTCAGCTCAGGACAGAGACAGTGGTGGCCTCTGGCTTCCACCATGCCACCAGCACAGGCATGAAGTTGCTGTGGCAGCTGATGTTTTTTTCATGCCCCCACCTCCCTAACCCAAGCTGGTGCCCAGGACTACTGCCCCAGTCACCCTGGCCTATTTACGCTACTAGTCCTGGGTTTTGGTCTCTGTCTGAAACCCTTCCCCTGGTGTCTGCTTTCAAATGTTTTCTTCTGAGGCCTTGATATCACTAACAGAAGTGCCCTGCAAAAGGGAACCTTGAAGGAAAATCCCAGAACTAGTGAGTTCAGAATAAATGTGTGCAAACAAATTGCTCTCTCATGCAGACTCTACCCAGGGCTGCAATGGGGTGAAACATCCTGGTTTAGGTCAGATTTACCTGCATGCAAGGGAATGCAGCATGTGATCACTACCTTTCTCCTCAAGGCAACAGGGGTTTGTGAGGTACCCTATTTATATGTCTATGGCCAGAGATAATAATAAGTGTTTAATTAAGCCATGCAAAATGGAGACCTTTCAGTAAGGAAAAATGAAAATAGCCTCCCAAAGTCAGAATGCCGGATCACACACAGCTTTGGAGATATAGTTTCAAATCCCTTCAGCATAAGCAAGAATTGCAACCAGATCTCCCACATCCCATACCTGGACCCTGGGTGGTATTGAGCTGCTAGGTAAAGGGTGGACACACTGCCTGGTGACTTTGTTTTGTGCAGCGCCTGATCTGTGAGGCATGATGTGAAAACATATATTCAACTGGGCTCTAGAGGGGTGAGATAGATGGACAAAGTCAAGTCTGTGCACCACAAAAGGTTTTTGGTGAGAGGTGTTGAACTGCCAAGCCTTATTACTTTGGGGTGTTTCTGGACATGTCCAGTAGCACAACGTTAGGTGCCTGAGCAACTTTACTAGTAGAAACATAGGAATCTAGTTGCAGATCCAGAGTCTGGGTACTTAATAGCTATGTGTGACTGTACTCAGCACTGAAATGTCCAAGTTACGTGGATCTGGGCCCTTAATTCCACCTAAGGGCTATTCTAGGATGTTTTATAGACCTAGGTCCAGTCATATAAAGTAGGAGTTAAGCTTCTAAGGGCTTGTTCACACCGTGCTGGCAGAATATCCCAGTTGGGGAGGCCGGGAGCCTCACCCACCAACTTAGACACTCTCCAAACCAGCAAGTTGGCTCGGCAGGATGTTCAAGGTAACCCTTGAACCCTGGGAACCTGTGTGCTGGGTAGCAGCTGCTACAGATGACCCACCTCTGAATTTGGGGCATGCCTACAGCTGCCTGTGAGCAGGACCTGGGTGCAGCATGCTTAGGTCCATCCAGGCTGGTACAAGTGCACTCTTAAAGCTTTTTGTGAATCTCCGAAGTCTGAGGCAGGACTAGCAACAAAACAAAAGAGGATATTTGCCCTTGTTTCTAATATTTGGCTACACTGTATTCGGTAAACAACAATGAAACTTTCCCTGCTACTTGAAGCTTATCTATTAATTCTACAACATAAAGCATTATTAGTGTAAGCGCAGGGATATTTCCCAAATGAGAAGGTTTTACATTCAGTGCCTTTCTACTTCTCTGTAAATTACAGTGCATAAAATTCAGTAGTCAGCAAGACGCGCTGAGGATGTGTCTAGAAGATGATTAAGGCTCCAAAAGCAGAAAGAAAAAAAAACGTTGATGACTATCAAAAAATGAGAGAGAAATCAGTATCAATATTCAGGGAACATGAATGATAACTAAACTCTTTATGCGGAGTGGAGTGCTCTAGTTATGTCAGCCCTTGGCAGGTCTAAACTGTGACCAGCATTTACACAAGGCAGATGTTAAGCTGTGTCGTTTATATAATACTGGCAGCACTGCTGAAGAAATTCTTCCGCAGAATGGTTCTCCTCCTGCATAAATTCTGCCCAATTTTTTTTTTTTCGGAAGGCCTTTAAGTATAACCATATCTTACTGATGCACTGGGTGTGACTGTCTTCATTTGTCTTTCTAATTCTCTCCAGCTATTGTTCTCAACTCAGCAGGATGCTACAGGTGGGCCACAAGGACACAGACAAAGATGCTTTGGAGGGTGTCAACTAAGCACCCCCAATACTCCAATGACAAGAGGCAGTGTAATGCTGACACCACACCAGTCTATGGGCACTTCCTCAAAAACAAGGAACAGTAGGGTGAGTACAGTGCACATGATCGGGGGCAGTTTTCAAACCAACAAGAGGAAGTTCCATTTTATGCATTGCATAGTTAACTAGTGGAACTCATTGCCACAGGAAGTTGTAATGGCAGGTTATAACCCGGTTTTAAAAAAAGGGATTAAATAAATCCATAGAGGATTTGTCCATTGGGTGCTATTGAATAGAATAGCCAAGAATGTACTCCCTACCATTCCTGAACTGCGGAGGGTATGAGAAAGGCATGTAGACATGACCTGTTAACATATTCTCCCTCTTATGTAGCTACAACTGTAACTGCTGGAGGCAGGATATAGGGATAGATGAGTGACTGATCTCACCCAGGATAGCACTGCTTGTGCTCTTACAATGGGTATGCTAATCAGCATGGACACAACACCAAAGTAATACAGCTTTATTGTTTCCAGTTCAGAGTTAGCTTAGATAACAATTAGGGCTGTGCGAAGCTTCGGACCCTGATTCGATTCGGCAGAGATTTGGCCCAATTTGGTGGCCAAATCTCCAAATATGAATCGAATCAGAGGACCCTTTAATCTCTGTGAATCAAATCAGAATCCTCCAAATTGATTCAGAGGAATTCAGGAAGATTTGACGATTCAGACACAGACACAGCTTTAAATGTTTTTTCTACATACCTCAGGGTACCAGGTGGCTTGTGAATGCTGACTTGCTGGGGCAGATGGAGCATCTCACAGGAGCATGGGGGCGGGGGGTCAGGCAGTGCACGCGGCAGCATATCCAGAAGTGGACCAGAAGCACTTCCAGTCCACTTCCGAGTCTGTTGGAGAGTGTGCAGGGGGGCTCCCCCACATCCCGCCCCCAGCTTGGCAACTGGTGCCTCCTGGATTGGGGGGGGGCACCTGGGGTCCCCCTGCAGCCAATAGCTGAGCTGGGGGAGCATGGGGGGGGGCACATGTTCGGTGGCAGGCCCAGAAGTGGACTGGAAGTACTTCTGGTCCACTTCCAGGTTTGCCACTGAGCAAGCAGGGGGCCCCCCTGCGCTGCTGTGGGGCGCTCCATCTGCTCCAGCATCACAGCGTTCATAAGCTGCACCTGGTACCTCGAGGTATGTAGAAAAAAACATTTAAAGCTGTGTCAATGGCCGAATCACTGATTCTCCGAATCAGCATCAAATCTTCAAGTTCAGATTCGGCCGAATTGAATCGGGGACAGTGATCGAAATCAAGTAATTGAATCACTGTCCCCAGTTCAGGCCAAATCCAAATCAAATACAGCCCGTTTGGCACACCCCTAGTAACCATGCATAGTGCTGCTCTGTGCCAACCTAACACCGCACTTTACTATAATCCCTCCAGTTATATCTAGACTACTTCTGGTTGCACCTAAATTCCTTTTGGTTCGGGAGATCATGTGGATCACTTTGAAGCTGCTCACAAGGTCAAAAGCACTAGTCTAGGAAACACAGACTAATACTGAGATGAGTTTGAATATCTTCTTAGGATCTGCTTGCTTTTCATAGATTTCATAGACATTAGGGGTGGAAGGGACCTCACGGGATCATCACGTCCAATCCCTGCCAAAAGGGCAGGAAGTCAGCTGGGGTCAGATGATCCCAGAAAAGTGGGCATCCAAGCATTTCTTCAACGTGTCCAGAGTAGGCGCTTGCACCACTTCTGGGGGGAGTCTATTTCACACTCTGGGGACACGGACAGTATAGAAGTTGTTTCTTATGTCCAGTCTAAAATAGTCTTCCAGCAGTTTGTGACTGTTAGACCTTGTCTTCCCTTGGGGTGCCCTGGTGAACGGATATTCCCCCAGTTCCTGATGCCCACCCCTTATATACTTATAAGTATATAAGATATATACTAAATATAAATATAAATATAAATATTAAATATATAAGATGCCACCAAGTCCCCCCTGATCATTGTGTTCCCTGGGCTGAAGAGTGCCATGCCTCTCAGCCCCTCCCCATAAGGCCTGTTCTCTTGACCTCTAATCATGCACATGGCTCTTCTCTGGACTCTCTCAAGCTTCTCCACATCCTTTCCAAAGTACGGAGCCCAGAATTGGATGTAGTACTCCAGCTGCAGCCTCACCAAGGCTAAGTAAAGCAGGAGAATGACCTTTTGGGTTTCGCTTGAGATGCATTGGTAGATGCAAGCCAGGGTTTTGTTTGCTTTGCTGACTGTGGCATCGCATTGGTGGCTCATGTTCATCTTGTGGTCAATCATGACCCCCAAGTCTCTTTCGGTTGTGGTGCTACCGAGTATAGCACTGTCGAGCCTATAAGTATGCTGTGGGTTCTTTCTTCCGAGGTGGAGCACCTTGCACTTCTCTGTGTTGAATGTCTACCTTGCAAGCCTTTCCATGTGAGTAAGCTACCTGCATAATTTAGTTAAGCAAAATTTAGATCTGTAGTCTGTGCAAAACTTTAGAAAGTATGTTCCTAAAATAAAGCAATAGAGATTGGTTAACAATATAAGAATTAGTAAAGTCATTAATATAGTTAATGATCCTTAATTACATAATGGAATGCCTGTTATATGATTCTTTTATTCTGTCAGTATTTCCATGCATTATTGATAGCTAATTAGGCACACATGAAAGAGCTGGGAAACTATTTGCAGCAAACAATTTCTTTGACAAATCTCACCTCTCTTTCTGTTTGCGAATTACTTATTAGCCAACTTTGATTTTTACAAATTTCATTGTTTCTCCCAAATTATTCAGTAAATCTTTTATGTGAACATCTTTCAGCCTACGCTGTGGTCATGAACTACTTGCCGTGACTATTGCTTTCTGTGTATGTATTATTTTTAACTATTGCAGTGTGATGAATCAGGTGTCACATTCTGTTCTCTGTCTGGATGAACAAATCTAGGGAATAATTTGGCTCCCCTTTGTGTGCCTAAATGTCCTTTTTCTAGTGGCACAAGGGACTTTCTGACACTTAGGCACAGGCTGCAATATCATTTCCCCTGCAATGTGGCTACTTACGCATATGTGTGAAGACGGAACATGCACAGTGGTTTTCATGCTGGTTGGGCATGCGCGCAGCCTGGGTTCATCCATTCTGGGCAGGCAAGGGCTACCAAGTCATGAAAATGTAGCAACCTAGCATGCTATGACAGAAGAGAACAACAGATGAGAATGACAGCCGTCCAATGGGTTAGACCTGGTAATTGAGTGGTTAGGATACTCACCCAGGAAGTAGCAAGGTCTAAGCAACCCAATGTAAGTCTGAACTTATAGTTTTCTGACTTTCCAACAGAGTGCTTTAACTACCATACCACATGTCAGGCACTACCCCAATTCAGGGCTCTTTTTGCAGGTGGTCCATGAGAAGCCAAGAGAGGGAGATCTGTGGAGCCAGAAGGAAGCAGACTGGCTACAGCAGCTTTTCTCAACCCATGGGTCACAACCCAAAAGTAAGTCAGAAAAATATATGAAAGGGTTACAAACAAATTTTAACATGGATCAACAAACTCTAAAAATGGATTCTCCCTTAAAGGAGAAAAATGTGGGAAACCATAGCTTTTCCATTGCTGGCTGCAGGTTGTCACTGGGGGCTGGGGCCTGAGGGTGGGGGGCACCAGGTCGGAAGTGAGGTTCCCTGGGTTGGGACTGGTCATAGATGTTTATAAATGGATCCTGGTACAGAAAAAGTTGAGAAGCACTGAGCTAGAGCGTATGTGGTTCACTGAGATAGTTGCACCCCCCACAAGAAGGGAAGGAGCACTGGGTCCTAGCTTAGACTCTGACTCCCAGTGGGGCAGGAGCTTTTGCACTGCTATCCAATGACTACTAAATTCAAGGGGTGTTAGCTCAGGTTTGAAAGGAGGACTGTGAAGTAACCTTGATTACCTGATCTTGATGCCTGACGTGGTAAGTTCCACTCTGTTACTAGAAAGAAAATTACCTCATCCTCCTCCATCCAACTTGCTTTTCCTGGACTTATACTTAGGCACACGTATGTGTCCAACCAGTGCATGGCCTACTAAGGCAGAGGCAGGGCCAAAAATACACAGGGAAATGTCTAGAAAAATGCCATTTGCGTGCAGAAAGGGAAACAGAATTCCACAACTGTTTTGGTGAGTCAACCTAACACTGAGTGTGAACTCTTGGCCTGGTCTGCATTCATACAGATATTTGCTATTTTGCCATGCCAAAGCATAGTGATAAAAAATAGAATTTGGATTATATCATTGCAGCAACCACAATTTTTCTAGATTAAGACAATCTATTGCTGCTTTTACAGCTAATACAAAACCCCTGCCTGCACCAGTACCTTTTTGCACCACTATGGCTGTGCTGACAGTTACATGGGTTCTAACTGATGTAAACTATGGGAAAACAACTAAATTTAAGGTCCTACTGATACAATTTTAGAGCACCTTCATCTTCCTGAATTAGACGTACTTTCGACATACTTTCTCAAGAGACTGGTTAACCGTAAGTAATTCTTCTTCAGTAAGTTACCATTCAAATTTGTGCTTAAGGTTTGATTGCTACTGTTATCCATGAGCGGAGAGCAGTAGTTAGCTGTGTTAGTCTGCAGCTAGGCAGAAGGCATGGTAGATACACACCTTATAACAGACTAGCTAAATAAGGGGAGGGAGAACAAGCTTTTGTGAACTCGTGTTCATGAAAGCTTGTGCTCTACATCTACCGTATTTGGTTTACAACATAACATCTACCCTGTCTTCTATGATTTTATCTGCACCTGTTTTCTACCCTATAGAAACTGTTGTTTCTAAAACAAGGCTCCTCTGTGACAAGCTGTAGCAGGGTAGCATCCCTGGGGTAGCCATAAGCCCCTGGAGGCCACCAAAATTCTCTTTTTGCCCTGCTCGCACTAGGAACAGTCTCCCCTTTGCTCACTTGCCACACCTTGTTATCTTTTATGATTATAAAAGGGATGCTGTCCCAGGGCTTCCCAGACCTGGTCTTGTTCTAATGACTACCTGGTGGCTGTGGTTCTTTGCCTCATGGGCTAATTGCATGGCTCCATACCCGCCCTATACTATGCCCCATGCCTCACAGATGGCATCATCATGGACATCATTGGTTGCATGTCTATACTCATGCAGCCTTCCTCTGGGCTCTCAGACCCCTGCTAGGCCTCACTCTACTCCTCAGCCCCTCACTGGCCCACTGGACCCTTATGGTTCCACTCTCTTTGCCTTGCTCTGGGCTGCTTGACATCCTCAGCTCCTGCCTGGGCCTCGGGGCCTCACTCTGGGCCTCTGGACCCATCTAGTCCTGGTCTTTCTTGGCCCCTGGCTAGGCCTCTGACATAGGGACAGGGCACCAGCATATAACGGTCCCCCCACAATCATCTATCCCCCTGCTAACAAGTGCCATCTTTTTTGGAGCTGGAAATATGGTAACCCTAGCTTCTTCCATATATAGTAACCCTAGGTTCACCTGGACCCCACAATAGGTCTCACACACTAAGCCCCTCTCTCTGGGCTCCTCCTAGGCCTCAGAATAGGTCTCATACTTTGAGCCCCTCTCTCCAGGCTCACCCAGCCTCCACCTGGGTGCCTATCCAGCCCCTTAGTTCCTACCCAAACCTCCAGACTGATTCAGCTGTTGCACTTCCTGCTGACCTTACAAAGCTGCAGCCATCCTGTTCAGGCTATGTTCCCCCCAGCAAGGTCCAGATCTTACTGCTAGGTTTCTCTGAGGACTTGGGCTTATACCTGCTCTCAGCCCAGCCCTGCTCCTGAGTCAGGGGACTCCCTCTATCAGACCTAGCCTCGCCTGCTGGATTCTTGGCTCACCTGACTCCCCATTAGCCTTGGCCCACACCTGCCAGTGGCTTCACAGGCTGCCTGACCTCTTAAAGTGGCATATACCCCAAGTTCACTGCCACACAAGACATCAATATTGTACATACATGGCCATTATTAAACATATATTGCATATCCTGTGGGTGTAGACCTACGACACATTTAAGTTAGAATGTTATATATTCACTATAGAGGAAAAGTGAAACAAAAACATGACATACAGCATTTACTTTGGAGACAATGCTAATCTGCACTGTAAAGTTACATCTAAGGAAATTAGTACTCAAATAGAAAAATACATGGGAATCATAGGTCGCAGATGGCCAGGGCTAAGGAGGCCCCTCAAATGCAGGACAGTGGGTAGGTTCACAAGGCGGCCTGTTTGTGGGCTCCAGGCAGATGCAGCAGGGGTGGGAAGGGGTGTACACACAGCTAGGATCACAGCCTGGCGTGTGGATCACTGGCTGCCCAGCAATGGCAGGTAATTATCAAACTATTCTGTGAAGGGGAAGGGGCTCGGGGGGGGTAGGGGGAGGACAGACTGAGGCCCCTGTGGTAAGGGAGGATGTTGGGTACAGGCAGGGGCAGGGGCTCGGGTGAATGGGACCCCGGCCGGGGCAGGTGGTGGGATGGCTCATCCAGGGATGTGGGAGGGTGGGGGGGCTCCCATTGCTGTGTGCACCCCGTGGGTGGCCCAGTGGGCATGTGCTCCCCCTGACCTGTGCATGGGGCTGAGGTGGCTGCTGCTGCCTGCTGCACTTTGCGCCTAAATGTAGCTGCAGCAGCTCCAGGAGAGGTGCAACACTGCTTGCCTGCCACCACTGTGCTGCACTGCGCACCTGCCCACCCAGCAGTGGGACACACATGGGATTGCACAGATCTGGAGGCAGCAGGGTGCAAAGTGCAGCTGCAGCCATCTCCGCCCTGCACACAGATTGGGGGGGGGCACATGCCCCCCCCCCCCGGCCTCTGCCAGGGTGCACACAGCAGTGGGAGCTCCTCAGCACCCCTGAACTAGCTGCCCAGGCTCTAATCATCCCATCACCCGGCCCACTCACCCCAGCCCCTACCCCTTGTTGTGCCCTGCTCCCTCTCTTACCACAGAGGACTTGTTCTGCCCCCCCCCCCCCTCCTTCCCTCACAGACTTACCTGTTGAGGGGGACAGAGTGCGTACGTGTGCTCAGCCCCCCAAATATTTTTTTCTCCCTCTACCTCTAATGGGTGTACAGTGTTGTGTGCACACTACTATTGTGAGTTGTACTCTGGGGTAGCTATCTGTTCAATGTACACTAGCTATCACCACTGGCATGTGTCCAGACATTGTAAGGCTGGTGTTACTGCTCTAATAAAAGATATTGGATTCACCCAAAGAACCTTGTCTGCCTATGTCCTTACACGAACACGGCTACAACCTACACCCCTGAAACACACTCAACTTAACACTTACTAAATGCAGTTAAAATGTGAGAAAACCCACATTCAAGCAGTTTAGTTCATCTTAAATGCCATTGTGGCACTGCAAAGTTGTAAGCGTTATCTAACATACTAACTTTAATACTTACTAACTCAACAGAGTCCCAGTGATTTGCAACTGTTGCAACTGACCCTGTGACTACACTGTATCAGGGTCCACCTCAGGAAGCTAGCTTGGGAGACCTGGCTGTATGTCCACTTCTAACTGCAAAGAAAAATTTCTGCAGAGTAAAATTGAAACTAGTCTGACATTACCAGGAATATCCACATCCTGTTTGTGAGTTAAGTAGTTCACATATGAATATATGACTTCCTATAAGCTCATGAATAAAATATGTTATTTATATGCAAGGGAAAGTGATTTCTGTGGGTGATATCTTTTATTGGACCAATTCCATAGTTTTGATAGACATAGACAAGCTTTTGAATACAATGTTTTCTTCTTCAGGTCTGAAAGAAAAGCAGGCACAGGGAAAGATTAAAAACAGTTTGTAGGGTTGTGGAATTGGAGAAGAGAAAATCCCAAAGGCAGCAGATAAGCAGGCCATTCACTTCACCCCCACCCACAACAACTTCACTTCCAACAGCTAACACTTCCTCTAAACCATGAGCACAAATATGGGAACAAAAATGCCCCTCAAAGATGACCCCTCTTCATAAGCCACCTGAGGAAGAATTTTTAGAAAACTGTACAGCCACTCTAGCTGCATTACTGCAATGATATTTTCATCAAGTGGCCCCAGTGTGGGCATAGGGAAAACTCTCCTGCTACCAAAGCTACCCAGCCCATGCTGGACTGATGCCAAGTTTTTCTAGCCTACAACTTGAAAAGTCTGGCCACAGCACAGTCCTCCAGTATTTGAGGGTGCTTTGATCTCCCCCTTGTCCAGGGAGGCAGTGTGTTGCTTGGACTGGACTCGACTGCTCCAGCTGAGCCAGAAACAGAACACTTCCCTTTCACAGTCCTAACAGGGATACCCAGGGTGACTCTGAGCAGTCTAGGTCAGCCAGTCACATGGCTGCCTGTGCACTGCTGCCATCTCTCTCAAGGCCAACTGAGGGAGAGTGCAGAGCACGTTGAGATTTGTGCATGGAGGCCCCCTGACTCTGCAGTGTCAGCACTATCTCCTCCTTAGGACTCAACATTCAAGCATCTGCCCAGGCATCTCCAGTTTAGTTTTTCTATCAGAAAAACAAACCCGAGAGAATTCTCCCCGGTCACTTGAACACGTGTATGCTGCCACTGACTCTAAATCCTTGCCAAGCAGCATGGGTAACACACTGAGTGAAGAATTGAGACACCTGGCTTCCATGCCTGGTTCTGCCACTGAGCAATTGCTTGACCTTGGGCAGTCACTTTAATTCTGCTTCCCTTATTATCCCTTATCCATCCTGCCTATGTGTATTTAACATCAGGACTTCAGTTTTGGTTAGATTTTCTGAGTACTAACTTATATTTTTCATTTGAATGAAAATCAGGATAGCACATAACATTTCCAGTAGCATTCCAGCTTCAAAGGTACAAACTAGTGGCTAATTTAGAAACAAAGCTTGCCAGAGTGTAATACTCACTTAGATGTCAGCAAGTCTTCTGAGCTTTTCGACTAAATATTAAGAGATCTTTAAGAAAGGTGATGTCCTTGACACATTTTTTCAAGAGGCGTTTGTGTGTGCAAACAATTCCTTCTTTATTCAGCTGTCTTTTATACATTATGAGGTGATGTCGTACTGAAAGGACCAACAGAAATACATCGGTACTCTTCAACTATAGTTACATTCGTATTCAGTCCTCATTGCCTGAGATGAGCAGCAATTTGCCTCGTTGATTGATTGTTCACACCGTGTAGGTGGTCTCAGTGGATTCATACAGGCAGGTTATGCTTTGGAGATCATAAGCAGGGTAGTTGTTAGATTCTTCAGGGCTCCATTGTTCCAAAAGCTTAGCAGAATCAGTCCAATATTGCTGCCTTTAAGACAATCTCAATGAGTGTGGTCTGAAAAGGTGATTTTGGGACTAATGTACATCTCATTCCCAATTCTGGTAAGTATGACTGGCTGAAACTGGGAGGAAATTTGAAAATGAATCAGTCTTGAAAAAAAATGAGGTATTTTCAGTTTTGCTCTGAAGTTATATCATAGCTACTCACTAAAAGAATGTGCTCTATAGTTACAGCTAATGAATTAACATAAGAATCATTTTTATTTCCTCAAAAAAAAAAATCGCCCAAAAAACTTTTACTTGGAACTTATTTAATAAAATAGATTAAGTTTTAGCAAGTTCTATGAATAATATCTAAAAAATATCCATTTCATCATCTGTGAAGAAGGATGAACAAAGAGGAATTAAAATAGAGAGCTCTCAGGTGTATGCATTAAAATGTGTCCTTTGAAAAGTCTAAAGAACAGAGCAACTGGTAAGTGATCTCTGCAATATCTAACAAGTATATTGTAGCAAATGATCTTATTTCCCCTTGCATATGAACCAAGTTAATTGCTGCAGGCAAAAAAGTAGTGTTAATTGTAAGTTTATGTAATAGAAAAGCATCTACCTTCCTACCTATCTTCAGTATATCCTAAAATTACTGTAGGCTTTAAATTATAAGTGACAAGTGATTTTGCAGTACATCATTGTTAGGGTCAAACTCAATACATCTTTAAGACCTCAAGTGAACTCTTGGTTCCACTGAAGTCCAGAGCAAAATTGCCAATGACTTCACTAAAACTAGGGTTTCCCCCTCTGGTACTCAGTGCAATCATTGCTTTCATTTCATTCTGTTGTGTCTAGGAACCCCCTGATCAGACTGAAAATATGTTTGGGGTTGACAGTTCTAACTTTGCTTGTCCATTTTGATTTAGTTTTTCCAGAGTAGGCACAGCTCATGTTGCCACTGCAAAACAGCTACATTGACAGTAAAACATCTCTACATCGGACACATCTAAAATAATCCCCTTCTGGCAAGGGATGGGGGAAGTCTTTCCTTGAAAACCCCTGAACTCAGAGTTTTGGACACTTTCTCAAATAGTTCACATTTGTTTTCTTTGCAGGGCGATGACTTAATGTTTTTAAAAGTTATCATCTGTTTTACATCATGAAATGTTGGTTTAATTATGGTCAGGAAGATATTTTTTTAACAGATGGGACTCAGATGCCATGCTGATGCCAGATGCATATAAGAATCTATCTATCTATCTATCTATCTATCTATCTATCTATCTATCTATCTATCGTCTCACAAACCTTGTTTACATGTGCATTTGAGCACCTGCACCCATTCAATGGCCAGCTAAGTGAGGCCAAGAGGATTTAGCAATGCTGCCAACCCCTAAGTTATGAATATGGAAACCCAGGTAGTGATCTGTCATTCTCTCGAATATAACGATGAGAAAAGTGAACCTAGACACAATGATTAGGGTGCAGACCATCTGTGACGTATGTCACATCAGCACAACTGCTTTTAGCTGGCATCTCTTATTCTGTGCACATTGTGTTGATTGACAGGGGCCCAACATGTTGATTCATGCTATTTAATTACTAAGTCAATGGCTAAAAAGGTTAGGGCCATCCATGATTTGATCACAGATGAGGTTCCTGACTTTGCATACATTACCAACGTCTGCCTGGCTGACACTGTAAAACCATTATCGGCCCAGATGTCTCCTCTGAATCTTGGCTAATGGGGGACTGAAAAATGGAAGATACACAATACAGCTTCTTACTAGAGCAGACAAAGGCATGAAAACAACTTAACAGCAGGAAGTGGAAGTAGGGAAAGTTTGAAAGAGAAAAAAGACATATTTTTAAAAATGCGTGTAAACTTACCTGTCACAGAGCACCTAGGTACCCTGCTCCTAAGAAGGAAAAAACTGAGAGGGAAGGAGCCCTAGCAGTGGGTAAGGAGCCCACCTGTTGATCACTAGGGCGACCAGAGTAGTTAGTGCCCACACCTGCCAGCGGTCACCTGACTGAAAGGGGCAGGGCCTGGCTCCCATATAAAGCCCAAGGGCTGAGGCCAGGCTGGAAGTTCCCTGCCAGCAGCCAAGGAGGAAGGAGCTCTCTCCCATGGAAGAGAGGAGAGTCTGACTCAAGGAGCAGTGTCTGACATGGCTGAGGGATGGAGTATTTCCCGGTAGGCTGGAATGTTGTCATGCCCAGGCGGCTTCTGTTTAAGTTATACCCGAAGGGCTTGAGTTTTGTTTACTGTTTAAAACCGGTGGTTTGGGTGAGGCTATTAGGGGTTGGAGAAGGCCTCATAGGGGACCCACAGCAGTGTGGGGACCCCAGCGCCAGTGAGAGTGCAGCAGTCGTGTTGCACTGACCCCAGCCCCAGAAAGGGGGCAGTTGAGAGGCCCCAGAGAGAGGGGCTTTGATGAGAGGCCCCAGAGAAGGGGGCAGCGTTATTGTGGAGAGGCCCCAGAGAAGGGGGCGGCATAGATGAGCGCCAGAGAGAGGGCGGCATAGATGAGCACCAGAGAGGGTGCCAAGTGAGACCAGGGCCACGGAGAGCCTGAGCGCCAGAGAGGGTGCAGAGCTAGACAGGGCCATTCAGGGCCCAGAGAGGACAAGGGGGCTGAATTATAACAGGGCCAGGACAGAACAACGTCTATTCCATCTGCGAGGCTTGGGGTATGGTAAAGGGGTGGTTGGAGGCACGCATAGCCCATAAGGCTAGGGTGTCCCCCTGCAGCACCCATTGCAGAAAGGTACCCATGAGGGGTCTGGGAAACCACGGGGACTGAGTGTCCATCAAGAAGTGACCAAGACAGCATAAAAGGCAGCCTCCCAAATATATGGTGTCATCAAAGACGTGGTGGATGAGAATTTGAGGGTGCCCTTGGCCCAACTTGGCACGGGAAGGGGGCCTTGAGATCACGGCCCTTCTGCAGGACCCCGCACTGTGACATGACCATTGGAGCAACTCACCAAAAAATGTGAGGCATTTGGGTATGCACGGCAACTCTAAAACACATAATGTATAACCTCAGCAAGTTGCGTGATTGGAACAGCCAAAATCATAGCATGAAATTAGCACCACACATTCCAGTTATGGAAAATAAGAAAGTTTATTAGAATCAAAGTTCTTTTTTTCCCTTTTTAAAAAATTTGTCTGAATAATTACTCATTCAAGAATAAATCTGAATAAAAGCAGTTCTACTGATTTATTACTAATTATTTTTAGCAAGTCCAGCAGTCCATTCATATTTAAAAAAAAAACAACATTTAATCAGTTTAGGCTTGTGTTTATTTCATTTCAATGAGACTTAAACATATCCAATAAAAGACTTATGATACATCTATAAGGCATTACGTAGCACCATGCATAGTGATGAAGCCATCTCTGAATGAGCAAGGTTGGACATTGAAGCAATATAGCTAACTTAATGTGGTACTCTACTTGAGTTAATTTAACCTACAGAAAAGGGTAAATAAACCTGTTTCCAGGGTTACTTGGGGAGCCACCTTTCCCAAAAAGTAAACAGAAACAATGATATTATAGACAGAAACGAGAGGGTAAGGTAACTAGTAGGGTGAAAGTGCTAGACTTTAGGAAAGCTGATCTCAATGCACTCAGGCGATTAGTCAAGGAAGCACTGCAGAGTAGGAGTTTTGATGGGATGGGAGCCCAAGAAGGGTGGCTGTGCCTAAAGGAAATGATCCTTCGGGCACAAAGCATGACGATCCCAGAGCGAGGCAAAAGAGGGAAAGGGGCCAGGAGGCTTCCATGGCTGACCAGAGAAATCCAGGGCAGCCTAAGGGCCAAAAGGAGAGCACATAAAAAGTGGAAACAGGGTGAGATCACTAAAGATGAATATACCTCCTCTGCTCGTGCTTGTAGGGAGGCAGTTAGGCGGGCCAAGGCTACCATGGAGCTGAGGATGGCAACCCAAGTAAAGGACAACAAAAAATTGTTTTTTAGATATATTGGGAGTAAAAGGAAGGCCCAGGGAGGAATAGAACCGCTGCTAAATGGGCAGAAACAATTGGTGACAGACAGGGGGGACAAGGCTGAACTCCTCAACAAGTTCTTTGCCTCAGTGTTCCTAAGCGAGGGACACGACAAGTCTCTCAATGGGGTTGTAGAGAGGCAGCAGCAAGGAGCCAGACTTCCATACATAGATCCTGAGGTGGTGCAGAGTCACTTGGAAGAACTGGATGCCTTTAAGTCGGCAGGCCCGGATGGGCTCCATCCGAGGGTGCTGAAGGCACTGGCCGACATCATTGCAGAGCCACTGGCGGGAATATTCGAACGCTCGTGGTGCATGGGCCAAATCCCAGAAGACTGGAAAAGGGCTAACGTGGTCCCCATTTTCAAAAAGGGGAGGAAGGAGGACCCGGGCAATTATAGGCCGGTCAGTCTCACCTCCATCCTTGGTAAAGTCTTTGAAAAAATTATCAAGGCTCACATTTGTGAGAGCCCGGCAGGACAAATTATGCTGAGGGGAAACCAGCATGGGTTTGTGGCGGGCAGATTGTGCCTGACCAACCTAGTCTCTTTCTATGACCAGGTTACGAAACGCCTGGACACAGAAGGAGGGGTGGATGTCGTATACTTAGACTTCAGGAAGGCCTTCGATACGGTATCCCACCCCATACTGGTGAACAAGTTAAGAGGCTGTGATGTGGATGACTGCACGGTCCGGTGGGTGGTGAATTGGCTAGAGGGTCGCACCCAAACAGTAGTGGTAGATGGGTCGGTCTCGACCTGGAAGGGTGTGGGCAGTGGGGTCCCGCAGGGCTCGGTCCTTGGACCGATACTCTTTAATGTCTTCATCAGCGACTTGGACGAGGGAGTCAGATGTACTCTGTCCAAGTTTGCAGATGACACAAAGCTATGGGGAGAAGTGGACACGCCGGAGGGCAGGGAACAGCTGCAAGCAGACCTGGATAGGTTGGACAAGTGGGCAGAAAACAACAGGATGCAGTTCAACAAGGAGAAATGCAAAGTGCTGCACCTAGGGAGGAAAAATGTCCAGCACACCTA
Organism: Alligator mississippiensis; assembly: GCF_030867095.1. Taxonomy (NCBI): domain Eukaryota; kingdom Metazoa; phylum Chordata; order Crocodylia; family Alligatoridae; genus Alligator; species Alligator mississippiensis. The sequence continues at coordinate 17,727,304 of NC_081824.1, read as the reverse complement.
CAGCCTAGGGAATGACCTGCTGGGTGGCACAGAGGTGGAAAGGGATCTTGGAGTCCTAGTGGACTCCAAGATGAACATGAGTCGGCAGTGTGACGAAGCCATCAGAAAAGCCAATGGCACTTTATCGTGCATCAGCAGATGCATGACGAATAGGTCCAGGGAGGTGATACTTCCCCTCTATAGGGCGTTGGTCAGACCGCAGTTGGAGTACTGCGTGCAATTCTGGGCGCCACACTTCAAGAAGGATGCGGATAACCTGGAGAGGGTACAGAGAAGGGCAACTCGTATGGTCAAGGGCCTGCAGACCAAGCCCTACGAGGAGAGACTAGAGAAACTGGACCTTTTCAGCCTCCGCAAGAGAAGGTTGAGAGGCAACCTTGTGGCTGCCTTTAAGTTCATCACGGGGGCACAGAAGGGAATTGGTGAGGATTTATTCACCAAGGTGCCCCCGGGGGTTACAAGAAACAATGGCCAGAAGCTAGCAGAGAGCAGATTCAGATTGGACATTAGGAAGAACTTCTTCACAGTTCGAGTGGCCAAGGTCTGGAACGGGCTCCCAAGGGAGGTGGTGCTCTCCCCTACCCTGGGGTTCTTCAAGAGGAGGTTAGACGAGTATCTAGCTGGGGTCATCTAGACCCAGCACTCTTTCCTGCTTATGCAGGGGGTCGGACTTGATGATCTATTGAGGTCCCTTCCGACCCTAACATCTATGAATCTATGAATCTATGATATTCCTCACTGCTATCATCGGACGTCTCCAAAGTCATGTCTTCCATGTTCATGGCATTAGAACCCAAACCAAACTTCTCATTGACTAAGCTATTGACATCCCTACCCTGTTATATGGGTGTGAAACTTGGACGACATTTCAGAAACACAGAAAGCTTTGAAACTTTACCATCAACAATGTCTTCAGAAAATCCTCCATGTCAATTAGAAGGACAGAAGAATGAACACCAGCCTTCTGGTTCAAGCAAACATCACCGTCATTGAAGCCATGGTTATAAGTACCAGCTTCATTGGACAGGGCATGTCATAAAGATGCCTGACAGCCAGCTCCCAAAACAGGTTCTATACACTCATTGGTGGGCACCAATGATGCTCACTGACGGGCACCACTCTAGAGGTGAGCAAAAGAAAAGATTCAAGGACACTTTTAAGGCCAATCTATAGAAAAGTTACATTATCATCAGTACCTAGGGGATTCAAGCACTGAACCATCCCCAGTAGTGCCATGCTCTATGATAAGACATTCATCATTTTGAGCAAAGACACCTCACTATGGAGGCAGATAGATGAGTCAGACAAAGGAAAAGAGCTGTGACCTGCCATAACCAGGATTTCCTCCTCCTTCCTGGAGCTACTTCCCATGTTTGCAATTAAACACATAGATCTCAGATTGGCCTCCTCAGTCATCTATGAATTTACCAATGACTTCCTTATTTACTAAAAGACTTTCATCCTTGTATCAATGAGGTAGCACCATGAATAGAAACCCAAGTCATGTCTGAATGAGCTAGCTTGAGTGCTTGAGCAGTATAGCTGCATTAGTGTGCCACTCTCTGGGTGCACCTACAGGAGACATTTACTGTGCAGTAGACTAATTAGCTGAGCTGTAAAAGTTGTATATCCACACGTGCACCTCTATTAGGCTGGAGTAAGATAATTAACTCCACAGCAGGAAAGTACTTGTAAATACTTGTAAGTATTTACAAGTACTATCCTGCTGTGGAGTAAAAAACTCCACAGCAGCACATATGTAGACACTGCCCCAACTGGATGGGGCATGAAGGTGCTTCAATGAAGGGGCTGCTTGCAGGCTAGCCTCGTGCTGAAGCAACCTGATTCATAGTTTCATAGATTTTAGGGCTGGAAGGGAACTCCAAGATCATCAAGTCCAGCCCCCTGCCCCAGGGGCAGGAAGTCAGCGAGGGTCAAGGACCCCAGCAAGATAAGCATCCAAGCATTTTTTGAATAAGTCCAGAGTAGGTGCCAGCACCACCCCTGGAGGAAGTCTATTCCAGGTCTTGGTGGCTCAGACACGAAAGAAATTTTTTCTTATGTCCAGCTTAAAATGCTCTTGTAGGAGTTTATGACCGTTTGTTCTTGTTTTTCCTTGGGGTGCTCTAGTGAACAGACGTTCTCCCAAATCCTGATAAACACCCCTTATATACTTATAGGTAGCCACCAGGTCCCCCCTGAGCCTGCACTTTTCCAGACTGAAGAGTCCCATGGCTCTCAGCGTCTCTTCATAAGGCCTATTCTCTTGCCTTCTGATCATGCCCCAGCCAGCCCCTTCACAGCATATTGGGCTAGGGGGAGCAGCCCCAGGCTGGCAGGCTGATCTCCTGGCCCCTTTGCCAGCTGGAGCTGCTCCAATCCAGGTCAACATGCTGCAATCTCAGGCACGCTTGTAAAAGCACACCTGGGACAATAAACTACCATGCAATAAGCACTGAAGTTTATTTCAGTGCATTAATATGCACATGAAGACGCACTCCTTCTGGGTTAATTCAACCTGTTGACAAGGGTAAATTAACCTGTTTCCAAGGTGAGGCAGAAGCTCGGCAGTTCCTCAGTCAGCACCTCAACTCCACCAAAGTCTTGCTTTGGGTGTTCAAGTTCTCTACTAGGTCTACCCCAGAGGACAGATTCTATCCCATCTCTTAGGCACAAATGGACCTAGGCAACTATGTGTGATCCTATTCCATCCTTCTTAAATCTCTGAGAAATATTATTGTAAATGGTGGGTGGGTCCCTCTCTTCCTGGCTCCTTTTTTGTGACTTACTCTTAAAGGTAACAAAACAGTGGGTGAGTCTACACAAGACACTACAGTGAGGTAGCATTGGCAGGCATGAACCATAATGCCAGTGCTATGGTGCAGTAACAATGAGGTACTTCGCAGTAGCTCACTGCTACTGCTCATGAGCATTGGAAACAACCTACGTGCCACCGGAACTGTACAGTAATGGCAGTTACTGCACAGTCATTTTGTACTTCCTAAAGCAAGTACTAAATGACTGTGTAGTAACAACTGCACAGTTGGCCTCACATGTCGACGCACCCAGAGTGTTACAAAAGTGAATGGATTTTCAAGGACTAGACCAGCATGGAACAGAATCACTCCTTTCAGGAGTCAGGACAGCAGGCAGGCTAAGTTGCCGGTTACCTAAGTAGGCCTGGCTGCAGGAGCCTAACTGCCCCCGATCTCAGCTTCATGGCTATGTCAGTCTGAAGGCCCTTTCAGTGTCCTGGAGCCTACTCATCAGAACAGATGCCTCTTGGTTTAGGCTTCGGCTTCCAACTCCTTTTTTCTAGTCTCCCAGTTCCAATTCCTGGTTCCTATTGGTTGCTAGTTTCTTGTTCCTTGGTCCTATTCATTGGTTTCCTGGCTTCATTCTTCTTCTTGGCTTCTGCCCATTGGCCACTTCCTTTTCTCCAGCCTTGCTGGCTCCTGACTTTTCCCCTTACTCCTAATCCACTCTAAACCCCTGGCTTCTGACAACTAACTCATGGTTTCTTGATCACCCAGACTCTACTCCCTTACTGCCTGCCTGCTCTGGACCCCCAGGCTAGTGACTCTAGTTTGGATTCCTGCTTCTTGCTCCTGGCCCTGCAGTTCCACCCCAGTGATTGCCAAATTCTTGCTCTGTTAGAGACTTTGGCTTTACAACCCACCTGCTCTTGATTCCTGCCAGCTCCTGATTCCCTGAGTGATGACTCTACTATGGATCTTGCCTGTTCCTGACCTTGACTGCTGCTGCTCCCCTTGGTTGTGACTAGGTCAAGCTCCGATTGCCCATATCCTGGTTGTAGCCCTGACACATAGGCAGCTAAGTCCACCTGGGCATCTAACAAGTAGAATAAAATGTAGCCCCAAGTGCTTTGCTCCATATGAATAAATTTAATGAATCCAGTAGTTCAATAATTGATCACTGATTATATTTTTTAGCTTTAATAACTCCAGTTACCACAGTATTCTTTTAGTATGCCCTATATGAAATAGAGAGAGGTCAAAAGGATGCAGTATTAGATTGCTGTTGTTGTACTTTTCCTTACCTCCTTTTTTTCAGAAACCCAGAAAAATTAAAATAGAGAACTGTCTATGAAACAATGTACTGCTGTTTAATATCAGTTTGTTTCTAGTGCATTCTGGGCATGTTGACTGCCTTTGCTAACAGTTTTCCTCTGTTTGCTTGCGGTTACGTAATTGTTCAATTTAGCTTGTGAGTTTCAAGGTCAACCTGAAGTCAATTCAAGATTACCAAGATTTAGTTCCTATCAAACAGGAACAGAATTTCAAAATACTGTAAGCAATTTTTTTCGTGCGTGTCAAGGGGTGTTCAATTTTTTTTCTATTGTATTTTATAAGCGTAGAAGATAAACTAATTGTATGGACTAGGCAATCTGTCTAGAAACTGCCAAAATACCCATGTTTAATCAAGTTACTCAACCTTCCTGATACCTGAAAAAATATTGGCCAACTTATTTTTCAGTTAAATCCTTCAGGCAATACACTGCCCAGAGTTACATCAATTATAGTCTCATCAGAATTCAACCCCACTGCCAGTGTATATGGAAGAGAGCTGAGAACATAAAAAGTCAAGATAAACGGAGAGCAACGAAGAGGAAAAGATCCCTACACTGTGCTGCTGACTTTATTTTCTTGACTTTAAACTTCCAGCCACTGGCTCCAAAGTACATAGTAGACAAATAGCAGAGTGTACATGTAATTCAACATGTGTGGTATTTGTGAGTGCGTGTGTGTGTGTGTGTATGTGTGTGTGTGTGTGCATACACATACACACAAGTATGAGTAAATTAGAACTGGTTAGAACATTATTTTCTTATAGGAAATTTAGAGGTTTGGGAAAACTATAAATCCAAAATATTATAGCTAAAAATTGACATAAGCATATTCCATCCTGAAACCTGAAATATTTTGATTGCAATATTCATGCACTATAGTTACTCCTTTTGGTGACCAAAAATAGTAATTACAGAGTAATCATGTTACTGTGGCGTATCAGACAATGTGGAAGTCAGTTGGGCTAATAGACCAATAGAGGAAAATGGGAACAGGAGACACCTGAAACTCCAATGAAGCATCAGAGCCACAATTTAGAATCCAAATATAGTTAGCACTTAAGCAAAAAGAAAAAAAAAATCACACATTTTAAAGAAAATCAGACATAACATCTTCCTTTAACTAAATAGTCTACTTTGCATCACAAAAACAGTTTTGATAAAAAATTCTGACCAGTCCTAGAAAAGACATATATGTACATGTGCACCGTAGTGTACATATATCATAGAGCAGGAGGCTGGAAAAGACCTCAAGAGTCCAACGCCCTGCTCAAGGCAGGATCATTGTGCCTAAACCATCACAATAAAACAATAATTTGCCTCTTCAAGTAGTATCATATTTTTAGTTTCACACGGGGCACATCTACACATAAAATTAATGTAACACAATAAACTCTGGCACATATTGTGCTGGAGTTTATTGCTCCTGCGTGTCACGTTTACATGTGCACCCGGGACCACAGCATGTTGAGGCAAGTTGGAGTAGCCCTGGCTAGCAGGAGACCGTGGGGGCAAGCTGGCCAGCCCAGGGCTCAATGTGCTAAGGAGGGGCTGGCTGGGGCACGAGACTGCTCCAGTGTGGGGCTAGCCAGCAGGAAGCCCCCGTGCTGAAGCACCCTTGTGCCTCAGCCAGCCCTGTCAGTGTCTACATGTACATTGCTGCACACTGTTTACAAGTACTTGTATTTACCAGTACTATCCTACAGCAGAGTTAATTAATTTACTGTGTTCTAATAGGCCTGCACATATAAACGCTGAGGGTGCCTATACATGTTCAGTGAAGCGGATCTGATGTGCTGTAATTACAGTGCGTCAGAGCAGTCTCAATAGTCTTTCCTGCCCAGAGCAGGGGGGCTGGACCCAATCATCTCATGAGGTCCCTTCCAGTCCTGAACTTCTGTGAATCTGTGTGTGAATCTGTGAGTCTGCTGGAGCATGGTAATTACCGCACTCCAGCAGACTCCAGTGTCACATGTACCAGTGTCCCTGCACTGGAAAATAGTGGTGTGGGCACTTTAACTAAAGTTCATTCGATGACGCTGATACACATGATGCTCGGGCACTTTTATTAGGGTGGCTGTCAGAGCTGTTCTAATTAAAGTGTCCCCCAACTCCCGGAGCACATATATAAACACCTTGAGACTTTACTCCTGTGGAGCTTATTAGGCAGGTCTTTTTCAGTAACTGTCCCATGTAGATGCACCCACAGAGTTGCACACCTAGGCTAGGGACTGAAACGACACATAAACCAGTACAAGTGATCAAAAACCAGTTCAAATCTGTAACACAACAAAAGTTCAGTGCCTATAAACTGCTTTCAAACTGGCCAAAACCAGTTTACCATAAACCTGAATGAATGCAGCAGCAGACTTACATGATTTAGGTCAGATCAATGTATTGAATTTCTGTCCCAGATCAGCCCCAGATTCATGTTAACTCATAGACCCCCAGCATCTCAGGATGCTTTGCACCTCCCTCTCAAGTCTTGGCCCAAGCTGTATACTCCAGCTGAGAAGGGAGGCATGCTCTAGTTCCCCCCTGCCCAGGTCCTATCCTGAGCCACTTCAGGCATATGGTTGTATTCTGGAATCAAAAGTGAATGTCTGTTCACTTCCTTATTAGTTCAATCTGTGCAGCTTAGACTACCCTGCAAAGACTGAATCAGTTCATTTTTTACTGTCTTTACTTAGCTGTAGTCAAAATGTGTACGATCACCATGCTGGCATTTAGCTATGGGCCAGAAAAAGTATTGCTTGTGTCAAATCACAAAATGGTTTTTATAACACAGTTTAAGAGAACATGTATTAAAAAAACTCAGTGTTATTTAATATCAGAAAGTCTTGAAGATATTTTTATCCTCCCTTTAAAACAGGTCTGTGGAATCAGTTTAAAATTTCACTAAAGATGGATATAAATGAGACACGAGTGGCAAACACATTATCAATAACCCATGACACAAGATGAGTATATTCTAGTAAAATGTTTCTGGCTCTCTCTAATCTCTGCCAGAATTAACTACCATTTTATAAGCTTAGAAGTTCAGTGAGGAACCTAAATGCACTTATAAAACATTCTGTCATGTAAGCATACTGCATCCACTACACACATACATTCTGAGAGTCACATGAGTTTGCATTAAAGCAACGCCATTACCCGCATATGCCACTACAAAAATAATCATATTTCTGTTGAATAACATCCTTCATTATGTTTCAAGGGTTGCAAAAACACAGCTGGCTGGAAATGCAAATAAAATATTCAGAAATATTCCTCTGAAATGTTAAATATATTCACTTCAACTATGTACATAACTCTGTGTTCACTTTCAGCAAATCTTCAAGTGATAACATTATAATAGCAAACTATTTGCAGAAAGCAAATTTCAAAGTTCCAGGGTTGAGTTATCAGAAAAATTTAATTTTGCATTCATATACAACTGTGGCACTTTTTTTTAATGCTGCTTTCTGACAGTGGTGTACGACACGGTTGGAACGAGCCATCTCCTGGATCCTCTGACAAATGTCCAAAAAGTTTACCATTCCAATCCTACATTCTGAAAATGATACCAAAATCCTGCCCTCTTGCCCAATTACAAAAGATAAACAAAGCCACATGGCTCTTCTAGCCTACTCTATACAGGCAATTCAGCTCAAATTTTCACCTATTTATGCTCATGCCAGACAGTTGACATAATCTTAACTGAATAATCTGAAATGGCAAATACAATTAAATAAATGCCAATCTAACCCCAGACTTTTCAGACACAGCAAATGTTATATAATTTATCCTTGTGAGGAGTTTGTTCATTTCTCCTGAGATGCACAGAGATGAATTTACAGAGTTAAAGCAGAGTTAACTTTAGCTAGCTTCTGTGTGAACTAAGATGTAGTACCTGTTTGTGTCTCTGTACAAGCCCAGACTTTTATTAACTTTCACCTTGTCTATGCTCTCCATCAGCAATTCAAGAAATGGGGTACTTATCAAATTTTGTGACCATTTGACCTTCTTGAAGTTAACACAAAGTCATATTGACCTATTGTTGAAGGCATCAAGAGATTGTTGACTCATTAGATGATGTCTAGATCAGGAATGGTCTAACAATTTGACCCTGAGATCACTGAGGAGCTACATCCCATTAACCTCAAAGAAAGGATAGATGGAGATGGAAAGAGAAATAGAGGACAGAAAAAAGCAGAAGAATAGCAGGAATAACAGCTAGAAAGGATAGGTGAAATACAGCATAATAACTGCAGACTGTTATTTTCAGCTACACCTGTAGTGCACTTTAGACTGTAACTGGTAATAACAGATCACTAACATTTTGACCCCATGCATCCCAGTTCCAACATTTCACCTTGGTCTGAAAAGCTATCCAAGATCAACACTACATCGAGGGAGTGCCATGGCAGTACAAAAGAGCCAAGATATCTAGTAAAAAATCTGTGTCATTACTTTTGGCTTGCATATTTGTGCAGGAATATTCAAATATTATGTTCCAAGGCCTCACCTGATCACCATCAGAAGCACCTCACTTTGGAATTCAATGCATTCAATAAATAGGTCCAGATCCTATTCCAACTAGCAGGCATCTAAGTGGACTTAGGCACTAAGGGCATTTGTACACATATTTGTGCCGCAGCTCCAGTCACTTTTAAAAGCACCTGGAGCTGCTGCACATACATTTGTATAAACAGCGAAATGCTGAGAAAATGGTAGCAGTGCACTTTTGAACTAAAACACATTAAAGGTGTTTTAGTTCAAAAGCGCACCACTGCCATTTTCTCAGCACTGACGTGCATTTCACCATTTATACAAATGCATGTGATGCAGTTCTGGGTGCCTCGGCTTGCTTGTGATGCAACTTGCTTGTGGAGCAGATTAATCAAGTCTGCTCTGATGCACCAGATCTCCAGTACATCAGAAAAGACAAATGTATGTGTATAAATGCCCAAAGTGTGATTCTGTTCCACCCAACTCAAGTCCTGAAAATCTCTCCAACCTCATTTGTAACCCCCCATCCTTTTACCCTTAAGACTGAGTTTAAAAAGAGCAATGAGGAGGAGAAAGGAGATCTACCTAACTGCTGTATTTATTGTTTCTAAGAGACTTGAGTAGGGTGGAGCAGAATTCCACTAAAGTGCCCATGTCTGCTTACATGACTAATAGTTGGAATAAAATCTGTGCTTAGTTTAGGAGAAATAACCCGAAGCACCACTTTCAATGGAGAGCTGGAACACAGCATGTGCACTCCAGGAGGTGAATTCTACTTCACCCTGCAAGGGGCACACAGATCTCCCATTCATGTCAATGGGCAGCAGTTGGGTCCCTCCCCAGATCGATCATCAGGTGCACAGGAGGTGCATAGCTCTCCATTAATGCCAATGGGGAATTTTAACGTGTGCTAAGATATGTTCAGAACAAGGTTCCCTCTAAGCTGTGCATGTGCACAGCCACGCACAAAAAAATATCTTGCCACGCACCAACATTTTACTGCTGTGCACCTGCCCAGAGAGGAGTTGGGCACGGAGTGCAGCGGAGGCACTGGGGCCAATGTCGGACACTTACTGAAGGTAAGCTCCTCACTCCTCGTGCAGGGCAGGCAGTGGCTCTTCCCCGAGGAGAGGCAGGGGAGGGGACAAGGATGGGGGCTGGGGACTGGCGTGGGCTCTGCTAGCTCCAGGGAATTGCTCAGCAGCCCCGCATCACCTTGGGGAGTGAGGAGGCACATGGCATCAGAGCTGGGGAGTGAAGCAGTTCCCCCAGAGCTGGCAGAGCCTGCAAAGCAGTTCCCTGGAGCCAGCAGAGCCCATGCCAGCACCCAGCCCCAGCCCCCAGCCCTGTCTTTCCTCACCTTGGGGAAGACCCGCTGCCTGCTCCACATGAGGACTCACGCGAGGACTCTTACTTACTTTGGTAAGTGTCCCACACCGGCCCCGGTGCCTCCCTTTCAGTTCTACCAATTGATTGTGTCCAGCCCATTGCTGCTCTACAGCACTCCACTACACTGCTCTGGGTAGCAGTTAGCATGGGGAAGGGTGGTGGCTGAACCCTGCCCACTCCCACCTGGACACTTACTGTGGGACACTTACCAGCGGACTGCGCCGAAAGGGGGAGGTGGGACTGAAGCAGCACGCTCACAGAATGAAGTGACGCACTCACGGACTGCTACTCCTTAGAGGATACATTGGTTGAGATGCTCCAAAATCTATTTCCTTCTCACTTCAGACGGCCTGTACATCTTAGCGGAATTTCTTCTCTTGTAGCAGTTGGGGCAAATTTTCTCCTATGCAAGCAGCATAAGGATCCTTTTCATGCATAATTGAAGTACTTGCCCTGGCCATAGAAGACTTGAGCTATAGGTCTCCCACAGTGTCAGAGAGGTTGGGTTCATGCCTCCTGTATCCAGACAGAATACCTGAACTCCTAAATTATAGGGAAGACACTGCTGTGAACTTCTTCCAGCTACCCTCCTCCAGAAGCTGGACCACTAGGTTGCAAAGTGGGAAAGTATCATGGAGCCACAAGAAGAATAAGCAAGAAAGAATATGAGCATTGTCCAGAAAAATAGCCCTTGCCCTTGAAGAAAGAGAGCACTTCTTCTCTGCTCCCAAGGTTCTCTATATGCTTCACCTAATTGCTCCTAAATGCCAAATGAATCACAGACATTGATAGATATCTAGTCATGTCCCCAAAAATATTATTCTAGGTTGCATTTAGTAACACCAGGCAGAATCTGGCCCAATTGTGATGATGATGAGTCAATGCAAGCAGTAGGCTTGCAGTGTGTAGGGTGATGTCAAAACAAATGGATCACCAATTGCTAGTGATTGTTTCTGTGTCTACTCCACTTTCCAGCACAAGCTCTTCTGCAGGGAGGTATCACAGGGAGAGACTTATGTATTTTCAGGAGAGACTTGAGAGTGGAGAAACTTAGCCAACAATCCATAAGACAGGATGGGCTGGTTAAAGAGGGCTGGTCAATGCAGAGCATCATAGATGTGTGACCTTTCCTTTTCTGAGAAGCTTTCTTTTTCTGAGACCTTCAGGCTTGCATGTATCCAGTCCACAAAGCTTTATTTTCCTTTCTCCAAACATAGGCACCCACTCCATCCTGCTAGAGGTTCTGAGTCAAGAAGTGCATTTAATGAAACTACCACTCAGAGGGCACGTGTATATGAGACGCTACAGCGCTGTAGCATTGTGGGGCACAAACTGTGATGGTGGCACAATTGTGAAGCACTAACAAGTAGGGATCTGTGAAATTTCAATGGGTGTTTCTTTTCAAAGGTGTTCTGACTCATTTTGAGCTTGAAGCAGTGAAATCAAAATGAAACGGAAGGCTTCAAAACAGCTTCAAAACGAAACAAGGGCACTCAAAATGTTTCAAAAGTTTTGAAACATTTCAAGTTTCAACCCCATCTTGCTTGCAACTGAACAGAAAGTAAGGAGAGTGAGGGGGACGAGGTGGGAAAGACTGCTCTGATATCGACATCTAGCTCCTGGTTCGATTCCCCGGTTCTTTGATTGCTTCCCCCAGCTCTTGCACTACAATTTTGGGGGGGGGGGGTTACTGAACTTCTGTGCATCAACCTGCCTGCAGTGCTGCCTGCTGAAACCCAGCATGCAGATCTGGGGAACCACGCCCCCAGGAAGAGCTGGGGGAATGAACAGAGATGTGGGGAATTGACCCCGGGGATGGGGAATTGAACCAGGCACTGGAGAATCAAACTGGGGGCTGGGGAATTGAACTAGTGGCTGGAGAATTGACCTGGAAGCTAGGGAATTGAACTGGGAGCTAGGGAATTGAGCCAGGAGTTGGGGAAATAATGTTCAGGGACCTGAACATTCCCCCAGTTCCTGGTTGGATTCCCCAGTAACCCCATCTTTCCTCCAGCTCTCTGATGGCTTCCCCCAGCTCCTCCCCAGGGGCCCGGGTCCAGGCCCCAGATGATGTGGGATGATGATGTGGGATGACAGCAAGCTGCCATTGGCAGCTGGGGAACTGGAAGCTCCAGCTGACATGTGGAGCCGCGTCAGGTCCAGGTCAGTGGACAGTGCCCCTGTTGAGCTGCGCTGCACCCACACTATGGTGTAGCTGCCTTGGGTACCAGGTGGGAGGGACAATCCCCACTGCCCCATGCTGTGTGGGGGGCTCTGCCACAAGCTCTCAGAGGCCCCAATCACCACTGCTAGAGCCAGTGTGTGCAGGGCTTTTTTTTTTTTTTTTTTTTTTTTTTAAAGCCCCACACTGACTGGCTGTAGAGCATGTGGACAACAGCATGCTGCTTCTGTTGGCTGGGGCCAGCGCCAGCACCTGAGTCTGCTTGGCACAGCCTGCACCAAACACTGAGAAGAAGGGGGTATAGCTCAGTGGTAGAGCATTTGACTGCAGATCAAGAGGTCCCTGGTTCAAATCCAGGTGCCCCCTTGTTTTTTTGAGCCCAGTTTTCCTCCTGCCCAGGCGGGGGGTCGGACTTGAAGATCTACCAGGTCCCTTCTGACCCTACTTCTTTGATTCTATGATAAGAACCCAGTGCTGGCGCTGGCCCCAGTTGGCAGCAATGGCCTGTTGTCATCCTGCACACAGATCCAAGGGCCCGTGCCCTCCAGGAGGGCTATGGGGCTGTGCCAGACTACTCGCCCCTGGATCTGTGCGCGGGACGACAGCAGGCTGCCGCTGCCGGCAAGTGATACTAGTTTTGCTTTGGACAGTTTGAGAGGCATTTTCACAAAAAAACCCTGCACTTATCTCCTCGAAACTTGGCAAGCTTCATGCCCTCAGAAGGGGCTATTATCCCTGCAATTTTGATCCAAATCAGGCAAGAAATGACAAAGTTATAGGTATTTTTGTGATTCTCCATTATAGCCAATGGGTGAAACGTCAAAATGCGTCAAAACAGCATTGAAACAACAGTGCTTTGAAACAACAAAACGAAACACTGTCTCTTTGAAACGGCAAAATGGAAGTCATAACGAAACAGTGCTATTTCGCACAGCCCTAGGAATGAGCTACTGCGCAGTAGCATCTAAAAATAACTGTGGTGCAGAAGCATCTAAAAATATCCAGGCGGCGACAGGACTGTGCAGTAATGCTGGTTACTACACAGTCATTTAGTACTTAGTTAAGCAAGTACTATTAAATGATTGCTCAGTAACAATTGCATGGTCCTCTGCATGTGTAGATGGACCCAGAGGCTTTTCAATTAGGGAAGTCCAGATGTCTATTCCAGCCCCACAGGGAAGAAATTTCAGGCAGGCAGACTCTGCCCCCAATGCTGTTCATACAGCTTTCTCAGTGACTCTGAAATGCAAAAAAAACCCCATGTAAACAAGATATTCACTTCCCTGTACCACCAAGTAAGGCTCGCTCTGGCTTATCCTTTCATCCTCAGGATGCTTTCCTTTCCGGCTGCCCCCTGGGTGGCCTCAACAGATAAATGTGCTTGCTGGCCTGTAGCCTGGGGATTGTCTTGTGAGGTGGAAGAGCAGTGTTCAAAGCCCTCTTCGGGGGAAATAAGCCTAGCATCTCAGTTCTGCAGGATGGGTAAGTTCTGCCACCACTAGGCTGCTGGGCAGAAACTGCGACACCTGACTAACCAATAGTTACTAGCTGTGATTTTGGCTGACTACAATTTGGGGGGGGGGGAGTTACTGAACTTCTGTGCATCAACTATTCCACCTATCTCGAATCCCTCAAGAACTTTTCATACGAACTGAAAAAAGTGTTCCTTCTTTCTGCTTTTTTGATACTTAGTTTGAAAGCTAACAGCATATTACAAAAAAGTGATGCACAGATGGGGTTTTAGAGATTTGTATAAGACAGAATAGATGGCACTCCAGGTGCCTAAATCCACATAGACCCCCTTGGTCTGATGACTTGGGCACCTAACTTTTATTCTTTTCCATCTAGCTTGAGTCCCTGACAAACCATTAAGTCACTGACATTTATAATGTATTATCATCTTAGCCATGCAACTAAATGTACAAATTTGCAACTAATTTACACATAGGCACCTAACAGGTGGGATAGGTTCTGGCCCATAGTTTTTAATATTTTGTATAAAGTCTGTCAGCAATATTCAGTAACTCTCTTTACTGGTTATTCAATAAAAGTGGTAGGAAAAAACATTATACACAAATTTCACATTAGAAAGCTACAGCTGATTTAAAATAAAAAATTAGATAAAAAATACTAAAACTAAATTAATCAGGTTCTGTTGTGCTGGACACAATTGGACAAGAAAGAAAATATATGCCCTGCTCCAAAGAATGCATATTCCAATTAAAAATGTATAACCTTCAACCAAGTTATACCCTTTTTAAGCTCAAAAGGGTTACATAGGTGTTACAGAGGATGGGGCTTGGATTAACTTTACATTTGGAATCTCTGTAACTCTTCCAGCTTCTGTGTCTTTTAATCGATATGCCAAATCTGGAAGCCCTCACTGCATTTTTACTCCGTCTTCAGGTAGGCAAATGGTCAATGAAAAAGATCTTGCCTGAATAAGATTCAAGGGAAAAACAAAGATCCAGGTTATACCTTTGCAGTAACACTATGTATGCCATGCTATAGGGCTGCAGCAGTCAGCATTCTAGTTTATTCTGAATTCTATCAGTATGGGTTTTTTCTCTTAGAATGGGAAGAAAGAAAACAAAACAAACAAACAAAAAAAGCAACCTATTTCTTCCCAGCATTTAGCAGTCCAGCATTGATATCTACAGTAGGAATAGGGTATCTAGCAGGAGGGCAAGTGTCACTCCATCAGCTTTCAAAACCATTGGGCTCTATCCTGGGTTTCATGAACTCCCTGAGCAGAGTATGTGTCACCTACTGGATGACCAAGGTGCAGCTTGGGACCCATTTTCAGTTACACGATGCTTACGGAGTCGCAATTCTATACCCCCTTTTGGGCACGATTATAGGAAAAGGATTGCACTCTGGAGACATACAGATTTTCCCTATTTCTACAAGGACACTTATATGCCTTGATGGGGTAACAGTCACTTCTACACAGCAGTTGGATAAGTTAGAGTTAATGTTAAGCTGCATTTTGGTTGTCTATTCACTGAAACAGAGTTCTGCCCCCTGTCTTGCTTCCAGGGCTTCCCTTAAGGATTCCCTGGAAACCTGATAGAAGTTGCTTCCATTGGTGACTCTTGCTTACTTCCTTACTCAAAAATACCCAGACCTTGAGGAGATCCCTCTGAAAGACCAGGAGCATGTCTGGAATAGTATTAAAGAAGTATTTGCTCTCTCTCTGGAGAATACACATGCGCACGCACACACACACACACACACACACACACACACACACCACACAGGCTCAGAAAAAAAATACATATACACACACAGGAACTTGGCTACTATCTATATATAAATAATATATAGATAGTAGCCAAATTTCTATGTATATATCTATATAGATATATATCTATATATCTATATATAGATATATATGAATATAAGTTTGAGTCCCAGATGTGTTCATGAATTTTTGGTAGGTTGCTTCCTCTCTCTGTGGCTCAGTTTCCTTCTCTGTTAAATGGAGTCAGTTAGATCTCAAGGGGCCCTGAGATCTCTGGATGAAAAAGGCTGGCTGAAGGCTGAATGTTTTGCTCTGTCTACGTCAGAAGTCCAGTTTACTGCTGCATTATGAGAAAAAGACCACTGTTTCACTTCAGTTTTAATTTATTAGAGTCTGGGAGCAGTTCATATGTTTGTCATCTCTTGATTGAATTAGGAAAGAATGCCTGTAAATGAAAAAGTAATGTCTTAAAAGCAAATGTTCTGGTTCCCATATTATTCACTTCTCACAGCATTTTTATTCAATTATAGATTGAGAAAATGCTGTAAGATTAGTAGTTACCGTATATGGTAATAATAGTATTTCCCATCATTGTATAATATGTTGGACTGGATATTATTATATCCTTTTTTTAATGAGTAGTTATTTTACTCCCTGACAAAGACAATTTCACTACATACTTTTTTGGAGATAAAACCTGTCCAAACTTCTGCAAAGATCAGAGTGTCTTATCTTAAGTTGGATTACTATTCTTGCAGACTGAGACCAGATAAACAAAACCCTTATATAACTCCAGGGCTGTTGTGATCAATTTGCCTGGTGCACTACTCTGGGGACCATGCTGTTTTACCATCTTGATTGCAATGATAAATCCATCATTATGTTCAGCGCGGTGGAAACAGCTCAGAGCCTTGCCATTTGTGGCAAATCTTTTCTATGGCAGGCTCGTAGTAAATCAGTCTAACCTGAGCTGACAATGATTGATTCTGAACAAAATGTCATGAACAATCAAATCCTCTGTTTTCTTCTTCTTTTAAAACTGAATAGATTTAACCCCCTAAACTGAACAAAATCCAAAATAGAACAACACGGGGGTTTTATCAATAATTATGAAAGGATGCGAGGTTTGGTTTATTCTTCAGACTCCCAGAATGATGTGGCAAACACTATACACATTACTTACTATCATTAATCATTCAGGTAACATCTAGGACACACATTTTAGCCCACATAAGAGCATATACATGGAAGAAAGACAGCAAGATTTATCTGCTGTTCTGAGGCAGGGACTATATCTTTCTAAGTGCTTGTTCAATGCCCTCCCGTAGTGGAGAGCACTATTCCTGATTAGATCCTTGGACGACTCAATAATATAGATATCAACAGTAGTGGAATATTACATTAGCATCACCCAATAAACCTCCCAGTACACCTCAGGCGGTACTCCCCAGTAGGCCCTAATTCAGTCCATTAAGGGGTACCTCTAAGCCACACAGAGCCCTCGGAGTACCCATAGCTCCTACTGGCAACCCTATTTGACTTTCATCTAACATTTGATTGTATCCAGTTGTTGACAGATCCTGTAATTCCTACTAGGATAACTACATAAATAAAACACTGTTTAGGTTGCAAAGTCAAGCATTCAAAAATTAGGAAATGCCAGAAATAATATTATCAATTAATATTGCCCCTTTGGGAGCATGCACTGTGTTATACCACTATAACTCTATCACCACGTATCTTTTTTTTTTTTTTACCTCAATACAGAGACCCCATTTCCTTAGAATTAACTTAATTGACAAAAGAGAAATGTCCACATATTACTCCTGTGCTGTTTTTGAGAAAAGCCAATGCTGAAGAAAAATACCTTTGGCTTTTGTGTGTTTGGAATTGAAAACGAAAATGATATAGCCCAAGAAATGATTACCCCGTTTATTTATCTAGAATATTGGATAAAAGAATGTAAAGGAATTGAAATTAAATGAATTATGAGCATCTTTCAAATCTATTCTTTTTCTAATATACAAAGATCAGACACTCTGAAGAGGCAATCAGCTTCTGTGTGAGGTAGAGCAAATAGAAGCATCTTCCAGCTGAGACAAAAAGCTCAGACATTTGTGAGGAGATAAGAGAAGAATAAGCATAAATTGACTATCAGATATTTTTCTACTGCTTCCTGGTTTTTTTCCTTTCCTTTCAAATTTTGTATATGAATTAGATAGTTGTGAAACTGAAACACTAGCAGCAATTGCTATAGGCTGCATATTATTGCCATGGCCCTGGCAATTCATCTAGTTCTGCACTACATTAAAATCATTACTCCCATTCACATTTTTTTGAGAGCTGAGAGGAGAAGGTGATTCCATTTTGCAGAGGATTTCATTACATCATCACATGTCAATGTCTCTGATTCCAAATGAAATCTCCAAGTGCCTAAAAGTGTAAAAAGGGAAAGCCTAGGATACCTACTTCAGAGACAGCCCATATGACAGGCTGCCCCAGATCCACATACCCTAAAAAACCTGCAGTCTTTAGGTATAGGCAGATGTTACATTTAGATCCACCTAACTCTAATTAGGTTGATTTAAGCACTCATCTTTACAATGTTTGGGGAATTTAGATTGGTCAAAAAAATAGGCATCCCGATCGAATTTAGTTTACCTGTGGAACTGACCTAAATTAGATTGGGAAAAGGTTAGCCCAATCAAACGAACATCTGTACATGTTCCAAGCACAGCCCTGGGGCTGGGAAAGCCCAGCCACCCACCCCAGCTCCAGGGCTGCACTCTTCCTACCCCCATTTCTCCAACCCTGACAGAGCTATTTTTATGCCACTGCTTCCCCCCCCCCCCGCCCTCCCATTTCCAGATGGACAACCGCCTCCCTTCTCCCCACAGACCCAAAAACTCCACCCTGTAGACTTGCCAGTCCCCACAATCCCACCAAAACCTTTCCTGGACCTGCCAAACTTCCTACAGACCTGCTGTCCCACCTGATCCTGCCCACCCTCGCCCCATGCTGGTTTACTTAGGTCAGGTTCTCAGCATAGCTACTGGCACTGGTGAATGTTGGCACAAGTGGGACTCTATCAATGGCCATGTGTAGATGAAGTGAGGGGCATGCGTGCATGACATTTTAAATTGGGTTAAATCCTTTTGCACCGCTTTAATGGTGTTGGTGTTTGCATGCAGTGGCAGCATGTTGCGCAGTAATTCCAGCCACTGTAGCAAATTTAGCAGCATAATGAGCCTTAAATAACTTGGGGTGCAGCAAAGTAAAAACTTCTCTGAGGAGTTTTAGTTTGCTGCTCTAGATCCACGGAGTGAAGCACTGGGCTTCGTGCAGCTCAGAAGCTCTGCAGGAAGCCCATGCAGGCAGCCTAGCAGCAGCCTGGGAAGGCAGGCTCCACACAAGAAAAAAAAAAAGCAGGAATCTCTTTTTTTTTTTTTTTCTCCCTGGAGCCTGCCTGCCTGCCTGCGTGAGCTGTGCAGGGGTCCGATGCTTCCCTCTGCAGCTTCATTGGCCCCTGGGACTGCCCAAGCCAGATGCCTGCAGGAGGGTGCTGCCTGGGGGTAGAGGGTAGGAGCACCGCTGCAGCAGAGGGAAGCACCAGCCTCCCAACCCCACTGCAGCTCAGTGACTGCTCTGCGCACTGGCAGCTCACCCTCCCCTCCGCGCCACCAGAGAGGCAGGCAAGTGCATGGGTGTGTACACGACATGGGGGTTTACTTAGTCCTAAATTGAAGCGGTGTTTTTAAAAACTCACCACTTCAATATAGGGACCCGGTTTCATCTACACACACCCAATGATCACGCAGCTTTAAGTAAGTTGCATCATTGTGGATAGCATCCCACAAATGTGTGCATGTACCCTTTGACTACATAGAACTCACTTGGTTGGCTGCTCCTGGGTCAAAGACCCTTGATGCAATGTCACCCGACAGATATAGAAGCAGACCTCTGTGGCTGGGCAGGAGAGGTGACAGGAAGTGAGACAGATTTTGGCACCTAGCAGAAGCCTGGCTTCTTGAGAAGCTTCTTTGAAACAGAGTTGATGAACAGGACTGATGAAAAAAGGCTTCATCTGAACCTTTCTAACTAGCTCTACCAAAAGTTCTCACCACCGTTTCAGTTGGAGGTAGGTAATCTTCACTTCTTGAGACACATTATTGTGTTGCACTGCTGTGGCTGACTACTGAGCATAATTCAAAGTTTCAAAAAATTGTCATATTATTTTAACAAATAACATCAAGGGCTTCTCTTCTTAGGGAAATTAGTATGCAATAAGCTCAGACTTTAATTGAATTACTTAAACTGCATTAAACTGCTGAGTGGACATTCTGGCCTCGATCCTATTTCACTTTACATGCTCAAGTGGCATTTACATAGCCCTCTAGCAAGATACGCTCACCCTGAACATCTGCATGTGCCTTCTTGGAAACAAAATGGAGGAGCCCCCTGGGTTTTAACTCCCTACCCTAGAGCTTAGGGAGACCCACATTGTATGACCCCCTCATCTGCTTGGGGCTTCAACATGCATTTATTGCTTTCTAACACAGACCTCTAACCGTAAAGGCCAAAAGAAAGGCATGATTCTCCCCACCCTCTCCAGCACTCACACTGAAGCTGGCAGTCAAGAAAGGGAGGTATGTAGAGTCAGGAGGATGCTCTGAAGGTAGAAAGTATGTGGCTCAGTCTCCATCAGTGAGATGGATAGTTTTCTGGAATAATTAGACTGCCTTAATTCCAGTCTGGGTCCTTGTTCCCAATGGGGCAGAAATGTCTTCAATGCTCTTCACCTTGTGGAAGGTATGGGGAGTGCCATGCTTTGTGCCATGCTTTGTGCCATGCTTTGTGCTCCATCCTCCAGGCTTCAGTAAGGATGGATCCTGCTGTCACCAAAGCAAAGGTAAGGGGGAGTGCAGCGGGTGGCCAGGGAGGGAGGGAGAAGTGACACAAGGAGGAGACTGGAGGCAACGGGGGACTGAGGCTACAGAGGACAGGTGGCGGGAGGTGCAGAGGTGGCAGGAGACAGGTAGCAGTTGCAGCTTCAGGGTTGGGGCCAGAGCTGGTGCTGCACCAGTTGCCTGATCCCTGCCACATCATACTCAATTGTAAGATGAGGACCTCTTTTCCTCCAAGTTAAATGGGGAAAAAAAAAAAAAAATTGTCTGTTAATAGAGTAAATATGGTAATTCTTGTGTCCCAAAGAAACAGACATACATCCAAGGGGCTCAGTTTGGCTTTTTGCTCAAATACCTGAACAGTCCTAAGATCTGAACAATTCTGTTCTTCAGTGAGACTTGTACACTTTTTTGAACAAACTTTTATTAGAAACATGGGGCTAGGAGCGACCTCAAGTCTAACTCTTTGCATGGAGGCATATCTTACTAAACTATGCCTGTGGATTGAAGGAGTGTTTAGAGTTTCCCTAGGAATTTTTTCCCCAATATCTGTCTACTCTATAGAGTATTTCCAATATCTCTATAGAATATTTTTCAATATCAATCTTCCATAAAGACTTTCCTCAGTTTTAGCCTAAATCTGCCTTGCCTGTACCTGACCTCCTGTACATCTTCTTCTCATGTCTCTATACCACAGTTGACCATTTTGTTACACATGCTTGTGCTCCTTTATTGTACTTTGTGAGTTCTTTCATTATACATGCGTCTTGAAGCAGCCGGACATTGCAGCAGGTGTTGCATATTCCAAGTCTCTGTGCCACAATGACAGGTGGTTGAACTAATGGCATGGTCCCACTTCTTCATTAGTTCCTTGAAGTGTCTGACTCGAGTATGCAGGCGGTTGAGACATTGCCACCTTTGCCATGGTTCGTCAGCATCTGGTGGTAAGGACTCCATTTCTGGAGTGTCAATTTTTTCACTATCAGGTATTTCTTCAATCTCTCATTACACAAGTGTAGTCATGTCTCCTTGGGCATGGGACTCAGAGGTTGGGTGCTGGTGAGGAGGGTCCTGCAGGACTTCAGACATTTGTGTGTTGTTGTACATAGTTGTACATTGGCTGTCTCACATCTACAGTTCATCTCAATCATTCTATCCTGCTGGCCATGATTTCCCGTACACTAAACTCATTGGATACCTATCTCTCCTCCTCTCTTAAGAAAATCCCTACCTACCACAGCTTTATCAAATGTATAGCAATCAGGATTATAAACTCAAGTAGTAACATAACTGTACATATGTGAGCAGCCCCACTGCCTCAATGCTGACATACATTGATCTCAGTAGGGCTCCTCATGTGACTTAAAATATGCATATGCATAAGAATTTTCAAGATCAAGACCATAATGATTTATTATGATCATCATTTGCAGTGCCGGTACTTACAGGATGAACTATGGCAAATGTGTAATAGTGCAGAACAGCAATACACAACAGTCTGCTGTGAGGCTGTAAGGGAAGAATACCAGAATACCATCCATTTGAATTTGGAGAGGGAGCTCATGTAGGCAGAATGTAATGAGCCAAATTTAAATTTGTCCAGAAATCCTATTCCTATTATGAAAAGCACTGCAGTATCCTAATTACTACTGCAAGTGTCCAAGTGCTTAATTGTATATCTCTCCTAAAAGAGAATACCCTCCAGCATCTTCCTGAAGCAATGTTTATATACTGACACAGAGAAGGCAAAGCCATTATAAAACTATTGAACAACTTTCTGAAGAATCTCGGGGCTTTATTATCCAGGGGCAGACCTAACTCAGCATATTAGGGCAGCTTCTGAAATCTGACAGGGCTACAGCACAGCGTTGTACGCCTTCATGTTTAGAAGAAAACCATAATAAATGCTGTTCTCCCCATAAATCCATTTCTTTTTTTCACCAAATAATGTGAATTAAATAAGAAAGAAAGAAAAAACCCTTCAGTTAATCATGGAAGAAAAGTCGGGAAAAAATCCTCTTGAGTCATCTTTTGCAATGCCCTACACACAGAAATATTTTCCTCTCTGTTAGCCCTCAAGCATTTTATCTTCACCTCCGAGGTCTTAACCTCCCTACACTGACCATTCCATAGTCTAGTTCTTATCTATATTGTTGAGAAAATCTTCCTTATGTGGAACCTGTGTAAATTTGTCTGCAAGAGATACCAGATGGAACAGAATATCTATTAGGTGTCCACTACATGCATATATATATATATATATGTATTGCATTATAGTGACCATAGGTTCCATTTTTCCTGCACAGTCCCACTTTAAACCTCTGTTAGCTTGGTCAACCCAATACCATTGTCCTACTTCCTGTCAGATGCCCAGGATGGGTGTTTCAAAAAGGGCTCTCCTGGTAAAAATGGGATTGTTACACTCCTGCCCCCACTTCCCCATGCTCTCTCATGCACTCTGCTGAGAACAGAGATGGCTGAACGTGCCAGAGAGCAGGGTGACCTGTTCTGAAACTACAGAAATATGGTCACCCTGACTTCAGTGCTTTTCTCCTGAAGAAGTGAGAGGCATGTTTTAATTAGCTCCAATGAATGTTGCGGTGGCTGCAAAGCCAAGCATACAAAGGTCAGTAAATGTCATAATTAAAAAGTGACTTGTGCAAGTCTGTCTCCTTGTCCATGTTCAATGTTATGACTTCTCTGCCATTAATACCTTTGAAAAAAAACAACCCTGTTTCTTGACAACAGGTTACACATCCACAACTAGTCTGTTCCACGGACAATATAGTCAAGCGCTCAGATTTGGCAGATTTTTCCTATGAGACAATGTGGTTATGACTGAGCGTTGTATTAGACGCTGAGGTCCTGGTTCCACTTTGTGTAACCTCTAATTGGGATACCAGGGCTTGCCCAACAATAACAACTGTGAAAGGCACCGCATTGTACTTGTCAGGTGATAGGAGCAATGAGACTTGTACTCAGATCCCCTGGATATCAGTCTAGTGCACCTTGCCCCTTGTCCAAAATGCATTTTGAAAGCGGCAGCTGGAGGGAGATCAATTTTGCCTGTTCCCATCTGGAGCTTCAGCTCTGTGTGGCATGCTTATATGAGATGCTGGGATGGTGCATGTGCAGTGTTGCTAGAATGCTAATGGATTTCAGCAGTCAGCCTCCAGCAAGCTCTACTGAGGAAAGCACAGATGGGAAATGGTGTTTTTGGCAGCTTTTAACTGAGCCAAACCTGAAGGGAGGACAGAAAAGGCATCTTCCTGACCCCAGGACTGTACCCCTGACAGATTCCAAGCTCCTTCTGCAAGCCATGGAGGCATTAAAGAAAAATCAAAACCCAAATGCCAATAAACTAAAAAGAAAAAAACCTGAAAGAAGTATTAAAATGATATTTCAGACAGTCTAAATATATGGCTTGTTAGTGTTCCTCTTATACTAAAGGATGCAAAAGCTTATAATTTCAGTCAAACACCCTATAACTTCATTAGTAATTTTCTGCGATCCCAGAAATAACAAACATTTCAAATACTAAACTTCATAGAGGATCCAATCTATCCTGACAATAGCTCACAATTGAGTCCTTATGGAACTACTTTCACAGTGCAAGAGCAGTGATTGCCAGTGAAGAATCTGATGTATGAATGCAAGCCTAAATGGTCAGACAGAACAAATATAGCTGCATATGCTGATGAAATGAGTGCCCAGTTATTTTATAGGATTCTTCTAGGTGAATACAAATGAATGCAGAAAGCAGGAACTTTCTGTAGATGTGCATCACTTGTTCCTTATCAGGATTAGTATTATTAGTAGTAGTATTTATCATAAGGGAACTCCAAAGTCCGGCTGGGGCAACTTTGCACTAGACATTGGATCAGGATTCTCAGCTCTAGAGTATTTAAACCCAGAGTCTATGAAGACTTTAGGAGTGGCAACACTGCTTATCACCACACCTAATTGGGAGGGGCCTAGCTGTGGGAGTGGCATTTTCCAAATTAATTTAGGAGCCCGTGCTCCCTTTACATTGAATAGCAACTGCTAGGATGGTCTAGCAAACCTCACATGTGCACCTCCAGGCATGGTACAAACCTGGAGGTACGCTGATGAAGCCCCTCATCATTCCAGATCCTTAAAATGAGGGCATGAAGCTGTGATGTGAGTTCCTCTCCTCCCTGTTTTGAGATTTGAGAGGGGATTCAATCTGCTCCAGATACATTGTTGTTCTTCACCTGTTTGATGGCTTTCCCCACCTCATCAACCATCATCTCTGACTGGATGTTGTGGGATGGAGTTGAAAACAGTCTCATCAACAGCAGAGTCTCAAGTGAGAGGGTCTTCAAAATGCTCCTTCTAACAGGCATTGATGGCTCCTCTTTCCTAATCTCCTCCATCCTTACGTCTCAAGAGGGTTGGTCCCTGACTGCTCGGACCAGAGATGGCTTTAGTGGCACTGATATAATATGGAATATTATAATATGGATATAATATGGGATAGTGACAGAAAACATTCCTTTTATGTCTATGCCAGCACTCAGCAAAAGGACTAGAGAGAAAGTAAGCCAGATGGACCATTATACTAGCTTGTAAAGAGAAATGCTGATGGAGAATAAGTCCTGGATCCTCTTCTAAACTTGAAATACTGTTTATCCACTACCTTTTTAATGCAAATTCATAAGCAGCCCTTGGAACAGGACCAGATCTTAGATGTTCACCTGCTCTTCCATCAAACTGTCCACACCATTGTTTCACAGTTGTGCTTGGACTAATACTCCTCCTTCTAGGACCATGAATCTTGTATTCTTTGCTGTTCAGTGGCACAGCGTCAGTAGGAGGGGTGGAAGGGTCCCAACATAATCTATTTCCTCACCATTAGGTCACTTCCTTGGGTGATTTGAGATGTAGATTGAGGAGGCTGAGGAAAGCACTGAACTGAGGTATCATACACCCTGAGGCACAAGATGCCCTTGGACGCTAAAACCTCCCCCCACGCCAGGTTGCTAAACAGAAGTACCAGTGGTTGCTGTACTTCTTGATGAACATAGAGCTGTCAGTGTGTACTAGGCCAACTCAAGAACTGAACTCTGTGCTTTTGAATCCTATGTCAGTGTTTACACCCAGAAGACTTCCCTTCCTCTTCAGCTATTTGCTAATCCTATTATGAGGTGACAGAACTATCAAGTTCCTCTAAGAACAAAAGGGATCAAAGACAATCTAATTTCATAATCACTACTATAACCAACACACCAGCCCCCAAACTCACTCACTCCCAGAAAACTCTCACTCAGAAAGCCATTCCAGTAAAGTCTCATAGCTCAAAATTGTTTTGTCTGCTATAATCCAGTAAGTGTTGAAATAGCAAAACTTGGAATCAGATTTCCTGAAAACTGTACAAACTAACAAGCTTAATGGATTTTTAATGGTCCCTAAACATACTTACGTAAGGGCAATGGGGGGTGGAAGTAGGAGGTTATGCTTGTACATAATATTAAAAATATTTTGAATGCTCCACAACACTCTTAGTACCCAGTAGGGCTATATTCTCATTGAAACTTACATTAAAGAGTGTCTAATTTAATACGGCAGGTATTGCACTGCTCTGCCATGGGTACAACTAATATAATATACCTCTGGACGACACAGTGCTCCTGTTGCTTTAAGCATCCCCATATGATTAGTAGATTAAAACATAAAACAATTGCAGGCAAGGCAAGTATGTCTAATCTGATAAAACTGTCTTTCTAAATCACATATTTGTATGCAAATATGAAAGTGAAAGCTGTTGTGAGGTTATCGAGCAACTATAGAATGAGAAGTTATGAGTTCAGAAAATTAGCAATGGCTATAAAAAGCAGGCAATGAAAGAATGGAATTGGCACCCGTTGCAGTCTGTTAACGAAGTGCTCTATTAATGGTGCTATGTTTGTCACAGAAATAGAAGTAAAACATGGGGACACAGAATCCCTTAAGGGACCTTCATACTGTAGGGTAGGGAAAACATTCACACATATTGTCTTTGATTCATGTATCTTCCCCTCATTTTCCACAATTTAGTAGGTGAAGAAATGGGCTATGCTTTGCCCTTGCTCAAGTTAATTTAATCTGGCATTCATATAATCAATTTAATTGCAGTCACACAGATAAACTGAGTGAAAAATCTGGGCCATAGGTATTGAAAAGGCATATGGGCTTCCCTATAAAGGAACTCTTCACTGGCAGGTGAAAAACTTGGTGACTAAATTGCTACTCTAATTTCTATGATTCTTCAGAGCAATGAGTCTAAATCAAAGCCCTAGATCTGACTGACCTGAGACCTTTAGAAGACAAAAGTGCTCCTCATCCCATTTTTACATTCATAGAATAGTTTAAATAAAGGGTTCATGTAACTGAAAACCAAAAGTGAAGCAGTGCTGGTTCTAGTTTCCCAAAACAACAAATGAAAAACAAAGCTTTACATCACAAACTCCCACTTTCTCCCTGCAAACAGATGGATTTTTAAAAAAACTTCAAACATATTTATCCCAGATCTCCCACAGCTTTGGGCAGGGTTCAGAGAAGTAGGACTTGTGTTTGGATTTGGTTTTGCACAATTATCACTCTAAACCTGATTTTTCCCATTATCCAAACTAGCTTCAGCCTTGCGGATCTTCATTTCCTTTTAGTCCTTTCATATTATCTAGATGCATGGAACATTTTCAACATATTAATCCATTTCTGCTCTGATTTACACCAAATGCAATCAGAAAGGGACTGCATGGTCTACAAGTCAAACACAAGTTTGCTTTATTGTGCATGTCTCTTGATCCATGTGTTCTTGGCATTAGCATACTGTCTATGTTGTGTAATGCTGCATTTATTTGATTCCAAGACAAGGTTTTTTCCTGACTTAACACAGGGAAAAACGCACATGTCTTAGAGTTGTATATAAAGGGGGATGGATGGTGGGGCAAGCAGCTGCTGTGGCTCAGGCTCCAGGTCTTACCAAGGGTCAGGGCCATAGCTGCAACTACTGCCTGCCCGCCACTGCCTCTGCACACCCACATCTCCCCTCCCCCCATGTATCCTCTGCTCCCCTGCCTGCCCCTCTCCCTTCCTTCTTTATCCTTCCTCTGCACTTCCTTCTTTATCCTTCCTCTATCTACTGTTTAGCCTCTATAGGAGCCATGCAGGATGTGCACCGCTCCTACAGGGCCAGGCTGGGGCCATGCTGAGGCTAGAACAGGGACTGATCCTGTTGCATGGAGTAAGGGTTAAGGGATGGGGAAGCTGGAGGGGAGGGGAAAACAAGGAAACTGGAGAGGAGGGGAGCATAGGCAAAGCGGGGAGGGGGGATTTGAGGCTGGGGGGGCAAGCAGGGGGCAGAGGTGTTGGGAGGCAGGCAGAAGCAGGGGTCAAGATGCTTGACCTCCTCACACCACCTGCCCCCCCTGCAACAGCGGGGGTGGGGGGGAGGTTAAATTGAAGATGACTCTCCCAATATTAGATTCTATATGTGGACAAATTATAAATTTCATATAATTGTCCATGTATACAATCTAGTTATTGGAGGGTCATCTTAAATTCAGAGTCATCTTAGATTTGAGTAAATATGGTGCTATGGCTCAGTTGTGACATGGACTGCCTATTGTTCAGTAATTATTTGGAATCAAAAAGCATGAGAAAGATCTGCTTCTTTCAGTTTCTGAGTTTTAACTGATGACCATGGTTTAACAAGACTCTTTTCACAACATTAGAATTTGATCTGACTGTTTCTTCAGGTAAAAGGTAGGTCAGGGTAGCACCTTCTAAACGAATCCATTCAGAAATGCATAGGCTTTCATAGGTGACGGCCTCCTTCATCAGATATTATAAATGGACTTGCAGAGAGTAGTGGTACAAAATAGAAAAGAATAAAGTAATTTAAATGCAAAGGACAAGGAAAGGAGGAAAGGATAGGAAGAAAAGACAATCTCCCTCTCTGTTCTCCTGCATTACCAACGCCATGACAAGGACAACAGCATCTCTCTGGCTGTCATCTGCAGCCACCAGCTTGACAACCCTGGACACATCATTAATGATCCATCAGGAAAATGCCAAACATCAATCTCAAGGTAGACTTGGGGAACAAGTCTTTCCTGGCTTCAGGCATCTGTGCCCCCCACCAACCACAAATGATGTCTTTCCAGCAACAGATTACACAGAACTTATTCCTACCAAGGCAGCAGACCTTGCTCCAGAGCCAAATGCCAACTGTGCCCTCTCATCCACACAGACCATGTTATCACTGGACCAAACATCATAGATTAGAGGTTCATTCACCTGCTCTCCTACCAAATGTCATATATATACCATCACCTGCTTACTGCACCCCTCAGCTGTCTACATAGGACAGGCAAGGCAAAACCTACCTGAAAAGATGAATAAACACTGGTTTGATGTAAATTCAAGAAAGACTACAAAAACCTGAGGAGAACACTGTAACCTCCCTGGACACTCGATCACTGACTTCAGCAGGCCGAGTCTCAGTTGAATCATTTAGGCAACCCAACCCCTGAGGCTTCAGAGGAAAGCCCAGAGCTGTGCCCTTGGCCCAGGCAGTCCTATCTGGGCAATAAGGGCAATCCCCTGAGACCACAGGCAACAGGCCTTTAAAAGTTAACACCAGCCAGAAGTGCCCTGTCCAGGCAAAGACTCTGCCACTTGCTCCTGACCACGTTCTGCTTCCTCAACTTGCTTCGCAGAACTTCAGCTCTGACTCCTTCAAAAGCCCCGCTCACCCTGGCTTTGCTTTAGTGCTTGGCTTACCTGTAACTCCACTCTCAACTTCTGATCCCATCCTTGACTCTTGGCTCCTCATAAGCACATTCCCTAGATTTTGCTTGATTATCAAGTGACCTTTCCTGACTGTCCAGAAATAGGGAAAGCTTGAGCTAGGAAACATAAAATAATATCCTGTGAAAACAAATCTACATATAAATAAAAACATCCTTCCTAAAGGAAGAGAGAAGGGCTGTAAAATGGGCTAAGAGACATCTGGGTTAACTGAAAGACAGGAGAAATGCAGTAGGAAGGATAACCTGATAAGTGGAAGAACAAGACGACTGTAAGGAGGCGGGTCCTGGAGTGCAGAAGGATTAGCATGTACATTAGAATGAGTCTTAAAGCCAAGGTCTGTGTCTTGTCCCTAATTTTTGGTGTCCAGTAGAGTTATGAAGTTTGGTTCCTGTATCTGCTTTTTGCAGTTGTTTTCTAAATTTCCCTTGAGCATGTTAAAACATGTTGCATTTACTCTGAGGCCTGCAGTCTATTCATCTTGTTTTGAAGGATGCCCATCTCATGCCCATTCCTCTTAGCTAATGATGCTCTTATCATTTTCTTCCTCCAGGCTTTAAACACACTCCAGCCACTTGCAAACTGTTGCCAAGTGATATAATTTGTTATAGATTTTTGCATCTTTTTCTCAAATGCAAGGCATTATCTCTCACACAGTTTCATGTGTTTTTTTGTGGACATTAACTGCGAGCTTTGTATGCCAAGAGAGGTTATGTACTGAGAGAGATTTTGGAATCTCTATCATTGGAAATTTTTATGAGCAGGGTAGACAGACACCTGGCTGGGATGGTTTAGACAGGGATGATCTCATCCTATTTATCAATGGCCTTTCCACCTCAGGTTTCTTGTAGTATTTACATTCTTTTATAGACGCAGAGCAGTACTGGAGCACTGTCCACCCTCCATAAGCTTTTAATTGCTTTGGCAAGGGTCAGTTCAGGATATTCCAGTAGTTTCTTACTGACTTTTCTTCCAGATGTCATTCCCCCTTTTCCCCCATCACCCAAAGATACCAAAACCAGCTCTTCAGCCTTAGCCTTCTGTTGTTCCTTGTTTTTGTACTCTGTATAAAGATATCTATCTATATATATATTTCATACATTTCATTTTTATGTGGAATTCAGGACTCCTCAGATTTCAGTAAAGTAAGTTGCCTCTGCCTGCATGAACTGAAAGTATTAAAAACAAAGCGTTTCAGAATGATGTACTGTCAGAAAAATAAAACTATCTTGTCTCTGTTTTCCTCTTGCTGGCACCCATTGCATACAGATATCATCAGCTTTCTCATTTCAAAATGTAAGGTATCTTACAGTTACAAGGTAAAAGAAGGATCAAAATCAAAATAGAAATTAAAATAGAGCACTTACAATTATAGAAAGCATTTAGATCACTCTAGTATGAATTGTCTGTTTCTTTCCACATCTTCAGAGGGTTTCAATTCTGGTCAGTCTTTAAACTGCTTCATGTTCTTAGGTTATTTTAATCTTGCCATCATGTGCTGTTCAGTAATCCTGCAGAGCAAAGGAGTCTGACAAAAGGTTTGTTTCATGGGATGTCTGGGGTCTAGCTAATCAGCATTGCACAACATGTGAGCCTTTACACAATGCAATAGCCAATTCCCACTGGCTCTTTCAAGAACCTCTTAAGATACAGCTTCCCACAGACTGCCTCACCTAAATAAGAATTGACCTTCCACTACTGCACGAGCTACCTGGGTTGACATCTAGGAGCACCTGCCTCTGTGACAGGAGGGATGAGGAACTGGCAGAAATAAATGGGAGCTTGGTTCCCCAGGTCCCTATTGCTAGTCAGTGCAGCCAAGCTAATGGGAGAGGACTAATAATGTGTTGCTTCTATAGCCTAGCAACAACTTACACCACCTAACTCAAAGACAAGATGAAATAAAGGGAAGTATTGTAATTCAGATCAAAAAGTGTCTTCCAGAATTTGATGACTTCTGAAGAGCCATACCTGAAGTCATCGTGTAGGTCCAATTATCACAGCAATTGTGACATTGCAACTCCAGGTATCATATACAGATATGCTACCTGGAATTGCAATGTCACAATTAATGTATTTACTCAAATCCAAGACAAAAGGGTTTTTTTTATCCCACTCATTTAATGTGGAAAAATAGCCCCTGGTCTTGAACATATGTATGAGGCAGTGGGGGAGCAGGCAGCTACTATGGCTCTGGTTTTGGCCTCAACCTACCACTTGCCCTTGCTCTGGTTCCAGTGGCTCCCTCCCCACTCCAGTCTGGCATCTGGAGCATAGCCCCAGTCCAGTCTGATAGCCCAGTACCAGTTGTGCTGGGGCTGTGCTCTAGGGCTGTGCGAAATGGCACCGTTCTGTTTTTGCCTTGAGTTTTGAGGTTTCGACGGAACAGTGTTTCACATCGAATTTCATTTTGATTCAAAGCAGCTGCTCCATTTTGCTTCATTGAAACAGTAAGGCTGTTTCAACTCTGTTTCGATGTTTTGCTAGATCAGCCAGGACAGGAAGTGAGCCCAGCTGGGCTGACTTCCCACCCCCCACACTAGATCAAGCTACTCCAGCTGGGCTGACTTCCCGCCCCCAGGCCCGATCTAGCACCAGGGATGGGAAGTCAGCCCAGCTGGACTGACTTCCCATCCCCAGTGCTATGGTCGAAACATTTCAACTTTCAAAATGTTTTGACAAGCCTCATTTTGTTTCAAGGCTGTTTCGACGCCCCTTGTTTCATTTAGATTTTGCTGTTTCGACCTCGAAATGGGTCAAAACAGTGTTGAAATGAAACGGCCAGCAAAATTTCACACAGCCCTACTGTGCTCTGTGCCCCAGGCTAGTGTGGGCTGGAGCAAGGGTAAACAGTGGGAAGTGGGGGTATTGGGAAGGCTGGGGGCAGGAGCAGAGGTTGTGAAGGGAAGGAGACAAAAGGAGGAAGGGAGGGGCCCAAGACTGCAGCGGGGTGGCAGAAGTGGTGGGGAGCAGTCAGCAGAGGGCAAAGTGTGGGGAGACAAGGGGCAGAGTTCAGATACAACAAAACATTTCAAAATGATCAAAACAAAACTTTCAAGACTGCTCTGAATCTGTGTGATTGTTGCTGCTCCTTGAGATTTTGACCTCAGGACAGGAAAAAAACTTGGAAATGTCAAAAATTCTGAAGAAAAGGGAAAAATGTTTCCTCAAGCAACATTGGCAACAAGCTTTTCTAAGCAAAGTGCTTTCAAAGCCTCTAGAATGCAAATAAAAATAGAAGCTGAATGAGATGGACAGACAAGTAACTTTGCAGTAACTTCAGAGAACAGATCCAGGTGGAAGGATTATCCATTACAGCAACTATTTGTTCATTTTTAGCAAACAGTATTGAAAATGACTGTCCATGTAAACTCAAAGTTCTACTTTTATTGAGCCCCACTTTTAGATCAAAGGAAATGGGGGCTTCATAGATCTGTCCAAAAATGCTACTTTGGTCCAGCTTCAGAGAAAAATTGTATTTTCTTCAAATATCATTTTAGAAAATCATTCACAACTTGAGTTGGTAATGAAACAGAAGTCTGTTTTCCTGAGGGCATCCAACGATGATTTTTCAATGGGAACCTGAAGAATCAGAACTACATGATGATATGCACCTAGCAATAGTAGTTGGAGTGATTTTAATCAGTGCAGTTACTTTCTTATCTGAGCTATACAGCACACATTATGCCAAAATGTAGATATTGCTTTTATTGCACACACATTATCTAGGATAAGGAGATGGTTCAAAAACTGTTCACAAAGAAATGAAAAGGCACTTTCTTACAGCTTTGTTCTGTAAGCATCCTCAGGCTTTTATGCTTCTTCATTTCTTTTGCTGCTCAAACTGATACATTACAGACACTGCCCATATAAGGTACAGGTGCTAGCTTAATGCGCTAGTCACTATATGGCTGGAAACAGATGCTGCCTTTGTGCTGCCATAAAAATTGTTATTGTGGTACAAAGCCCAAGCAAATGGACAACTATTCCCCTTGTCACACCACAAATGCCCAAAATTGTGGCTGCAACAATAGGTGGTATAAATCTGTGTCACGTTTTTGTGGTGGATCTTTGTTTGCTTAATGGTAGGAGAATGCAGGCAGCCCAGAGCCCCTGCAGGGGAACTGCCTAGACATGTAGGATTGGACCCATGATTCCCTGGGACCAGTTGCCTGGGTTTCTCCACTTGCAAAGGCATGCCAAGGGAATCCCTGACTTGGGGCATGCCCCTGCAAACAGGAGAACCCTACAGGAACCCTGCTGGAGTGCCTTCCCAGGACTTTAAGGGCTTGATCCTGCCTGCCTTCAGGTGGATTCCCAGGTCATGTGTATCACTCTGCTCTGCTCCAACATGGGGCACAGCCTGCAAGCACAGAGCGAGGAGCCCTAATTGGAGCTCACCCCTCTGCACTTGGCAAAGAACACTTTGGGAATATCCCTGCAGAGAGATTTCTAGACCAGGCATTTCATGGGTCAGTTCTCCCATGGGGGTTCCCGCCACCACATGCTCTGAGTTGGGACATGGCAATGTGACATGTGATCCCACATGGGAATCCCCTGCAATTAATTCCTGAGATGCATGTTAAAGCTGTCATGCCCCTGGCCAGGGCATGGCACCCAGGGCAGTTGCTGTGGGGAGTGTGGCTGTCTTGCTGCAAGCCAGCTCACCTCCTTTCCCTACAGAGAAGAACAGAGACCCAGGGCACCCTGTGATAATTAATCATGTACAGGTTTAATGATACAAAATAATATAAAACTTATTACCCTTAAACTTACATACATATATTCTAATATAATAAAAGCCTAAGTCTGTCTGTCTGTCTGTCAGTCTATAATGCTTTATGTGCATTCTGATTGGCTGACAAATAGCCAATCAGAGTGTGAGCAAGTGTTTGAACAGGAGCTGGTGGTGGTGGAGGACC
This sequence comes from Alligator mississippiensis, assembly GCF_030867095.1. Classification (NCBI taxonomy): domain Eukaryota; kingdom Metazoa; phylum Chordata; order Crocodylia; family Alligatoridae; genus Alligator; species Alligator mississippiensis. The sequence continues at coordinate 17,693,271 of NC_081824.1, read as the reverse complement.
ACCATGATGGTGGGGACACAAGGATCATGGGGACACGCCCTGCCCTGCTCCCTGGAGCCAGGGGCAATGGAGCAAATGCAATGGGGAGGGCAAGGCCAGCAGTGCTAGGTTTGCCCCCCTGCCCTGCTCCTTGTAGGTGGTGATGATGGAGTGGGGTGGGGACGAGGCCACTGGCACTGGCCTCGGCCTGCCCCTCCCCCCTTCGGTCATCACTGACTGCAGGACCTGATGCAGGACGACATGATGGCAGTGGGGGGAATAGTGGGCATGCCATGGTGACAGTGGTGGTGTGGGGAGAGGGAACGGGCCCAAGCCCAATGCAGGGGAGGACCAGGCCCAAGGGTGGGCAGAAGCCAGACTGCCATGGCAGGGGGAGCAGCGAACCCAGGCCAACCCGGCGCTGGTGGGGGGCAAGGGAGGAGCAGACTTGGGGCCAATGCAGGGGGGCGAGGAGGAGTGGGACCAGGCCTGGGGAGAAGCCAGCCCACCATGGCAGTGTTGGGGGGACAGCGGGCCCAGCCCAATGTGGCAGCAGCTGAGGGGGAGGAGGAGCAGACTTCCTGCCCCCCTCGGGCCCAGTCCAACTCCTCCCCCACCTCCTTCCTCTCCCCTGCATTGGCTCCGAGCCTGCTCTTCCTGTCCCCCCTACCACCGCTACCAGGTCAGCCTGGGCACGCTGCTCCCCCCACCACAGCAGCCTGGCTTCTCCCCCACATCAGGCCTGGGCTCACTTCTCCCCTTCTCCCACCACCACCACTGTGGGGGGGAGCAGGACCAATGTGGGGCAGGGGGAACAGCAGTCTCAGCCTGATGTGGCCCGATGCAGCAGTGGCTGGGGGAGGGGAGGAACAGGCCTCCTCCCCCACGTCAGCCCCCAGCCTGCTCCTCCTGTCCCCCCACTGCTGCCAGGTTGGCCAGGGCCCAATGATTCCCCCCACACCATGATGCCCCAGCTTCTCCCCACCCTTGGGCCCAGGGAGGGACCAAACCACAATAGTGGTACACAGAGATGACCCGAGCAGGGTGCAGGGCCTGGGGCAAATCAGCCTGTGCAGGCCCCACCCCTGGACATGAGAAAGCTGGTGATGGATTTGGTGGTAGAGGGGAGAGGTGCCAAGCGGCCAGATGTGAAGCTGGCGGCAGCACAGAGTAGCCACGCCACTCCGAGGGGCCCCCCAAAGAATGGGGCCCGGGGCACTCACCCCAATTCATCCCCACTATGAATGGCCTTGATGGCATAGCAGCTGTGCCTAAAGAAGAAGTGACAGCCCAGGGAATGATCCCATTACCTAATAGAACATTATTACCCTCTCCCAGGTTGCCCAACTAGGACGGGCCTCTAACCATAACCCCACTCTTAACAAACAAGGGCACTAGACTCTCCTGTGTGCCCAGGGGTAAATTGTCCCCACTCCTCAGGGGCTTCTCCTTGATTACCCACAGTGAGGAAGGCCCCTCCTCCCCTGTGGAAATCCCCTGCTTGTGGCAAGAAGGCCCGAGCTGCCTTGTGCAGCCACCGGGCCCTATCAGCCCTCTCTCAGCCTGCCATGCACCACCCTGTGCACCAGGACCCACGCTGCCTTGTGCAGCCATGGCGACTCATCAGCTCCATGGCCCTGTGCACTGATCCATGCACGAAGGGCCTAGCTCCTGCCTCATGCAAGGTTGGGGATCTGCGCTACTTCATGGGGTCCTGTCAGCTCTCCACCAGCCCCATGTGCCACTCTGTGTACCCAGGGGGCTGGGCTCCTGCCTCCTTCAGGGTTGGGGACCTGTGCTGCTTTGTGCAGCCACAGTGTTCCTTCAGACCTTCTGTGCACCAATCTGTGAACCATTATTCCTGCCTTGTGCAGGGTTGGATATTCATGCTGCCTCATGCAGCCACCAAGGTCCCATCCACTCCCAGACCCTCCATGCACTGCTTTGTGCATCATTGTCGCATTTCCTCCGTGGCAGGGTTGGAGGGGCTGGCGGGGCTGGCGACAGCTGCTTGCTGCTCCTTTCTAGGCAGCGGTGACTTTTGGGAGCTTCCAGGGCCACTGCTTCATCACGCAGGTCAGCTCTACCAGATCTTCACAAGCCCTTGTCTTCGTTGTCCCTCGCTGACAGCTCCCCGTGTGATCAGCAGATGGCCTATTATTCTGGAGGCTCTGCCCCATATTGGGAATGGACCAATGAGGAAGCCTAAGGGGTTAGTTCCGCTCGGGTCCCCTTTTTCACATTGTCCCTGGGTCAAGGCAGGGCTGCCTTCTTCCTGCCTTCCCCTGATTGGTGGGGAAAGAACACTCTCTATCAGTGGAACCTGAGCCCTTCAGGCTCAAGCTAACAGTCTAGGGCTGTTGGTGAGCCCACCGTCCAGCTGGCCATATCTGCTTTTGCTGATCAGTTGGATCAGCTGTGCTGGAACACATCCTGGTACAGTTCATGCCACAAAAGAAACAAAGTCTGGTTTTAGTCTGTTGCTCTCCTTTGGGAGCAGGGACCAGAACCCAAGCATCTTTCCTCTCCAGGATCTGTCAGATTCATCAGGCAATAAAGGCCAACTCCCTCTTGCTTACTTGCTTGCAGAGATGTTTATGCATTTTATGTTAGTCACTGGTTGACAACCAAAACCAAGCCTGGCAGCACAGACTCCCCCTTTTTCCAGAGAGCCCTATAATCTGTAGCCTACAGTGTCAGCTTTACTCCTGGGTTTTTTTCCTCCTTCTGAGCTCATGATACTTGTCTGCCCATTAGCTCAGAAAGAGAGTGGAAAGTGTCCTAACCTCATCTGTTCTGTAATTGATAAGTAGTACATAGAGGAATAGGATGGAGCTAGATGCCTCCATTTACTTGTGATGCATAATAGCTAGTCTTACCTTGCTATTGACCAGTTTCTTTCAATGACCTATGACTGAAGCACATACTCAGGGAAAGAGAGATCTGGATTCCAGATCTCCATCACCCAGAAGGAATTTTACTCCATATCATCCACTCCATAGGATAGCATTGTCCAGAAGACTATCCACATCTCATGTTGAAGCTGAACAACTGGGCAGCCAGGCTGGGTGGATCTGTGGAAGCAGGAGACAAGCAAACCAGAGAAAATATAGATCAGTGGATGGATGAACTCTGAAAGGGGAAAGAACCTGGTTCCTAAGCCCTTCCCCAATGGCTTTTCATCACTTTGCATTTAATATTGGATACAAATGGATACAAACTAATGGGATAGTTTTGCTCCAGTGGCTATTGTTCCCTAGGCAATCCTTCTCATTCAGTATATGCATATTTGATTTCCTCTACTCTTCCTAACTGTATCATTTTGCAATTCAATCTTCCTGTTTTCAGATCATGTCTCTAATTTTTCAAAAACATTTTCAATTCTAAACCTAACCTGCAAAGTTTTAGCAATGCCTCACAGTTTTTTCTCATCCACAAATTTTTATAAGGGCATTGTTAAACGTCCAGCTTAACGCTTGCTAGGTGTGGTTAAAATGCAAGCCAACACACATTCAAGCAGTTTAGTATGTGTTACATGCCCTGGTGGCATTGCAGAGTTGTTTCCTTTCAGGTGAGGGTTATCTTCAAAAATGCACTAGCTCTGGTAGGTTCCTACAGTCCAGTAAGTTGCAACGGTTGCAAGTAACCATGTGACAAGGTCCTCGGTGTAGCCTTATTCCATCCTCAATATCATTCATAAATATCTCTACAATAAATATTAAATACAAGAAAACTCAGGATAGACCCCCCCACCGAAATCCCACTTTAAATTCCCTTCTAGTTGGAAAGCCAGCTACATATAGCTATTTGCTGAGTGCAATTGTTCAGAAAGGTGTCTGCAGATACCTTACTGTGATTTTATGTAGACCTTATATCCCTTATTTGATGACAAGAAAGCTGTGTAAGAAAGTGTCTTTTCTGAAACCAAAATTCATATGGTTCTCAATTTTAACAACACATTCTGACAAAAAGTATTTGTCATATTTTTTTCCTAACCAGTTGTAGGAAGAACTTAAATTTTGAAGACTGAGTCCATCCTGAGATATGAATTTGTTGAGTAGGATCTTTACAAAAATCCATTGGGCTAAAAGTCCAGCCTGGAGCTCATGAGAATCTTGATCAACACTTTTCTATTTTCCTTTAAGCTAGGAAACTCCTGAGTAAAATGTGTTATTTCACAAGTAGAAAATAATTTCATATCTCTTTTCATAGAGGAACATGTCTCTCCCTACAGTTATAACATGGTTGCAGGGAATTTAATTGATAGACAGTAAAATCACATGATCAATGCAGCTAGCAAGAAAGCAATACAAGTCAGAAAAATATTATAAAAAGCAATGTCTTCAAATACTCTACATTGTTGGAAGAGAATGGAGGATAGGCTGTGATGGTACTGTGAAGAAAGAATCATTAAAGAGGATGTTGGCCATCATAATTAATATGACTTATTGAGTAGCAGGCCCCACCAGCCAGATCCGTTGTGGAAGAACTTGGCATATCTGAGGGAGGAACAGGTAGAGGTCATAAATCATCTGTTTGGATCCTGGAGTAAGGGGAAAAGAGGGAGGATAAAGTCATTGTTCTAAATTGATCAAAAGTTTCTTGAAAGTTCTTTGAAATCACCACCATGTTTTCATTCTCTGCCAAGACAGCACCTAGCAACATGGGGCCCTGGGCCACAACTGAGACTTCTAAGAAAAAGCTACCATAATATAAACAATAAATAAAAATAAAAACCATGGAGCCTGGGAATTCATCTCAAGACTTGCAGGCTTGAGGCCTATTTGTACAGCTAGAAGCCTGAAAGCCCCAGATTGAGCTGGGATTTTCAGGTCTTCTAGGCCTCAAAGGTAGAGCTGAGATAAAACCCTGGTGAGAGTCAGACCTTCCAAGATGCTCAAGCTCTTAGTTCCACCTGAAGACGACCACACCAGAAGGCAAATAAAAGAATTCATGGGTATTGTTTTAAAAGTCTGGTGATTTTTGAGCCAATCTTTTCAGTTTTGAATGCTAGGGATCAACAATGCTTGCCTCTACCCCTATAGGTGGCACCTCTGAAACATTCCTATGTGTCTGTACAAGACACAATATGTTGTGATCCCAGTTCTGAAGAGAGTCATTGGGCCATACATTAGAGTAAATAATAATTAAATGTATTCAAAATGGTTATGGATTCTATATTTTTAAGTTGACTTACGGAAAAAAAAATCAAGTAGGATGAAAATGTCACTGTTTCAGTAAGGTCAAAATTAATGCATCGCTAATTAGCAAATCTAGAAACAAAGTGATGAAACAAAGCTCTGAGAAAAGGGCATTTGTAGCATAGAGAGTTTGAAACAAAAATAGAAGATTCCATTTTTCATACAGTCTTTGTATGTGGTTATTATCTTGTAAGGTGCAGAAAAGAATGGGGTGAGCAGCATTTAAATCCTTAGTTGCAGTCTGAGTTAGATTCATGTCCCTAAAGTAGTACTTTCCAGATCATAGTTTGAAAGGTGTTGTATAATGGAACATAACTGAGGTCAGAGCTATCCGGTTTCAGAACAGTGTGATTGACACCAACATTGTAAGCTTTCTTTAATTACAAGATTCTAATCTCAGAGAACAAACCTTTATCCCCAGCAAAAGAGAAGTATGATTAGTTAATTCCAGAAGAAAAACTTGGCTTGAACGCAAGTAAGCATGAAGAAGGACTACAAAATTGGTTTAAGCAAAGAAAACAGGCTGAAATGAGGATGACCAAGATGTCATGTTGGCAGAATTGAGATGATTGATTATGGAACTTCATAGCCAGTGATAGCCAATTAACTCTCTCCTTATATTAGGAAATATAACAGCCAAATTCTCCACCGGTGTGAATGCTTTGAACTTGATGGATTTACTTCAGCTGAGATTATGGCCTTGAGTACATTAGGCTATAATAACTTGCTTATATTGTCTGCCATAATTTAAAAATTAGCATAAATTTTCAACAGGGCCTAAGCACAACCTACATTTAACATATGTAAAAAGGTATCATAGAATCATAGACTCACAGAAAATAGAATTGGAAGAGACCTCAGGAGGTCACATCTAGTCCAATCCCCTGCTCAAAGTAGGATCATCCCCAACTACATCATTCCAGCCAGGGCTTTGTCAAGCCAGGCCTTAAAAATCTCCAAGAATGGAGATTCCACCACCTCTCTAGGTATCCTGGTCCAGTGCTTTACTACCCTCCTCATGAGAAAGTTTTTTTCCTAATATCCAACCTAAACTTCCCTTGTTGCAACTTGAGACCATTGCTCCTTGTTCTGTCATCTCCACCACTAAGAACAGTCCAGCTCCATCCTCTTTGAAGCCATCCTTCAGGTAGTTAAAGGCTGCTATTAAATCTCCCCTTAGCCTTCTCTTCTGCAGACTAAATAAGCTGAGTTCCCTCACCTTCTCCTTATAAGTCATGCGTACCAGCCGTCTAACCATTTTCATTGCTCTCCATTGGACTCGCTCCAACTTGTCCACGTCCTTTCTGTAGGGGAGAGGACGCTTACAGCTACTGAAGGAGACTCCTTGACATTCTAACATGCCCACTTTTTTGTATATGCCCAAATAAAGATGAGGGTGTTGGACAATCAGGATGGAAAATAAGCCCTGAATATATTACAAGACAGAATTTTAATTTACAAAATCTATAAAAAAAACGGAAGGGTTACAACCCTGAGAATGATAGAATTCATAGCGTCTCTTAGGGCTGTGGAGAAATCTTCCTCTCTCTGCTACGCACTGGGACAAACTATGTGACCTCTGTATTTCCTGGGTTTCTTCATGGTACCGGCTGGTCAGGTGACCTAGGCACGTAAAATTCCTAGGGGAAGGGGAGTGCTCTCTCTTCCTCCGGCGGGTGTTTTGAAAAGCCACAATCAATGTACCTCTAGGCAGATACAACCATGTCAAGGTATAGGGCCATGGGCAAATCAGCCTGTGCGGGGCCCAGGTGTGGCAGCAGCAGCAGAGTGGATGGCAAGCAGCTGGATGCAAAGTCTGCCCGGCTCTGTGGGGCCCCCCAAAGCACAGGGTCCGGGGCAGTAACCCTGATTCATGCCATCTCCCCCACCCCCCCCCTCCTCCAGGGACGGCCCTGCCCCCAGGCTCTGGCTTGGATTATTCTCTGTAACAAATGACCTGGAAACTAGCCAGAAGTCTAGAAATAAGTATAGGCAGTTGCATTTAATAGGATCACTGAATCCAATATCTGCAAAGGCTCAAATTATCTTTGTTTGCTCAAAGTGTATTTCTAACTTCTTTGTACTACCCTCCCTCCTCCACCCTCCCCCAATCAATAGAGGTATCAAGTTAAAGCATGCCGAGCTGTGGTACTAGGAGAAGGGAGAAGCAGGCCTTTTGCTCCCTTTGCTTGGCTTTTAATTTTCCTCTGGTATCTGATGTTATCTTTGGATGTTTCAGGCTGAAAGAATCTCCCCAAAATATTACTTTGGGCAAAGCACCCCCAAGGCTTGCAGGGTCCATGTGCCCCAGGCGGCACAGAGCTCTTAGAAAGACCTAGGCCCAGGTGGTGGTGGCAAGTGCCCCAGGCTTGCAGGTGTGCTCCTGGAAGGGGGTCAGCCAGACATAGGCACCCCAGAGGAGACACCCGAAGTGGGGTTATGGTTGGGCAAAGCAGGTGGCTAAGTGCAGTAGCACCCCCTACAGTCCCACCACAAGGGCTATCTCTACAAATATATCTAAGGTCTACCCAGAGGTAGACAAATATATCTAAGGTCTCAACCAGCTTGAGCACTAAGTGTCTTCTGCCACCAACTAAAAGATTTTTCATGGGTTTGTTATTTAAGGGGATGTCAAAGAACTAGTTGCTAATTTCTTCCATGAGCCTGCCAGGTGTTAGTAAGCATGAAAGCCCAGAAACGATCTATCTTTGCATTGATTTAATGGATTAAAATGTAGAGAGATCAAGGCATTCATTGTTGGAAAGGAGATTTTTCATGGATATATATGCCCTTGAAGGAGAAATTCACCTTGAAATGGGAAGTCAGGAGGAGGCCTCACCAAACAACTGAAGTTCCTCACTGGAGCTTCACAATGGGTTAGCTGATAGAGCATCTGCATAAAGCTATATGCACAATCCCTATATGCTGTGAAAAGCATATTACAGACATTAGTACAGATGGCCACAGTCAGCACAAGCTGGCCAGAGATACACATTTATATCGTTCCAGCAACCCCATCACTCTATACAGCTAATTCAGATGTCTAGCTCCTATTGCACACCATTTCTAAAGCTTAGGCCTCGTCTAAACTGTAAAGTTTGGTCAGAAGAACTATCACACCCCTTATCTGACATGGCTTTGTCTGCAAAACACCTTATGTGGATGCAGCTCTGCTGACTGAAGAGAGTTTTGTCTGCTTAGCTTATGTTGTTTAAGGAGATGATGTAGCTGTGTCAGCAGAAAAACTCTGTCTGTCAGCGCACTGGAAATCTTCACTAGGGAGCTCTGCCTACATACCTATGCCAGCAGAGCTGTAGTGGCAGAGGCTCTATAGAGTAGACAAAAGTTTAGGTTGTGCACAAGTCTCATTGCCCAGTCCTCAGTGCAAGACAAAATTTAACTCAAAATGTTTTAAAATGCCTTGGACTGGTTAAAAAAAAAAGGTGCTATAGAAACAATACCTTAAACCCCGTACTTCTAAGACAGTATCAGAATTGCTTGAGTTGCACAAAAACTTTCCTTCTGGCATTTCTTGCCTTTTAAACAACTGATTTTACGTATAACTATTGTTGTTTAAATACAAGGGGAATCCATATTTTTATTTAAAGTCTATGAGGCGTGTAAAGTGAAGGACTGATAATAATATTTCAGTTTTCAGAAGCAGATTTACACTCATTTCCCCCCTCAAGTCTTCCAGGAAAGGCAAGAATAGGATTTAATATGTAGCTAGCTATATGCATTGATAGCCCTGATCTCACACTTTATACCATGAGAGTAGTCTCAATGATATTAACTGGACTGTGCACACGCTTAAAACTAAGTGCATGTGGAAGGGCTTCAGGATTGGAACATAAGACCTATTTCAGTCTTAGGTGTCTGAATACTGCTTAGTAGTCTAAATGTGGTTTCTGCATTTTCCATTAAATAGTACTTGGACAGACAATATCGGGGAGAAGACTAGGGGCTAGAACACAATGCACTTTCTCTTGCAGGACAGTGCCTATTTCTCTGAGCTAAAGAGCAAGACTTCCTTTGCCTAGCTCTCCTTCTGGCCTATTATACCCTTTTCTTTTGGCTGTCCTATGGGCCAGTTTGAATCAGAGGGGTGAAGGATGCTCTCAGCCTGGTTGTTAGGACTTTTTGTTAGAAAGTGGGAGATGTAGGTGAAAGCCCTAGAAGGTAAGTCATCTTTTTCTTGATTGAATGCTCTTACCCTTAGTTAATGGGGCTAAAGGGCATTTCTCTTTCTGCAAGCAGTTGCAAGTTTGGATTTTCCTTTATCTGAGGTTTGGGGGACTTATATGAACTTTCCTAAACAGAACAGATATGGAATTGTAAGTGGCCAATCCGTATACGGCAGATCTTGTCTAAGCATACTTAGAAAGATAAGTCTAGAAGGATCTTAAATCTGTGTGTCGCTTGTGTGTGTCAGCCTATAGCTACCTAACCATGGAAAAAGATGGGTTTAAATGTATACATAGCTATTTGTGTATCTCTAAGTAATTGTAGGTAGCAAGTTATGATGCCATAAATCAGGTTAATTACTATCTTTCTACATTAGTAATCTCACTGATTTCAGATGGACTATTGGCAAAATGAGGCTCTTCTCAGCAGGTGGCAAACTGAGCCCGTAAGCAGATTTCAAAGAAGTAGGAGGGGAAATTTGTTTAGAAATAGACTTCTTTTGATAATCCAAAACAGCCTGATGAGCTGGTATAAATACAGGTGAATGTGATCCATTACTAGAAACATCATAGAGACATTAGTTCCACCTGAGACTCAATACATTAGCTGTAAACAAATGTGTCTATTGAAACTTCCCCATTAGTTATAATGAACTAATTAGAAGATGTTAAAAAAGTAAACAAAAAGAGTATAGAAAATGACTTCTTAAACCTTATAAAAAGGAAACAAAAACTAACTAAATAAATAAGTGGGCTATTTGAAAGCTAAATTCAGCATATACATAGAATCAAGGGTGCAAACAGATGTCACCCTTGTGCCACCATATAAATGTCAATTGTCATGCTCCAAGGGCCCCAAAATCTTGCCACAACCAAAGTAGTCACAGTTTATGACCCCATACATAGAGGCCAAGTATTTGTTTATTGCATGCTATGGGAGATACCCTGCGGGCAATTCCCGCAGCATGACTATCATACTGCTGGATCCCCCACCCTCCCCCCAACTCAGGGCATATGTCTGAAAGCTAGGGAACCCTCGTTGGGGTCCTCTGCTTGTACATCCTAGCAGGCAGTGCAACCTGGGCTAATTGTCTAGACTGCCTCACCTGCCTTGGGTCTCTGCCTGACAAACTCTGCCCCAGATAGTTAAATGGCTGGCTGCTTGTCTGCTGGGAGCTCAGTGTTCTCGTTTATTCCTACCAGCCTCCAGCCAACAAGTCTAACCCAGTCTGCTGTGGCAAGCCTCCTGGTTCCTGAACTCTGGCTTTCCTAACTCCTGACCGGTTTTGGCTTGTCTCTGGATTTTGGCCATGAATCTGTGTGCTGGCTCCCCACTCCAGTTTGGCTCAGTTCTTGGACTTCACCCTGTGGATTGTCCCTCAGATACTAACCCTGGCCTGTGTTATGGACTCTGCCCCTGGATTTCCCTCCACATCTGGTAATTTGGCTCCTGAATTCTGACCCAGCCCTTGACCCCCAGCCATCCCTCAGTGGCCTAATCAATAAGCCAGACTACCTATGCCCCAGTCCCTTACACATACGCTCTAAGTTAGGGCACAGCACCCAAGGGTTAGTCCTGCAGCAGTGAGCCCCTGAAGCCTTGGGAGTGGCAGGAGCCTGACCCTGCAGGATATGCATCCCAGTAGCATCATAGATGATACTGAAGCAGACCAGCTGTGCTAGGACACATCCTGATACAGCTGATCCCAGTCCAAAGCTGATGTGTATTTAGAGCCTAAAGGCAAGAAGGCTGCTCCAACATGCTATAATTACAGCACATTGGAGCAGGCTTAATTAATCAAGTCTGCTGGAGACTAGTAATTACTGCGCTCCAGCAAACTTCAGCATCTCATGTATCAGTGTCCCCATGCTTAAAAATGGTGGTGGGGGTGCTTTAACAAAAAGCTCATAGAACAAGCTTCAGTTAAAGTGACGCTGTTACCATTTTTAAGCATGGAGTGGCTCTGATAATGAGATGCTCTGGGTAGTTAATTGGAGCTGCTCTAATTAAAGCACCACCCCCACACCCCATATTCCCAAACCATGTGTGTAAACTCCCACGAAGTCAGAAAATAAGTGAATTAATGTTGACCTCTGGCCTTAGAAGATATAACAATGATGCCCAACTGCTCCCCCTGCCAAATTTCCAGACCTGTGGGAAGCCCCATGGGCCAGATGACATAGCTCTGTGGGCTGGATCTGGCCTGAAGGCTAGAGGTTGAGCACCACTGATCTATAATATTGAAGATTAAAAGCAAGCTATTCCTGGGGTTCTTATGTAGATCTTTACCCTTCTGGAAAGACCAGAATGGAGAGATAAGCAATACCAATACCAGCTGAAGCTACAAGCCTCTGACTTTGTACCTACTGAAAATTATGGCCATGATTTTATATACATCATACAACAAATACCAAGAATAGTCTGATTTTTTTCTGAGCCTCTAAGGGTCTCTACTTTGTATTTAACCAGTGTGAGAAAGGAGGCCATGGTTAAAAATTTGGCACAAAGGCCTTACAATTAGCTACGCATATCTCATGAAATAACGCAACAGAAACTTAGCTTCCCTGCTTAATACACATACCCCAATCTGGAGGGAAGCAGATTTGTGGGGGAAAGGTCCTAATTTTTGTTCCACATATTAAAACCAGCAAGCTCAATGCCTTGCATAACACTATTACCAAAAGGAGTACACTTTTTCCTTGGCTGAGTCCAAGTGGAGCTTACCAAATGGGTGCAATATGTGCTTTGCCATTCTGCAATGTGAAAACAGACCAAACCTGCTACATTTAAATACTAAAGGAAAATTAAAAGATAACAGCACCCAGTTCAAGAACTCGTAGGCTGCCTTTTTTAGCTCAAAATATATTAACATGGCTGAATTATGAGCCCCATAGTTGGAATATGGCCTACAATAACAACATTCCCTTAAATAGACTTAGTCAGGCTGCTTGTATGTGCCACATAACATAGATTGCTTAAGCTCTTCGAGTACTTAAACACTGACATTAGGTGAAATTGGGTTTAGTTTGACAATCAGGTGGCTCAGCATTGCTTGCTTTCCAATTATATACATTGATTAGGCTTTGAACATAACAAGCTTTTGCCTGATGGGGCATGACAATGAAAATAATAAATTAAGGACTCACAAGGGGTACGGGTGGCACTTAGGAGAAATTTCTCTAAAGGACAAATCTCAAACAGGGTGTTTAAATAAGTAATATACTATAGACACCGTACCTATAAAAGGCAGGCCTGGACATAATTCCTGGTTGCATATTAGTAATGTAAATGTTGTTTATACTCTACTTGCTATTTAAACACCTAATCTTCACTCCTGCAAAAACAATCAGGGTAGTAAACAGTACCAAATGTATCTTGGGTTAATATGTATGAGAAGGAAATTAAACTACAATACAGCATACATTACAATAAAAACTGGCGAAGTGTGTAATTACTGTTACTATGCTGTACATTATGGTATATATCGCTCAGAGTAGCTGCAGTGATAATCATCTTAGTGTCACTTTTTAATTATAATAGTTTTATTGTTATTATAATTGTCTTTAAGCTCTTACTCAATCTAAAGCCCTGGTACAGCAACACACCTAAGCATGCGCTTAATTTTAAGCAGGTGGGTAGTCTTATTGAAATCAAAAGAATAGCCAATTAACTAAAAATCCATCATGTGAAGTTAATGGGGCCACTCCTATGGGTAAGCATGTGCATAAATGCAGTAACAGACCAGGAGCTAGATTCCTATTAACTAAAACAGACATATTGATTGTTATTCATTATGGTTTATTTAATATCCATTATGGTAGTCAGAAAGAGTTACCAATAGCTCTGACCCCAACATCCATATACAAGATATGTATTTGGGAAGACATCTGCTGCTGGTTTTGGCAGCCATAGGAAACCCATCTAAAGTGCATTAACAGTGGTAGGCATTGATTAGGACCTCATTCTCCTGACAATTCTGCACAAAAGTAAGCAATGGCTGCTACCTTTCTCTGTATGCTCACACTCTCTGAACCTCCCAGATTCTTCAGCTAGCATCAAGGGGCTTTTTCCATGTGCAGGGACTGCAAGGGAACCAGCAAAACGACTGGATCCACAAAAGTATTTAGGTGCTTATGTCAAAATTAAGGACATTGAAACCCCCACTTATCATCTCAAAACACTCAAGAACCCCAGGTGCCTAACTTTTTGCCAGTGATGTCCCCAGGTCATCTAAGGTTATTCTTCTGATAAGCCCAGAAATGCTTAAGTTGTAAGGTGCTACATACCAAACCTATACCTAAGCCCAGATGAGATCCACAAAGTAGGTTTTTCTCCGCCTGTCTAACCTCTGGGCCCTATGTGGCAATGTGCTCTGAGAACTTCTACTTGATTTGGCTCTGCACCGGAGGTGGTGGTCCCACTGATATCTTAGTGGTTAGCACACTCACCTAGGGTATGAAAGACTCATCTCCCAGAGGAGTACCAAACTGTTACTATGCTACTGTGTATTAAAGAGGTGTATTCTCGGTTTCTCCTGGTAAGCCTGTTTCAAATGTTATGGAATAATTAAATATATTTATAGGAGCAGGGAATTAAACACACGTGTCCCCTCCCCTGGGTGAATGCCTTAATCACTAGCCTATAGAGCAAGGGTGTCAAACTTGCCCCACCCTGCAAGCCGAATTCTGACTGCAGGCATCCTTGTGGACTGGATATGGATGTGGCAGTAGGGCAATGGCTCCCTTAACCCCTATGGCAGCTCCACCACCAACATGTGTCCTCAATAGGGCTCCATGTCCAAGATTTCAGCAGTGAGCTCCATGCCTGTATTTCCAGCCCCTCTGAGAGGCCTGTGAGTCAGATAGCACAGTTCCACGGGTCAGATCCAGTCTCCTGGCCTTATGCTTGACACCCTTGCTGTAGAGTACTGTTTACTCTGCCTCTCCGTTGCAATGAATATTCAATTCTTCCATGAAAAGTGGAACAGCATTGTAGCAGGGCGCTAAGGTGCCTACTACTTGGAGGGCAGTAATAAGAGCCCAGGTGCAGGTTGCTGGGGTAACTAGTTAATGAGGGAAGTGGCCGCACCTACACCTGGTCAGCTGACCAGAAGGGGCAGAGCCTGGCTCCCATATAAGTCCCAGGGTTGAGGCCCAAGGGAGTTCCCTGCCAGCAGCCAAGGGGGAAGGAGCTCTCCCAGAGCAAGCGGAGGGGAGAGGACAGACTGCAGATATAGCCTGAGATTGGGGAAGGATGAAGCAACCCTGGTGTGGTGGGAATAATGTTATAGCTGGATGGCTAGGATTTATGTTATAGCCCAGGGGCTTGTGTTTGTTTGCCATTTTCACTGGAGGTTTGGGTGAGGCTATTTGGGGTTGGAGGAGGCCTCATAGGGGACCCGCGGCAGCAGGGAGACCCCAGCCCCAGAGAAGGGGCAGCAAGAAGCCCCAGAGAGGGGGCAGTGATTGACGAGTGCCCAGTGAGGCGCAGTGCGAGACAGGGCTGAGGAGAGCCTGAATATCAGTGAGACATAGTGTCAGACCGAAGAACATCAGTTCCATCTGCGAGGCTTGGGCGTGGTAAAGGGGTGGTTGGAGCCATGCATAGCCCATAAGGCTAGGGAGCCCTGGAACTCCCATTATAGAATGGGGCCAGAGTACAGCAGGAAGCCATGTCCAAGAGGATGGAAAGGCAGCCTCCCTATTATCTATTGAACATCAAAGTCATGGCGGGTGAGAATTGAGGATGCTTTTAGGCTAACTTGGCATGGTAAGGGGGCGTTAGGGGAGATCACGGCTACCGCTAGGACGCCATCCCGTTACAAGCATCAACAACAGACAGGTTTGTGGTTGCCTAGGACCCCAAAATACCTAGGATATCCAGTGATTAGGGGAGTTAGGAGTAGGTGATGTTAGTCAAATCCTTTCAAACATAGCAGAGAACTGGAACCAGGTCTTCCATGTCTGGGTTAGTGTTCTTACCAGTGAGCAGCTACATTAAAAGGGGACATATTATGTGCTATCCAATAATTTTCCTGTCACCTCATGAAGCTAAACCACTGCTCTTTGGATTTTACAGTCATTGGATAAAACCAATAGAAAAGCAGCACTGTGGAGAAGTTTATGCCTATTGGGACACATGGAAAAGGAATCCCACACTTCTGGAGAAGTAGCCATCTTACTGAGCTGAGCTGCCCACCTTCTTCCCCCAGTATATCTCCCTCTTCTGGCTACCCAAGGATCCAGTTCCCAAAGAAGCACTAGAAATGGGTTTGCATAATTCTTAAATTGAGAGGTAATAGTTAGAGCACTGTGCTAGGATGTCAACCTGTTGCAGGTTCAAGCCCCTTTTCTGCAGAGGTACAAGTACCTTGGTCTCTATTTCATGGGCTGATACCTAAGCCAAAACCATGGTACAGCTGTCACATCCTCTGGAAGCTAGCACCTGTTAGTTATAGGTTTTTGGAGGGCAGAATTATTGTGACTTACGCACACACAGCGTACGTGCTCATGTAGTCATGTCCCTGCTTGGTCAGTGTGTGACCTTCTGGGTGTACTCAGCAGCTGGTGTGGTCACTCATGCACCCAAACTACATGGGCAATAGAATCACAAACCAAGAAAACCACTTAAAAATGTGGAAAACTACAACTTAGAGCCATAGAGTAAAATGGAAATCTGCTCTTAAACCTTAGGTATCGCCATATTCATCTTTGCAGTACCTTAGTCCCTTTGAGAATCTAGCCCACTAGTGAATCTAGCGTCCACTGTCCAGGCACTTGGAAAGTAGTTGGAGAGATTTCCAACCCCATTTTTGCCCCCACCACAAAGCAGAGGATATTACGTCTATGTTATTACAAAGGGAGTCACGTACATTTCCAAAGCAAAAGTAGACAGTATTGACTTTTTAGATATGCAACATTGTAGTACATTGTGGGTTTTCTTGCCATTCGAATGACAGTAGGTAAGAATAATATGAAACAAACTAAATTTTTGATAAACTGTAAGTAAACATGGCATAATGTGGTCCACATGCAAATATTTTATTATAATTAGCAAGACCTATAGCCTAGTATGGTAATGACTCCAAAACTACTGCTGCACGGAGAATCTACACAGTGCTGTCGGTAATTTACTCTACGAGCCTGCAGGGCTGAGAATACTGCAGATGTGAAGTCCCAGGACAAATTAGGACCAGATTCAAATTTCATTTATCTTTCTACCATCTCCTTCCTTTCTGTTTTTTCCAATGGTTATCACTCTTCTGCCATCCTATCACTATTCTTATCCTACAGCCAAAAGTTTGGCTTCCAACAGTGTTGATGGAAAAGAACCAAGTTCAAACCTAGATGGGAACTTCAGTGTTATACAAACATTGTGACTAATTCTGTGTCAATGTTAATGGGCAGATAGGAGATGTTAGTTACTGAACTAAATAATACTGAACTAAAATAATACTCATGATGCTGCAGTTTCAATGCCACCCCAACCATGGCCCTCACCATGGACAATTTGAAAGGATGAGATATAGACAATGGTTTCATTTCACTAGGGGCACTATTATAATGACATTACAGTCTTCCCAACACTATATTATGCTAACTTACCATCTGTATGCAATTAAACTAAAGTTATGTGTTATTGTTTAAATGTGCTTTCTTTCTGATGCTACTGTAATCGTAAAAATCAAGGGCTGACCTCATTCCAGCATTCATTCTTCCAAATACAGTAAAGAAGTAAAGAGATATATGAGAAGAGAGGAAAAAAAGATGAATAGTAAAACAATAGTTTCTTACATTGTTTTTACTCTTGAAAAAAAAATCAGTCCAGAACTGGGCTGAGTGCTGAAGTCAATTCTAGTGTAATCTGAATTAGATATGATGAAACTTTTGGATAAAATAGCTGCCTTTCTGAATTCTGGTAGGGTTTTGATTTCATTTATTATTATACCTTGCCTTATTGAAACAAGTTAGGCTCCTCAATGTGTCAGTTCCTGCCTTTTCCTCCCCTGCAGGGTGTTTCTCATTGTTTGCTTATTATTAGGCACTCTGTGGCTATGTTATATGGGAGAGGCCAGATGTTCTTGTGGACACTTTTTTGGACAAATGTTTGGTGTGTGGATTCCTGATATTACAGGGCACTGGACTTGACGGTCTGGGATGTCCTTTCCAATGTCATGTTCCTCAATAAAGTGTGTCTTCATATGCTCCATTGTGATATGCACTATACTTCTTTACATGGAAAGTGAAGCACTTATACCTACCTGCATTTTTAGTCTTGTATGCGAGTAAGCGCATCCTGTTCTCCCACCATTATCAGAACAGATTAGAGAAGGCTAGAAAACAGAGGAAGTCTTGGATCCATCCCTGCTATTCATTGACTATTCAGGATTGGTATAATAAGAGTCCTCCCACACGAGTTTCTGTTAAACAGGCTAATTTAATATCCAGCCACATTTGACTCTTTAGCACAACTGATGAAGTCCCCAATAACAAATTGACTGGCTGGGAGCAGCCTTTGGCACTAATCCAGAAGGGGAAGGGCTTGCATTATCCATTCTGCCATCATGTACCCACATTATAGGATATGGCAAAGGCAAAATATTACTCTCCCGGAGCAAGGGGCAAGTAGGGAGGGAACTGCTTCAGAGCAGCATCTCTGAGTAAAACTGTCTTCTGACATTTTGCTTGATGTGGGCTGGCTTACATATTGCTTTTCTCAGGGGGGTGCCAAAAGCCAGAAGCTAGCCCACACAATGTGAGAATATTATATTTGTTGTTATTTGCACCCCCCCCCACTTTCCTCTCATTCCCCATCATCATAATTTTGCTTTCTGATTACTTTTCTTTCATATAAATAAAACTGTAAGGATTAATTACCTTTCTCATTTCTTTTTGTTAAAATGTGTATATTGCTAAACACAAATAACTAGGTAATAGCTGTATACCTGCTGACCTTGTATAGTAAGTACCAAGTATATACTACATAACCACAAGGTAGAACACATTTGTTTTTATAGATGTAATGATATTGGGCACAATGTCTATATCAAAACTTGCCCTGTAGAGAACAAAAGCTGGAAACATCAATCACATTCTTTATAAATGTACAGCACAGCTCAGGAAGAGGAGGTGGATTATATAAACAGCGTAGGCAGCTACAGTATTTTATTTTCACAGTTGCAGAGATATTTACTGTATGAATAATATATGATATTCGCAGAATGAAAGCAGAGACATCAAAAATTAGACTGACCAGCAAACTAGGTCTGCGTTATTAAGGAAATTATCTGATGATTTATCTCTAAATGGGTACATATCCACACACATCCTCAGATCTGATAATAATGATAATGACTTTTGTAATGCCCCAAGGATGGGTCAACAGTCTTTTGTAAGGGGAAAAAAGAAATGAATTTTCTCTCTAAAAGAGACCAGGGAACAGACAGTGTTGTGAAGGTTAAATGGCATATAGCTACAAGAAAGGAGCTACATTCTTATGATGCACCAAGCGGTGTAGGAAATAGAGTAGTTCACCTAAGGAGAGAATGAGTCTATTATACAGTGTCATTTAAAAATGTGAGTGGCAGTTCATTCCATAAGGACAAGGAACTGAAAGTTCACAGGAATAATAAGTGAATAAAAATCTGTTAGCTATTGAGAAAAACAAAATGTCACCCTCCGTTAAGGATTCTCAAACACCTGGTGAATCAAAGAGGGAAAAGATTGTTTCAAGAAATACTCTAAGAGAAGCTAGAGGCCAGCCCTCCAGATGCAGAGTACTGAAGTCAGAGAGCACTGCAATTAATTATCACCCTGAGAATACAACATTTTCATCTCGTGGACAGATGTGGGAAGATCTATGCTTAGTTCAGAGGTGGATTTCTCGCCCATAGAAATTGGGGGCTAGATCCTCATCTCTTACAAATCAACATAACTCCATTAGTTTCAAGCTACATCGTCTAGGGATCTTGGAAGTCTATTTTACTGGATATAATGGTGACTGATCACCTTAGATCTAATTCACAAAAGTCTGACTTGCCAAAGGGACTTTAATGTCATGCCATCTAACATTTAGACAACCTGCCACATGGTGGAATCCTCCAGGTAGATACACAGCCTCCACTTCCACCCTCCCCGCCCCCCCCCCCCCCGAACAAAGCATGGGGAAAGGTAGGTACCTAACAATGTAGACAGATGAAATATTCAGTAGTCCTTTAGCTAGTGAAACAGTCATAGAAAGATGATGCTCAGCTCTAAAACTATTTTAAGCCTTCCCAGTCTGTGGGGAAACTACACCAGCATGGATTAGAGCTAAACTGGTATCTGTATAAGGCTTAGTCCAGGGGTGGGCAAAATACAGTTAGTGGACTGGATCCAGCCCATGGAGGGATTTTGTCCAGCCCATGGTGGGTCCCTTGGTCCTGCCTAGCACAGTCCCAATTAGAGATAAATCATTAGGTGCAGTGCGGCCGATGGCATGTCCGCCTCTCCCAGGCATGCAGCATGGCTGGGGCAACTTGGCAGCCCAACTCCATTTCCTGGTGCTGGTGACTCCTTCTGGCTGCTGCTGCTGAACCAGCCCTGCTGCCTTGGCACCTGGGCCCATCTGCCTCGCACCGACCACAGGGGGTGCGATCTACATGTTCAGGCCACTCATCTGGGCAGCTTTTACCACAAGGAGGGACTGGAGCTGCTGCTTGATTTCATGCCACTGCCTGGCTTTGGCAGTGGCCACCTGGCCATGGAGGCAGCAGCCAGGCAGAAGCTGCTGCTGGTTGTCAGGAAAAAGCAGGACCCGGGCACAGTCACCTGCCCCTTGCCACAGCCACAGTGTGATGGGCCCTGGCGGTGGCAAGGGGGAAGTGGCCGTGCCTTCCACCAGTCCCACTTTTTACCAGCACCCAGCAGCAGCTTCTACTCAGTCACCACCACTGTCACTGTCTGAAAGCCCAGACCACCCGCCGACACCAGAGCCAGGCAGTGGCACTAAGTCAGGTAGCAGCTCCAGCCCCTTCTCTCAGGGTAGAGGGGCGGCTTGGAGGCAGTGCTGGTGGCCCTAGCTGAGTTGCCCCTGCTGCCGCTGTCACCCGCTGCTGACCTGGAGCAGCTTCTGTAGGTGCTCCAAAGTGCCAGCCTCGTGCCCACTCCAGCTTTCCACCTACCCATAGCCCCATCCCACATAGGGAGTTTTGGTGAGCTGCTGTGGGGAGTGGGGTGCTGACTTAGCCCATCCCACCTCCACAAAACTCCTTATGTGGCCCATGGCCCCAAAGAATTGCCCACCCAATTGCTCCATTCACTTAGGCAATTGATTGACCACACACAAATCTATGGTGCTTTGAGGAGCATCTGACTACTCTGTTCAAACCCTGGCCTTGACTATTTTTGTCATGTCCCCAGTTCTTCCAAAGTGCTCTCTTCCATTATTTTACCATGCTGTCTTCCCCCAGAATCTGTGGGATTGCCAGAGTGATACTTCCTCTATCCCTACAATGGCCCTACAACATTTACCTTACATAGTACTCCCCAAAAGCAACCCATCCCTTCTATATGCTGTAAAGCATCTGGTACCTGCATCCTTCCCCTTCCTTTAGCCCCTACACTACAGATTTAAAATAGTTCTGTGTGAATGGCCTTCGACCGCCCACTCAGTTCACTAATGGTCCCCCTGCCATTACTTCTTGAGTACCACCATACCTTCCTCCTCTAGACTAGCCCATTTGTCTACCAACACTAGTCCCCCACAACCCTCACATTATTTTCACTTCCAAGCAGAGTGCTCTAATTAGGAGGCCATAGGCTAAATAAGGACAAGAACATCCTCAGGCTGCCTCCTGTTAAACCTATTCCATTGCAGAGCCAAGAGGGGATGATGTATAGGACCAGAAAGACAGCAAACCAAAGGGAGCCTTTCTCTGTGGCTCAGTGCGATGACTACTACCCTGAGGTCTGGCCCTTGCTCCTACCTCCAATACTATTCTTGCATTAAAGAGTTATTGGATAGTTTCAAACTCCCCGTGGATGAGGAGAGGCTCCCAAATCCCATTGGTTAGGGCTCTCCTTTCAGATAAGGAAGACCAAGTTAGATCAGACCTCTCTGTTCCTAGGAAATGGTGTTAACCACTGGGCTACTGAGGATAACAGAATAATGACAGCTCTTGAAACAGTCTCATCTCCAGTGTTTTTTTGTGTAAGCCTTGATCCAAGAGGCATGCTCTGAGATTGGTTAGTAGATCAGGAGAGATTTTTGGATTGAGAATTTGCTTGGAATTCAGTTAAGGGAGTTTCATGACTAAAGCATTTATGAATATTCCCAACAGCAAAAACTCATTGGATTAGGCAGCAGTCAAGCAATAGTTTTGAAAATTTCAAGGCACCAAAATGAGTAACATGGAGCCAGATTTAGGAGTTAGATGTCTAAAAGCCTTGAGATCTTGGCTTAGGTGCTTGACAGCCAGATCTAGGGCCTGCCTTTTTGCACAGGACATTTAGCACATATTTTATTTAGATTGTAGTTATATTTATTTAATACTGTGCTGTATTAAAAGTTAGAATTTGTTCTGAGCAGTCACATGGTAGTTACACAACTCCAAGGTTAACATTCAACATGATGTGAGCCTGCACAGAGCCTGTTCAAGACCCTAGTGTGGTGCAGGGGCTGGGATTAACAGTCAGCTGAATATCAGTCTCAGCCACAGCATTGTACTGGAGCTAGTTCAAGAGCACAGTGCAGTGCAGGGGCTGGGACTGACAACCAACAGGGTGTGCTGATATTAACTCTGGAGAGGTCAAATGATAACTGGGCACATGTTACTTAATACAATCTGAGGTTACCCCTCCCCTGGAAAGCTCTAGCTTTCATATGATCACATCTAGCATGCATTTTACTGTAGGAATCCAGGGATGCTCATGTTTTAAGCCTAGTTAACATGCCCTAAGTATAGTGTGTGATAAGGCCCCTAGATTGCTTTTGTCTAAACAGACATTAGGCAAAGTTTCAAGTCCTAAATTCCAAAAAGCAATCCATATTGGTCCTGCTCTGCAAGCCACAACATGCATTTGAAGCCTTTACTTTGCACTGCACAGTTCCATAGGTATCTATGCTTGAGCTTTTGAGCAGCAATCCTGGACGGGTGCCTAGGTACTTGCCTTTCTTTGTGGATATCAAGCTCCACTGAGAACAAAATTGTTACTGGGCAGTATTTCATGCACAGTGCTCTGTGCAGTAATGAGGGGCTCCATTTTGACTGTAGGAATTTGGATCTTTACTTGAACTGTCACATACTCAGTGCTGCTGCCTGCTGCCAGGAGATGCAGCATGTGCTCAGAGCTACTGTGAAATTCCCATAGCACAGGGAGCTTCCTGGAGTCACCCTCCAAATCATCCCCACTATAACACTTGTTTCAATCTGCAGAGAACCTGCAGGCTGTTAAAGGTACATGCCCAGGTACATGCCCAGGTCTCTATACAAGGGGTCCTAACAGTACTCATGTGATGAGAATAGGATGAGAACAATCAGTGCTAGCGGCTAATGATGTCAGCAGTCAGGGCAGCATGCAGTCTCTGGCCCCAGCTACCCTGATTACTAGAGTGGCCCTGGCTACCAGTGGCCTAATTATCCCCAGCTGGCCCAGTTTCCCAGCATGGATGTCTTCCTGGATATAAGCAGCTGACCTCACAGTATTCCTGAGGCTATTTAATAGCACAGGTGCCTGCCATCTCCAGCTCATCCTCCTTCTCTCCCTCCCCAGGATAGCTCCTATGTACCTAGCCATGTTCCAGTCCAGGTCTGTTTACTTATCACTGGCTTCTTGCCCATGACTTGAGTCTGACTTCATGTTTCCTATCGGCTCCTAATTCCTGGTTCCCACCCACCAGCTCCTAGTTCATGGCTCATGAGCCCAGTCTGGATTCCAGTTTGACTCTAAATTGGATCCTTGCTTCCTGACCTTGCCTGTTCCTGACTATCTCATAATCCCCTGGTGTCAAGACCATGAGAGCTCACAGACATATACTAAAAGAAAATATGCCTGACTTATTTTTGCGTCTTGCAAACAGAAAAGCCCAAAAAACAGACATTAAGGAGGAAATGTTTAAATACTGGACATCAGCCTAGCATTACCATTAATTTGAAATATCATGTAATATGATGGTGGATTGGCAACTTCTGGATGTCAAACATTATGCCAAAACCAAGAACCACAGGGCATAAAACTTCGGAGACGCTCATATCCTAGAGCCAATGATCTGTGCACAATACACCAGAGCAAATAATAATTTGTCATTATTCCTTAGCCTTCTTAGGATAAAGAATAAGCAAGAACCAACCAAAGAAAATAAAAAATAGAAATAAAAAAAAACGGAGAGAAAAATAATGTTTTTATTTAAATACTTCTCTTCCTTTTACTGTGCCATGCCATGCTATGCCAAGCCAGACCTATGCAACCCACTCCTTCAGAAGTACAGAACGGGTTACATTTTCCAAACATTACCTCTATCCATCTATGCAGCAGCCTGCCTGCACTTTTGATCACCATTTAAGTCACTTAACCTGCCCAGCTCAGTTTCCTCTCCTGAAAAATGGGAATGGCAGCAATAATAAGGGCACACTTCACTTACAAATGCTCCTGCTCTATGAGTTTTAAGTAGCATTATTATTCCGTATCATTTATCAGATTCCATCCCTCTCTTTGACACCAGTGGACATGTCTTCAACCTCAATAGTTTAATGTATTTCCAAGGTAACAGGCTTTCCCATTCTTTTCCCATTCTATAGTTGTAAAGCTTTACAAGCCTGCCACTCTGCAGTCCTGATAAAATTGTACTGGAAAAGCAAAAAAATAGTTTGAGCTCTAGACACGTTTGGGTTTTTTTTACGTTTTATTTTTTCCCCCAGCAAGTGCAGTCTGCTTGTCAGTTTATACTTTAAAGACACATTCCAGGCAAAGACCTTGGATTCAGGAACTGAAAGGTGAGTTGTGAGAAACTTTTCAGATTCTAGTCAATGGCCACGTCTACATGAGACGCCGACTGAGAAGTAGTCACTGTGCAGTCATTTAGTACTTGCATTTACAAGTACTAAATGACTGCGCAGTAACCGGAGTTACTATGCAGTAGCATTGCCAAACGACTTGTAGGTGACACTTTTAGGTAATGGCAGGAGCTCGTTACTACAGAGCAGCAGCAACACATCATGCTTCGTGCCACGCGACACTACTGCGCAGTACTAACTAACTACTGTGCAGTCACTGTCTCGTTTAGACATGGCCAATAGCGAATAGCCTTAAACTAGGTGGAATTTAGGCACCTAACTCACAAATAGCACTCCTAGTTCAGGACAGTCCATAGCTGCAGAGCCATGTAAGTGCTTCCATTTTGGCCTGAAAGATCTCTGCCTAAAGAACCCACCTGGATTTTTTCCTAAGATGCTTCTATTCAAACCCCTTGAAAAATAGTGCTGTGGTAGCATACATAAGGAGCTCAAGACTCGCTGAACTGTGATCCAGGAGGTAGGTGAACAATGTGGACAAAGCCCTGCCTGCCAAAACAATGGAAAGATGATGCTTTCAGAAATGGTAAGTTATGCAAAACACTCTCTTCAAAGGCTTTCCCATAAGTATAATCAAAGACTGCATCTTATTTGTCTGCAATGTGTCTTCTGTTGTTTATCAGTTAGTCATTAATGTTAAGCATGTCAATGCATTGTCACCTTGCATTTGAGAGAGAAGAACAGATAAAAAGAATGGTTTTGATAGAATAAAAGAGCAGCTCACAAGAAATAATTCCACTTTTGCACTACCTAAAGTAAATACAGCAAGCCTCAGGTGTAGAGTTAAGAGTCCTAATCCAGAGTGCACGGAGACCAGTGGAAGTCTTTCCAATGACTTCACTGGGCATTGGATCAGGGTGCCCAGGTGAAAATGAGAGAAAAGAAATTAGGCATAATTAGAAAGGCACAGCTTATGTACAGCCTGAGTATAAATGATGGATGAAGAGATATTGACCCCAAAACAACAAGGATTACAATTTGTCATGTGTTAAGTACACCTGAACTTCTTTAATACTTTTGCCTCAAAGAAAAAGCAGCAGACCTGAGCAGGCACCATTGATTATTCTTATTATTAGTCCCTTGTTCTCTACTTTAATAGTGATTTTTTTCCCTAGTTGACTGAAAATACATAGATTTGTTCTATGGTAAAATAATAGACCTAACTGGAAAATTTAAATGAAAACAACATTTTTGATGGAGGATGTTGAATGCATTTTTGATTTTCTATTTACAAGATCTACCTGACAATAATCACAATGCTATGGTGAGTGAAGAAAAGATTAGACTGACTAAAAAGATGAGTTATATAGATAAAGTTTAGATTGTAGTAACCTAAATAAAGTGGCCTGATTGTAACAGGTAGCAAATTCCTATAG
This sequence comes from Alligator mississippiensis, assembly GCF_030867095.1. Lineage (NCBI taxonomy): Eukaryota > Metazoa > Chordata > Crocodylia > Alligatoridae > Alligator > Alligator mississippiensis. The sequence goes on along the minus strand of NC_081824.1, from coordinate 17,667,481 downwards.
CTATTGCTGAAGCTTGTAGTTGCTGCAAGTGCCTTGTATTTCTGCATATCAGACCACTTCTATTTAGTTGTCTAATGTTTAGGTACCAAGGCAGTAGTCAAAAATGATTTATCATCAGGTGCCTGTCTTAAGGTAGCTTGAAAAATCTGAATTTTAAATGTCGGGTGCACAACATGTCATGAAAGTCAGGCCCCTCCCACGTGTGCCCCAGGTACCCTTTGAATCATTAAATGTTTTGCAATGATATTAATAGTAGCAGCAGAAGGACCTGAACATATTGGTTTATAATATCTTTCATGCCCCAAAGTGCTCAGGGCTTCTGCTTTTACATCTCTTCTGAAAAATGCAGCTGCGGCAGCAGAGGCAAATATACAGCAGATACACACCTTTAAAAGCAGCAAAATATGACAGCAGCCATGGCAATTTAAAGTGGAAGTGACAGCTGCTTTGTGTAATGCCAATTATCTTTTTTTCTGCTTGAGAGCTGTAAAATGTTCACCAGAGCATATGGGGTAGTGCTTGAATCCTGCACTACAATAGACTGGTGAAAGGTATGTGATGAGAAATAATGTGTCACTGTTCCTATCTGTTTTCATTTGAAATACGTGTGTATGACCAGCAACTCTAACTTCCAAGTCACAGCCTGCGGCCAGTTTTTGTGTTCACATCTAGCTTTGGGAAAAACAGCGTATGATATTTCTATCAGCCTCTGGTAAACAAAGCAGTAATCTAGGTCTAGTGATGTGAAACCTTTAACCTGTCCAAACCTTCTGCTGTACTCTAACCTCTGGACCCAATCATGCCCTTTGTTTTTAAGCAGAGCTTCTCAACAAATGCAATGAGAAGCTGCTATTTAAAATGTCAAAATATGATTCTTTTTCATGAATAGGTGTCAATGAAGGCTACATTTTCAAAGCACCACACATGATGTTATTTTAGTTCTGCGCCACAGCCTACCACCTCTGTCATCAATAAGAATCGGTGATAAAAGTAAATCCCTGCTCACCATTGAAAATGTAGCCCTGATTGCTTTCACAGCCGGTCCTCTCCTTTGCAACTCCCGTTCCGCCTCTGGTAAGGAAGCAAATTGTTGCATTTTTTCTTCATTTAATAAAAAGTTACAGATCAGTTCAAAAGTGTCATTTTAATATATCCACCCACTCCCTGATCAGTTTGGCTGTTATGAAAAAAGAAAGAAGTGTTGTGCATTCTTAAATAGGCACTGGTGAGCAGATGGACTCTAGCTGAAACATTCTGGGTGAGAGAAAGCCGAAGTGTTTTATTTCCATGTCTGCTGTGCTGGCAATGGGGATCTGATTCTGTTCACATTTGCAAATTCCAAGAGGTGTGGAGTGGGAGAAGGGAGATCTCAGAGTTTTCGGTGAAGTTTTACTAAACACAGCGAAAAAGGCCCACAATGCATTGCAAAAACACAGAACCTACAGAAGACCAAGGGGAAGGAACAAAAAACCATGGAGAGAAACACAATTTCCAGTTACAAATCTGGGGTCACATACTAGCTGGTTTGTAATCACTTTGATATGGTCCTAACCTCCCAAGATCCACATGTTGCCATAACAGAATGTATCTGAGATTCAAGTTAGGACTTGGGTTCTCTTTTTTAAGCAGATCAGTCTCCTTTGCTTTTCTCAGGAGGTTTTTGAGGAGCCAGAAACGGCTAGCAATGTGGCAGCAGAGGATTTATTACCATATTAACTCAAATATAAGATGATCCTGATCATAAGATGATCCCCCCAAAATTAGAATCTATATATGGAAAATTTATAACTTTGACACAATTCTCCAGTTATAGAATTTAATTATTGGAGGGTTGTCTTGAATTTGTCAACCTCCCACTGCTACAGCAGGGAAAATAAATCTGAGGGGTTAGATAGCCCCTTTGTCCTCTACACCCCCAAATTCTTCCCCCTTCAGCCCCTTTCCCACTCCTCACTGTTAGCCCCTATTCTCCCTGATCATATAATAGTGAGGAATAAATTTGGAAAAACTGACCTTGACATAAACATAGCTGTAGCAATTTGCATATAGTACCCATAGATTGAATGATACATTTTACCCTTTTTTGAAACTGCTGCAAGTTTTAGCACAGGTATTCTATAAACTCACTTTTAAGTAACACTTTAATACCTACTTAGGGAGAGTACAAATGATTCACGATATTAGTCCAAAGCCAAAAGGCTCATAAGTTATTATACAGGTTTTTGGGGAAGGCCCCAGATGAGTCAACAGCATTTCAAGCCCCAGTGATCCCACAGCTCAGCACTGCCCAGTATGTGTGTGCACTCCAGATACCCCTCACAAAGGATTCATGTGCTAGTCAGTCCCCCACTCATGACTGGAACCAGATATTCTTGTCACGAGTCCTGGGATCCTCCAAAAATGTACATGTAGATGAGACAGGGCAATCTGGTTTGGCTTCACCTAATGGAGGGCAGGGCCATACTAATCATGCAGGGCAGACTGAGAGAAGGGCTGACAGAGGGATTTGAGGTAAACTGCTTAAGGTCCCGCTTGGAAATGTTTTCCAAAAAATTAAGGCTGGTAAAAAAACAGAAATAATTGGAAATGAGAAAGGTGCAGCTCAATTGTGGGAGCAAAAAGGAAGTTAAAAAGTATGAAATACAGTGGCTCACCATAACTTGAAAATGAGTCAGTGCTGAGGGGCACTGACTCAACGAACACTAGCGTATGGTTTATTCAGGTGGATTGTATTAACTTATCTTTGTAGAAGGTTCCCATGAGCAGCATAATTTCTTGCTTGCTCCTTGATTAAAATTAAGTGTAGTGACTGGGTGGAGGCCTAATTTTAATGCTAGGATGGAAGAGGAGGATGAGTTGTCAGAATCCAGAACAGCATTGGTGGTGGTTTTGGAGAAGAGAGTGGTAGTTATGGAAGGGAAAGCACCCAAGAAATAAGCAGCAAATTGAAGAATAGAAGTGAAGATCAAGAGTCTGATAGAGAATGAAGGAAGATGGGGAAAAGGAGGAAAAGAAGCTAGGAAAGAAACGTATGGAGGAATCAGTGATTTTGGGGGAGACTTTGAAGGAAGCAATGAGGAAAGAGTCCAGTAGTAGGCAGGAAGAACAGGAGGAGAGGAAATCAGGACAGAGAAATGAGGAAGGAAACAGTGATTGAAGATAAGAAGACTAGTAGGAAGAATAAGGCAGGCTCACAAAGAGCAAAAAGATGGGAAGAAGTGAGAGATGGAGGGGCAGGTAATCTATTCCTAAGAATAAGAGCAGTATTAACAGGGGAAGGAGAACAGAGAAGTCAGATGATGGATAGATATGAATTTATAGAGAAATTATTTTTTGAAATCACAGATGTTAAAGAGTGAGCATCTGAATAGTCTCGTCACCTTTCCTAACCAGAAGTTTTGGAAATGTTATTATTGGAGCCAAGAAGCATATGAAGATTTTTAGAGAAAGTATACAGTAGTAGGTGAGAGAGAAGAACTTAAGGGGATAAGATTTATTATGGGAAAAAAAGACAAAAGAAAGGGCAATAATTAATTTATTGTACATTGATATGCTTGAGATAGAAAAATGGTTGGAGAATTATGTAACAAATGTTGTGTGTGTTGAGAAGCTACGTGATAAAAACAGTGTGTGGATGGGATCATGGAGAGTTTGGGTGGTAATGAGGGTAGATAAGAAGTGGAATAATGAACTTACATCAGTAGTCCAACTATGGCCACTCTGAGGGTTTACGATGTATTTTGGCAAGTTAAACTCTGCATCAAGTGTGGGTTGGAAGGACATCTGGCTACATACTGCCAGTACTCAGTATGCTATAGATGTGAAGGGAAAGGCTACAGGGTGGTGGAGTGCCAAGAAGTACTGAAGTTTGTGGGAAGAGGGACACTTACAGTGGTGATGACCGTCTCAAATAAAGCTAGAGCTACAAAGGAGCAGCAGAGATAGGGAGGAGAAAGTGGGGAAGAAGAACCTGTTGAGTCAGAATGTATGACAGTGGAGGAGACACAACAAGAAGGAAGAGCTGGGAAGGAAGAGAGTGACAGTCCAGTAGTTGAAGTGGTATAGCTGGTGACAGAGGAGGGAAAAGAAGGAAACATAAGTGGAACAAGTGACTTTTAGACAGAGGAGAGGGAAAGAGGAGAGAATGCTACAGGAAGAAGGAAAGGAGGAGGAGTGAGGACAGAACAGGAGGAAGAAGAGAGACAAGGTGGGAAAAGAAAGAAATCATACACTATGAAGCTTAGAAAGGAGGTGGGCAAAGAGAGAGGTGGTGGGAGAGATGGGTTGACAAAAAACTCATCGGAGCTAATGTGGTCTGGGACGAACGGTGAAGGGAAAGGGGAGGAGGGAAGCAGAAAGGTGGTGAAGAGGGGAAAAGGGAACTTATCTTAAATATCAAAGCAATAAAACAACTGGCAAAGGGATGTGAAGAGGGGGAGGATTCGAGCTGACCGTGTCAAGCAGCAGCAAAGAAGACTTGTAAAAGTGATAGAGATGTGTAATTTAAATGGACCTGCATGACTTTGTGCATTGCATCTATACATTTCAGGAGTGTGTTATCAAGGAAGAGGTGAGATAAGATTTTGCCAATATTGAGTGGAGTCAAAGAGAAGATATTATGTTTACAAGAGTGTGGCCTCCCATGGGAGAGGCATTACAAGCATTTTGTTAAGAGATGAGGTCCATCGTGGTGAGGGGGGTCAGATGTAAACACAGCAGCTGGAGTCACAATTTTGTTCGAGACTGAGGAAGTGGAAGTGTGGCAAATGAAAGTAATTATGGAAGGGAGACTGAAATGGATGGTGGTGGAGTTTGCAAAGAAAGTGTTAGAGATTTTTAATATACATGCGCTAGCTGAAAAAGCAGGAAGGATTGTCCTGCTTAAGAAATTTGAGATGTATGTAGATGGAGGTAGGCAGCAAATTCTGGTGGGGGTCATTTAATTGCATTATCAAGAAGGGGGATAGGAGAGGGGATGGAGAGGAGAGAGAGAGGTAAACAGCTTGTCAAACATACTGATTAATATTAAAGAAGGAGGTTTAAAAGATGTAGGGGCCAGTGGGGAGGTGATTATGTGGTTGGAACCAAGTAGGAGACAGGTGGATTGATTTTGTATTAATATTAAATGGGCTAAGGATTGGAATGAAAAAGCTCCTAGATATGACCTTCAGTGATCAACAGACGTTGAAAATATAAGTGAGTTTAGATAAAAGTAAAGCTGGGGGGGAAGGGGATGTGGAAGTTAAATGTTCAATTATTACAAGCTGAGAAGACCTGTCAACAATATGTGGAACAGAATAAAGGATGGAAGACACTGAAGAGACACCACAAAAGAGTTTGGGAGTGGTGGACAATGAAAAGGAGAAGAACAAGAGAATTTTTTTTTCAGAAATATTAGTTACAGCGAAGCAAAGAAGAGGGTGGAAGAGCTAAAAGAATTGCAGGCAAGGAAACAGGACTCCTTAAAGGAGGTGGTAAGAGGAAGAAAAGTAAAAGAATACATAAAATGATGGACTGAAAGGTTCAAAAGGAAAACAGATGAGAAAATCTTTCTCACTAGAGCACTTGGGTGGAGAAGGGGGAAGGATGGTGTAAGTATTTTTCAGCAAAATTGAGAAAAAGATAGAAGGACCTAAAAGCAATGAGAACTAAATGCGGTATATGAATAGAAGAGAGTACAAAGGTGTTTGACACAATGGTGGAGTTTTATAAAGAGCTGTATAAAAGAAGAATGGATGGAAGAAAAATGAAGGTGTTCCTTGAGGGGATAAAGGAAGGAATAGAGAATGGGAAGAAACAAAAATTGGAAGAGAAATTAAGTATGAGAGAGGTGGAGGACGGCTTAAAAGCTTGAAAGAGAGGGAAGATGCTGGGAAGACGGACTTCTGGTAGAGCTCTATGAAGAATTTTGGCAATGGCTGTGGATAGATATAATAGAGGCATTCAGGAAATAATGGAGGGTGGGAAAATAGGAGAGGATTTTGCAAAAGGTGTGGCAACTTTAATATTCAAAAAGGGAAAGGAAGATGTATTAGTCAACTGGATGCCAATGACTCTTTTAAATATACACTACAAATTGATAGTTAAAGTACTGGCCAAAAGAACGTGTGAATGTTTAGCAGATGTGATACAAGAAAAACAAATGTGTGTCATTCCTGAAAGGAGGGTATTTCAAACCCTATGGTTAAGGAGAGAAGTCATATTGGATATGGAAGAGAGGAAAATAAACACAGTAAGAATGAATTTAAACCAGGAAAAAGCTTACAATAAGGTTGAACATGATTTCATGTCTGAAGTATTGCAGAGGATGGGGTTTCCTGCAAAGATGATTGTACAGATCAAAGTGTTATATAGTAAAGTGGGAAGTCAAGTATTGGTAAATGATTACTTGAGTAAAGCATTCCCCAAACAGCAGCAAGACAAAGATACCCACTGTCCCCCTATCTTTTTGTATACATGATGGAGCCATTGGTACAGAAAACTGAAAAGCAGTGTGAAGATACCAGGAGACATTAAACATACATTATATATGGATGACGTGAACATAGTGGCTCAGGACAATGTATCATTCCAGAGAGTATTGAGCCATACTGAGGGCTATGGTGATATGTCAGGCGCAAAATTAAAGAAGATGAAAAGTACTTTGATGGGAGTGGGGAATTTGGAGAATTTACAGACATCCAGGCTGTGGGTGGGAGAGGGTGTAATCACAGCATTGGAATCCCAATTGATGCTGAAGGGAAAGGAACAAAGGTGTGGGAGAAGTTAGAGGTATGAGTGAGACAACTTTTAGGATTTGGGCGTGGTAGAACATTATCTTTCAAGATTAAAGTGGCTGCACTCTTGCTGATCATCCTTTGCACGGGAGTGCCAAGTGCCAAGTCTCCAGGCCAGGCATGGGCAACCATATTCCCAGCCCACTGACATGTCCCTCATGGACCCTGAGCCATGCCCAGCCCTAGGCATCCAGGAAAGCACCATCCATCATGAGTTGCATATGCCTTCATGTCCTGGCCTGCCTGCACTGTGCCATGTTGTCATGCCACCTGCACCAATACAGGGAGGCCCAGGAGCTGTGGTATGTCTTACTTGTCAACCTGTGTGACACTCGCCTGAGGCTGAGGGACATCACACACACCCATCTAGACATGACATGGCAATTAGTCACCATGGCATGTGACTTCATGTCCCCAAGCCAGCAGCCAGTCATCCCACACAGGGCCAACCACTGCACTCTGTATCTGCCAAGCATCCTGGTTTGGGACACCAGGACTCCATGGGTGCTGGGGTACTTTGGCACCGGCTACAGAGTGCCAGTTCTGAGTCTGCACCCCCAGCACCAACTGATGCTAGGGGACCACCCTTGGCATCTGGGATGATGAACAGTGGGTCCAGACTCTCCTCATGCACTAGGCCACCTTCATGGACATCATTGCTCAGCTGCCCCCCCCCCCCCACATCATGCTCCAGAACAGGGGTTTTCAAACTTTATAAATAAGTGTATCCTCGGTGGTCCCCTTTTTAAGAAGTGTAGCCCCGGGGGGCGGGGTGGAGGGGGAGGGGCAAGCAGTCAGACACGGAGCAGAGGGGTGACAAGTGAAGGAGTGGCGGAAGCCTGGTATCTGTGTGGCCCTGCTCTCACCCTACCCTGGCCCTGCTCCTGTGAGGCAGGGATGCAGGGTGGCAGTGCTCTGTCCCCGCCTGCCCCCGTGTACCCCCTGGGACCTGCTCTGGCCAGCTGGGAGGACACTCCACTTCTCTCAGTAGCTGAGCATGGCCCTGAGAGATAGGGCAGGAAACTGCCCATGGCCAGGGGGTGGGGGGCCTGGTGCCTTGGCTGCAGTTGAGGATGGGAGGCAGGGGTGATAGGGAGGGAGAGCTTGGTCTGCCCAGTGCTGAAGGACAGAAATCTTTCAAGCATTTAGTGGCCTGGGGCCCTGCACTTTGAGTGGTCAGTGCCAGGAAATTCACTTTCTCCTCACCATGACCCTTCATCCCTGCACCCTCCACCTCTTCTGGGCTTCTTGGCCACAACAGCCTGAGAGAGGGCTGTGACTACAGGGATGGCTTGTAGCAGCTTTAGGTCCTACAACCCCCATTCAACCTTCCTTTCCCCCTCTGGCCCCCCAGGGACCCGGTGTCTGGGTTGCCATCATGGCCATGGGGAGTGGGGATGGACCATACCTTCCTGGGCTGCACACTGTTCTCACTCTCATGTGTCCTGCACATCTGGAAGAGAAGTCACAAGGTGTCAGAGGAGTGAGTCTGAAACACCCATGGCAGTAGCGTGGGGAATGGCGTCCTTAGTTGCTTTGCCACAGTCTGCAGGGTCAAGGACTGGGGTGGAGGGGCCTTCCAGAAGTTGGAGGGCCTGGGCTCACCATTTCTGTGGCACTGGACTCCTACATGTCATGCTCCCTGCTCTCAACTACACCTGAAAAGACATCAAGGGAATTCAGGTCCAGCTACACTTCAGTTCCCACATCCTGGGCTTATGTGGGGACCAGCACAATGGGGCAGACTCCTCATGGGCCAACTCTAGCAGCTGATCTCTTGCCACGTGGTCCCAGGGGCCTACTCCTGGGCACCCAGTTGTCCCATCATTTTGGGACCTCCCTGCACCTCCTCCTCCAGTGGGGTCCCTGCCAAGGACTCCTCCCACCGCCCATATTGTGCCATGGGTGTGTGGAAGTCTCAACAGCTCTGGCCTTTGTGAGACAGCACCTTGTAGAAGGTCATGATATACCTCTGGGGCCTGGACCTTTTGTTTGCATCATACATGCACTTATACTGGATCTTCAACTATTTAGTCTTGGTGCAGCACCTCTCCCTCATCCCAAATGGCAGTGAGATCCCTCACCTCCCCATAGCCCCAGTTGTGTGATGGGGGTTAGGTAGTGGAATAGGACGGGGCAGGGTCTTTCATGGTCCATGGTGGTGCCCAAGGGGTCTTAGTGTTCATAGGTGGGTGAGGCTCTAGCTTTAAAGGGGTAGATAGAAGAATGGGAGGAAGGCTGGAAGGGTGGATGGATGGAAGGAGTGGAGGATATGCAAAGGTGCAGGTCCCAGTGTAAGGCTTTCCCTCTCCCTGCAGATGGGTGCAGCCCCTGCTCCAGAGTAACAGGAGCTCCATTGCTCCAGAATCAGGCCAGCCCTACAACCTTAGACTTCCCAGGGGCTTCCAGCAGACACCCCATGCTGCTAGCAAAGCCATATGCCTTAGCCTGGGAATTTCCAGTGTCCTCTACCTGCAACTCAGAGGCAGCAGGCTACAATCCACCTTCTCCTAAAGTTTCCAGGGACATTCATCTGCTTACCCTGGCTTGGATGCTCAGTGCCCCCCACATTAACCCCCACTGCCCTAGTACTCCAGGACCATGTAGCTGCAGGCCAAAAAAGCCTTGCAGCACCCTAGGTGTATACGGCTTGGGTACCTGTTGGTAGTGGCTGAGCCATGAAGGTCATAGGGTTGCCTTCTTACAGGCCCAGTCCAGATGTTCTGCCCCCTGCCACCTTGACCTACCAGAGGCAAGCCTTCTAAGCTGGCTCCCACTTGGGGCAGGGGCCATGCTGCATTATGGGTGAAAGGATGCCTCACTCTGGCCTTTGAGATGTGTGGGAGCTAGGATCAAGGTCTGTGGGGCTGTGCCTCAACATGGGTTTTAGGGGGTCCCTGACTGGGTGTGGAGGAGCCAGGGTCAGGGTCTATAGGGCTGTGAGTATTTGAGTTCTCCTGAGATCAGAGTGAGGTCTGTGTGTCCATCAGAGTGTACATCAATGCTTCACAATGGGGTGTGGGGCATGACCCAGGGACTCAGGTGCCCAGGTCCCGGGTCTCATGCAGGAGGACGTAGATGCCCCCTTTCCCCCTGCAGACTATCTGCAACTGATAGATAGCTGGAGGCAGGAGGCAGGGCTCAGGATGGGTGCTTTGCTGGCTTGACCCTGGATAAGCTCAGGGATAGGTACTGTTAGGCACCCAGCTGGAGCAGCCAAGTGTGGCCCAAGTGCTAGTTCTCCCTGCAGGGGTGGGGAGGGGACAGGATAGCAGGGGCCACAAAGGAGAGTAGGATCCCAGAGTACAGTGACCTATCTTGAATCGATAGGGGAACTGGTACAGGAGTTTGATTCACTAGTCTAAACTAAATCGATCTGATTTGAGTGTACCTTGAACCAGATCTATCTTAGACCTTGTTCCACCATTTTTAAATTGGTCTATGTATGCCAAACTTCTGTACAGAGATGGGTTTAGATTGATTTCTGATCACGTAGACAGAGCACTGATGAGTAGTTATGTCTTGGCCTGTGTATCCACACCCATGATGTCTAGACAGTTAGTAGTTGGAGTACAGTGGCAGTACCAATGAACTGCAGTCATGACGTTAAGCCCCACTGGGTTACATGCTGTATAAAGACAGAGTAAAGGGGGACTCTATGGTGGCACCGCTGTGCTAGATCTGGGCCCTGCAGTTTTGATTTATAGTTTCTGGCTTAAAGAGCCATGTGAGACTAGTGACCATTTCAAGGATTCAGGTGTTTGTCAAGGGCAGGGTTCTGTCTTGACATGGCAATCCCAGGCTGGTTTAAATTCCCTTACATAAGCTAAAGCTATCTATTCAGATGCTTGGGTGTTGAGTCTCCCCCAGATAGCCATGGGCTCTAACAACTCAAACACCACCATCCCATTCTGCCCTGAGATAATTTGCTCAGGACCACATTCCCAATGGAACAGGGGGAAAATGGGAAGGGCTCTCTCCCATACCTCATGTACGCATTCAGGACAATTTTGGTCACTGCATCTGTGGGAAATAAGGTCTCTTTATTTTATGGCCTAAGGAACAGCCTCAGAGCTAGACTTCTAGTATGTGGAGGTGTCCTGTGAGGCATAATTGTTTCCTGAACTCCACCTTGATCACTGCAGCTCTTCATCACCCTCAGTCCAGGACACAATAGAGCCCTCAGCAATATTTCCCTTGGAAAAAAACTCCGATTAAAGATTGTGGGTTTTGGCCTGATGCTCTCACTAGCATAATGAATCAAAGCCAATGGCATTATCTAACAAAGTACAAAAGAGGCTTTGTGAAGGCAAAATGCCTGCCACCGCACCCAGGAAATTAAAGTCACATGCCAGGGCACACATGGCATCTGTCTGCTCCTATACTCAGGCTCATAGCCTGAAATAAATATTTCTCTCAGTGCAGCCCCTACTGTTAGGTAATATAGATTTCTCATTTTAAAAATATTGCTATCAAGTATCTCATAACACTTGTGCCATAGCAACCTGTTAGTGTGATTTACTTTGACAGGAGGCAATGGGTATTTTATTGTTTGACCTCTTCTGCTCTGGAAATGTAGGTTATTTTTTTTTTCATAGGATCTGTTTTATTTAATCTTACAGCAGGTGGTATTGAATCTCCACATCATTTTCCCTTACTTAGGTACAGCCTTAGAATAAATAATTTAATGAAGTCCAGGGATTTCATGAAAAGAGATACAATACTCCTTAGTTAGGCAATTCTTCACTTAGTCAAATCAGGAAGGAGCTGTTTTTAAAAACGCACACAATAAAATTATTCAAGTCCCTTCCTGCTTTTGCAAGTGGGAAGGAGGAGACCTATCCAAAGCCTATTAAATGTAATGTTAGTCTATGGCTGACTTAAATGGGCCCTTAAAAAAGCAGAGGAAACAATTGCAGATTAGACAACACAGAAGTCATGCAGAGAAAGCCCATTTCTGGTCAACCCAGGATGAATATGTGATGGCCATCATCTTAGGCCCACACACTGAAGACTGAACTGGGGAACTCCAAAGCCAAAAGCATGAACTAACAAACCAGGACCCCCTAACAGACTCGTGTCTTGTGGAGACTCAGCCCAGAAGGGAAACCAGTAAAACCAATGGGTTTCACATATGCTGATGAAGAAATGCAAATTGCCCCAAAGACCAGGTCTTAACTTGCACTAAGAATTATTTTCTTTTCTTTTCTCAGATTTGGTTAATTATGAAAAGAAGCCTGCCCCTCTACTGGGCCATTACTTCAATTGATCTGACAGTTTCCACATGGTCAGCTGCTCTCTTCGAGCCACCTGAATTCTTCAGCATTTTCACACTTACAGAGCCTGTAGGATTTATAAGAAATACCAGCATTCACCAGAGAGGAACGAGAAGATCCTCAAAACTGCGACTTCCTCCCTGATGGAATATCTTCAAAGCCAGAGTGTCAATAAGATCTTCTTGGGTCACTGAGATAAAGGGTGTGAAGGGAGATGTAATAATCAGATAAGCTGTGGTTAAGCATCCCAACAAAGCAGAACCTTTGAAACATTTCATGTGTCGCTATACCAGAAATCAAGGGAAATAAAGGCAACTGCACCTAGCACTGCGCTAACCTCTCTGCAAAATGTGGTCTGAATTTTTGTAGGCATCACAGCAAAAGATTTGAAGTGGCAGACAGAAGTGCTTTTTCTGCTGTTTGTGGGCAGCTTAGCCAAAGTATGTGGGACAGAAAGGAAATAAGAACAAAGCTGCTGCTTTGAAAAGCTAATAAACGGGTGACTGGGGATGGCATTGTGGGATGGCTGAAGGCAGGAGCTGACTACTTCATACTGAACAAGAGATAATTGGCCTTGTTACACATTCATTTTAGGCATCTCCTGGAGCTCTTAACCCCTGCATTTCCTACACATTAACATATGCAACTAGTTTTTTAGCACCCTTTAGGTGGCTTAAAGTAAGCTACTCCAGGGCAGGAATATTTCTGATCTGAGTTACCCAATTCATGTTACACTACTGTGTAGCCACTCTAGGTTACATATTAGTGCAAACACTCCTCTCCCCTCCCTCCCAACCCACCTCCCTTCCATTGGGCTGCTGTGCCCTGCCAGCCCAGATCAGCCCACTGCCTCCCGCACCCCATCCCTCACCTGATCAGGTGCCCCAAAGTTGGGCCTGCCACCCTCTGCTACCCAACACACCAGATCCCTTCTCACTCTTCTCTGCCCGCCCCACCCCCTGGCTTACTTTTGGCTGTCCAGCTGTCCTAGGGTGGCAGGCAGGGAAGGAGAATCCACCTGCGCAGCCACTGCTGCTGCCACCACCACACTAAAAGGAGAGGAGCGGAGAAGAGAGGAGAGCAGCAGCCTGGTGGCAGCAGTTACAGGGACAGCTCAGAAACATTTCCCCTTCCCTGCCTGCCCCCTGGGACAGCCCAGCAGCCAAAAGTAATCTGGGAGGGGCAAAGGGGGACTCGTGGGGCTGTGGGAGAGGTACGGGGGGGAGCCCCAGCCCAGATTGTCCCAGTTCCCACTAGATCAAGCCCATCATCCTTTGCTCCCCAGCACCCCAGATCCCTGCTCAGCCTCCCTTGCCTCCCTGGCATGCTTTTGACTGCTACTGCCTTCTTGGGGAAGTAGGCAAGAAGGGGGAACCTACCTGCCCACCCCCACCACTGCCACTGTCACTCTCCTGGCTGGGTAGGCAGCTACAAGTAAGCCAGGGGACACAGGAAATGTGGGCAAGCTGGGGGTGGGGGAGGATCCATGGATGGGGAGGACATGGGGGAACCCCAAGTAGCAGTTGGGGGGATCCCCAAGTGACAGGGGGGAACCCCAAGTGGTGGGGGAACCCCAAGGGGAGCCGTGGGGGTATGGAGCCAGGGGGGAAGCCTGGGGGACAGGATTCTTACCTTTAGGCCCCTGCTGGCTTGAATGTGCAACTGCTCCAAAGTCAAGCTACTACCAAGGTCAATAATAATAATAAGCAGGGTAAGAATAGCTGGTGACAGACCCTGGAAGTAAAAGAGAAGACAAGCAGCTTATATTTTATGCAGAAGAAAAAAAGAGAGCCAGTGGAGGGTTTAAAAGAGAGCAATGTGCTCAAGACAACAGGCTGAGAAAATGACTATTGCAATAGCATTCTGGATGGATGCAAGTATGAGAAGTTCATATAGCTCCAGTCAAAGAAAAGAATAATACATTCTGTATCATACAGATAGAGGTAAGTACCCATGTTAGTCTGAAGTCAGGCAGGAGGCAGGTTAGATACACACGTACAGACTAATTGAATCAGATTTATGTAGGGTGCATCTACACATCACTCTACAGCAACATAGTGACACGCTACATCACCATACAGCATGTTGCGGCCACATAGCGATCACGTGGATCTACACATGATCACCAGCTATGTCACCATAGTGGCACGCTCCCTGGTTATAGCACACCGCTACAGTGATGTAGTGGCGAAATCTAACCATGCTCCACATGCACGGTAAAGTGGCTGCCCATACTGCATTGTGCTTTAGTACTTCCTTTTGGAAGTACGAGGAAGTACAAGGCAGTACTAAAGCATGACACTGTAGCAACATCACCATATGGCGACATGTAGATGCACCCATAGAGCAATGTATAAAGTGGGGTGAGTGATTTGAAGAAAAAAGGAGGGAAGAGAGGAGGGGAGGAGAGCGGGGGGGAGGAAGAAGGGTCAGGAGGAAGTCCTAGAAGAGGCAAATGACTAAAGACCCTATAGGAAAAAACGGGTTGTGAAAGCTAATCCAGGTAATAAGATAAGAATCTGTAGTCCTTTTTTCAACTATATTTAACCCAATCCGGTCCGTAAATTATTTCTTTTTCCACAACTTCCAGTTCAAACTGGTACCTTACGATAACAGGCTGAAAGCTATGGGGCTCTTTAGCCTGAAAAACCGTAGGCTCAGGGGTGATCTGGTGGTCACCTATAAGTTTATCAGGGGTGACCACCAGTATCTGGGGGAACGTTTGTTCACCAGAGCGCCCCAAGGGATGATGAGGTCAAATGGTATAAACTCCTGCAAGACCATTTCAGGCTGGACATAAGGAAGAATTTCTTTACTGTCCGAGCCCCCAAGGTCTGGAACAGCCTGCCATCGGAGGTGGCTCAAGCACCTACATTGAACAGCTTCAAGAGTAAATTGGATGCTTAGCTTGCTGGGATCTTATGACCCCAGCTGACTTCCTGCCCTTCGGGTGGGGGGCTGGACTCAATGATCTTCTGAGGTCCCTTCCAGCCCTAATGTCTATGAAATCTGCACTGAGCCCACTGACTGGCATGAACAGATTAAGGTTCTGAAACAAGGATTCCTCTAATTACAATGCAATCCCCAAACTGTAGCCATTCAAATCAACAAAGCCAGACTCTGACTTCGCTCTGACCTGATACAATAGCAATACCAGGGCAATAGAATCCCTCTGGCTTTCCCCTATAGACCTCATCTTGAAAACTTTAGATCAGTGGTCACCAACAAGATGATCTTGATCCACCGGCAGATCTTGGAGCGTCTTGCGGTAGAGCCTGGAGCCTCTTGTAGTTGATCTGAGGTTGGGGTGGGGGGCTGAGTGCCCAAGTTCATGCACGTGTGCACTTCAGCCCAGCAGGTCAGTCCATGGCGGAGGGAAGAGGTGGGGGTTAGATGAAGGCCCTGGCAGTGAGGGACAGTGCTGCAGAGGCAGGAGCAGCGATAAGTTAAGTGGGGCCCTGGCTGCATGGGACTTACCTGCTGGGGAGTGCACACCCCCAAATAATTTTTTCCAACCTGCTCTCGCCCCCTCCCTCCCCACAGACTTACCTGCTGGGGGGGGGGGGGGAGTGGCAGCAGCACACAATAGATTTTGAGTTGCTTTTAAATGCCAAAGCTGATCTCCTACTTAAAAAGGTCAGAGACCCCTGCTTAGACACACTGGTAAAGGTCTTCAACCCCTCCTGGAAAAGGATGACTGATTCATGATAACTATGGGGGGAAAAATCTGTCTGGGGTTACAAACAGCCCCCCCAAACTCACACGGTGTCTCTCAAGCAATAGGCCAACTAACTCCCATCCTCACTGAGGCACCAAGTCTTGCAATGGATCCAAATGCCTGCTGTGCCCGCTCATCAACAAAGAGCACATTATCACTGGACCAAATAACAAGGAGTATAACATCTGACATTCATTCACATGCATTTATACCAGCATCATTTATGCCATCACCTACTTACAGTGCCCTTGTGTTATCTACAGTGGATTGATGGGACAATCTCTATATGTAAGAATGAATGAACATGAATCTGAAACCAGCTGCAGTTCATTTGTAAAGTGGTATCTATCCTGCCTTCTATATCATACAGAAGTCATACAGAAAGAAAGGGTGAGACTTAGACTTATCCTGTATATGAGGATTCAGAGAGAGGTTCACATGAAAAATACTGCCCAAGTTATGGGCCTAAGTCAGCAGTCCTCAACCTTTTTAGACACAAGGCACCCCTCAGAAAATGTTGTCTCTTAGCTCTCACTCATTTTTTGAACATGGAGAAATAGTAGAGCAATTCTTCTCTTGCAAAGAGCGCAGCAGGAACACAACGGGCCAGAATGTTTTAGTCACTGTGCACTCTGGGTCTATCCTTTCAATCACGTATAGAAGTTTGCACACCTAACTATCCTAATATTGTGTGGCATCCTGCAGCACTCTTAAAATATTCTCACAGCACCCCAAGGTACCACCACACCCTGGTGGAGAATCACTGGCCTATGTGATAAGCATGATGCTGGTGTTACCAGCATCAAGAAGAGAGGTAGGAGGAAAGGTTTGAAAAGGGGTAAGGTGGAGACCCTAGTTTTAACTATGCTGAATGTGAACTGACAGCTAACCGTCCACAAAAAATATATCAGAGAAACAGGATAAAGTTTTAACTTATGCATCTCTGAAATAGGGTGATAGGTCTGTGAATCATTCAGATAGACCTAGTTGCAAGGAACTCTACCTTTAAGGAGCTCAGGAATGAGCCAGCAGGACCCAGTTGTGGCATGGTGCAAAGCCCCATGCACACATTGCAGATCGGCTGGAACTCAGAGGCTGAATGAAGCAGACCTCTGTCAAATGCCTTACCTCTGAGTGACTGTTGAACAAAACACTGTGCCAGGAGTAAAACAAACTAAAGCAAAAATGCTGAGTGGAAAGATGGAGCAGTTAAAAGCCACACTGAGGTTGCAACTCTATGAAAATGTAAAGAAAAAAAGGAAAAGGATTAAACAGTGCTACGCTCTATTTAAGCAAGCAAGCGGTGCCAGCAAAAAGGAAGACGGCCAGAAGATAGCTTTATTTTTGACAATACCTGGGTTCTGAAGCACTTGATTTTTTTCAGTAGTTTTCAGTTAACTCTAACAGAAGAGGCTAACTATGAAAGTGTATTACCGCAAATTGTTGAGTAGTGCACTCCAATAAAAATGAAGCATGGGAGCAATATGCTTCTAAGCACAAAGTAGAAAAGAGAAGGGGGAAATTTGTAAGACTTTGTGACTAATCTAAGGGCAAAGCAAGTTTTGAAATGCTTTGAAGCTAGCTGAGCCCCTGATAGGAGGGGAAACCACGTTGGAATCTGGGACACTACATTCAGAGGCAGACTCCTAGAAGACCCAGAATTAACCCTAAATAATGAAACTTGAATTTGTTGAGTAAAAGAAGATAGACAGTCCAGACTGAAGCTTATAGAAGATGTACAATGCCCTGACCACGGCCAGGAAAAAAAATCTGCTGCAGAAAGTTTTGTGGAGTTTAAAGTCAGAATAAATATTATTTCCAAAAGCCAGAGTCAAGTCAGCCTGAATCATAAGGATAGGTACAGTTCTATACCTTCTTCTCTGGCATACCTGACTCATGGGTTGATTAGTACAATAAAACACACCTCAACCTCATGAAGACAGCACCACTGACTTGGAGAAACTCTTCAGAGAAGCAATGGACAAGGCTGCAGGCAAAGACGAAAGGACTATTGCCCTGAAAGCCAATGGGACAGTTATTTATTAGATATAGATGCTCAAGCTAATATGATACCAGCAAGAGCAATATTAGCACAGAAAGGACAGCCACAGAATGCAGAGAGCACAGGGTAAAAGTTCAGGTCTTACATGGGTGGGCTAATTCTCACTGAGGGAAGTAAGAGCTAGATCCTATTTCACCTACAAGGTGTGAAGTGGACTTAGGATCCTCTGGGCAAATAGAGGAGTTGGAAGAGGAGAAGGGGAGGAAGAGGAGGGAGTTGCAGGTAGGAATGGGGAAGTGAGGCACATAGAGGAAAGAGGGATGTCACATTGTATGCTGTCCTTCTTTTTTCCTTGAATGAAATTGGTGAGATCCTCAGAAAGAGACACAAACGGAGGCAGAAGGAAGGGAGGGCTGAATCAAAGGTGAATCAAAGATGACAGAGATGTCTGGGATTGCAGGTATCAGATTCATTTAACTTGGCAAAGTGGAGTTGCTTAACCAAGACAATGACAGTGAAAGAGGAGAAAACAAATCTGTAGCAGAGAAATGAGGCCCACTTTTTTGCAGTGCATGTGATTTACCGCAGGAACAAACTGCCACAGGAAGCAGAAGATTCACCTGATCTTGAGGACTACAGGACTTTTTGGAAGATAAGCTTCAGACAAACAAGGTTTTTGGTCTCCATCCTGGAGTAACTGGATTAAATTTAAAGTCCTGTATCATCCAGGAGATCAGTGCATGGAGGCCTGCGATGTGACCTATCAACTATGCAACACAAACTTACTGTTCTTGCTGCACTTCATAGCTTCCGGAGTTATGCAGGGTGACTTGATCTGAGTCCACAACGTTTCTCATAAACGTGTTCTTTTAAGAATATCAAGTGCAGAGAAAGAGAGAAACAGAACATTCCTCGTGTAATTTCCCTGGATTCACCATCTGATACGTATGGTCCTGTCCAATCCAGGTTTAACAGGTGGTTTCATTGTAGTGCTTTTTCTTTCTGCCGGACCTCTAGTCATAATTTTAATTGTGTCTTGCATGCAATCTGAATCAATTTAGGAGCATCGTGATTCAAAGTTTCAATTCAACACAAAACATTAATAAATGGAAAAATTAATTCCAGCACAGAGTAGATCAATCAAATCCCCAGCCTGAAAGCTACTTGTACTCGGCTGTCTCTCTTTGTCTTTTTCTCCTGGGTTAAAAAGTCACCACCCTGCTACTATGGCAACAACTGCAAAAACCATTTAGTAAAGAACCCCAATCAAACCGACAAGATGGATGCTGCAATTTTGTTTGCAAACAAAATGCATTGAACTCTGCTCCTCAGTCTCCTGGGGTGGAGTGGAGAAAGGTTGGGGGGGAAGGAGCGGTTGGGTTGATCTAATTAATGTATTCTTTGGTTGCAAGTCACATGGTTTTTGAGAGGACAGTTTTGCAAAGCAGAAAAGTAATGTGTATTAGTTGATTAAATTCCTTGATATGAGAGAACAGGTCAGAAAGATGACTGAAGGGGGAGGGAAGGAGAATGGGATGGAGATAACACAGTGCCAGAAGAATCCTCTTGCATGTCACACTTGGGCAGCAGCTGGGAGCAGTCACGACTGAGATATACAAGGGCCAGATAAAAAATAGAGAAGTTCCACCTCTTTCTCCCCTGACACCATCTAACTCCTAAGCTTTTATGAGTTCAACCATTACTGTGCTACCTAAGAATCTCCATATATTAGCTTTCCACCAGCTTTCTACTCTACATGTCATTGGGAGAAGCACATCATGCACCAACATCACCTTGGTTAAATAACACTGAAGAAACACTGCTAAAGAGGGGCAAAACTCACCTACAAAAAATGGACAAGATCTTCTCTTTAGGTGTAGCCTTTGGGCAGGAAAAGCCTTCGCAAATATAGGACCTGGGCCATGTCTACAGTGTGGATGATATCTAGGTCAAGACTCCTAAGCACGTGCATCCAGGCTTACCTGGGAGTGTCCACACCACAGAGCCACACAGAAGACATCTTTGTAATTAGATCTACCCTCATGCTATCTGGACCTAGGGTTTCTGGGAATGTAGTCCCCCAGCTCACTTGTCTGAACTTCCCTGGGAATTTTTTCATATTGTGTCATGCAAGAAATGTCTGTCTGTCCTGAATCCCTTTGCAGAAGTGTTATTAGCCTGTCAATATATTTCATGGAGGTTTTTCCAAGATTGTGAACTCTTCCCTTCAGTGTCTTTTGCTCAATCCCAAGTCATTTTGGGGGAATAAGAGGAGACATTCTGATTGGCATGTCGTGCGGAGGTCACCACCCCCAGCTTTCATGTCACAAATTTGCTGCTATTCCAGAAGGGATGGCAAGCCTGAGTGGTCAATGGTAGAATGGTTAGTTCCCATTGGAGGAGACAGGCATCTCTCCAAACTGAAGACAAGAGATTGTGGCAGAAAAACATTACCCCGGAACAAAGAAGAGACATGGGTTTTATTCCTTGGGTGAACTGTGACTCACTGACTGAACAAGGGCTGGCAGGTGGAAAGGGCCAACCCAAAGCAAGTTTTCTACATATGCTGGAGAAGGAAGAGAGAAAGAACAAGTACCAGCAATGGGAGAGAGGAAGTAGATTGGGAACAAAAATGTGAACCACGTACAAGTTTGCAAAGAGAGCACGTGCATACCATGCTCTTGCTCTAGAAACCAAGCTGAGGATGGGCTGGGTTGAGAAGGAAAGCTCAGAGGAGGAACTGTACTGCTTGAGACAGCTGGTAAAGCTGGAGAGCATGTCCCTGCTTATCTAAGTATGAGGACTCAAGCTGTCTATTCTGCAATTCAGAAGAAGGCATATGTGTGGCTTGTATTATGGGATCTGCCTTCGGACTTCCCATTACTGTTAGCTCTGTTTGAAAAGCAGCATTGCCTCCTTGCTAAGTATGGTGTCTGTCCCTACAATTAATCCTGTTTCTCCAAAAAGGTGTTTAGTGCATGGTCTTAGTCTTGTTTATCATGTGGTCAAGACCCTCGTGTTGATCCGCTGCAGGTAGATGAAGCTGCTCCTTCTTGTGGTTGCAGTTATCATAATAGGATAGAAAGGGAAACTATGGAAGACACTATAGGCACTGCTTCTTTGATTGCTAACCTTCAGATGTGGCAGAGAGGCTTCGGGCAGAGGTCATTCTATGTTTGCGGCTGGAGATGGCAGACTGGAGATATTTGGGATATGCTACATTCCTGCAGAAGCCTTATATCAGGGGTGGACAATTATTTGGGCTGGATGACCACTTAAAGAGTGGCTGGGGGCAGTGCTGACCTGGCCAGCTGCAGCAGTGGAAGGGTGGGGGCAATTGATCCTTTCTGGCCTCAACCCGTCTGCCCTGCACCCACTGCTGGAGGCACCAGACAGAGTGAGTGGAGTCTCTAAGACTGGCCTGGGACCCCTCCAGTCAGGACGCACACAGTCATGTGGATGAGCCACAGGGCCACGGGGTGGGGGGAAGGGGCAGACAGGTGGGACCAGGATCGCAGAGCAGTTACAGCACGGGGCTGGGGCCCAGGGCAGAAAACAAGGGTCTGTATTAAACCAGAAGTGGGTTGCCATTGCCATCTGGAAGCAGCTACAGATAGCTAATGATTTTGGGATTGGCAAATCAACTATCAGTGGTAGAGTAGAAAATTCTGATGCAATTAATATTGTGATTAATTTGCAGGTTGAAGACATTGCTAATGTGCCTGAAAATACAGGTGGCTTTGATAGAACATACTTCCCAAACAGTGCTAAAAGTGTGTGCCTATGACTTTCCTGTCACAAGAAGAGCATGAATAAGACGCGGTTTAGGCATCTGTCTGGAATGATTTAAGAATAGCAAATGAACTAGTATGAAGAGGCTTTTTAATAACAGAAATGATTCCCTCTCAAACGACCTGACTGGATAATCTGCAATAAATGGAGAGCAAGAGGAAGCTAAATGTGGCCATCCCCAACAGACTTTTTTTCACTTAATAGAGCCACTGGGATTTATAATCCAGACTGTCTGGGACAATAGCTTGATTCTAGTAACAATATAATTCTGTAACAGTCTGCCAGTGTGACAGAGTTACAAAAAAGAGCAGTATATATTGAAATATATACTCATTCCTGCTAAACCTGTAAATCAGCTTTAATTGTTTGGGGCTTTTTTAAATAATCAGTTCAAACTTCATAAGAATGAATGACTAGTAGGCTTTTCTTTCCTCCTACTTAGAATTCATGGAGCTCTGGGTAGGCCCTGGAGAAGAATTTAGCTCTAAAATATCATGGAAAGCATTTTCAAAAGCAAATAGTTAGTATTAGCCTATTTCTGTTCCTGTTAAAGCCAATGGAAGTTTCACCACTGGCTTCTAAAGATGAATAGCCAGGCCAACACTGAGCACTTTTGAAAATCACCCTATATTTTAAGTCACTCTCAGATAAAGAGATTTCACCCCAACTCTTTCTTTTTCTTTTTCCTTTCTTTCTTTCTTTTTTTTTTTTTGCATTACTGATATAGATGAATTGATAATATTATCAGTGAATGAGGCCAACAGTCATTACACTGTTCTTTTTCCCTTCTATAACAATTTTCATCAGAAGAACTAATCACCTAGTATCTAAACATTGATGCGTTGGCCTCACAACATACTATTTATTAGCTTATTGCTGTAGATGAGAAAAAATGAGGTACAGAAAATATAGGTGGCTTCTCCTAGTTCACACAGGAACTCATAGCTGTTATGACCAGGAGGTTCTATTAGACCTTCTGACCTCCTGAATAATGAAAGTCATTGAATTTCACCTTTTTACCCTAGTAATCAGCCCAAACTTCCAGCATGTCATCTTCTAGAAAGGTATCCATTTTACATCTGAAAAACTTCAAGAAATGGTGTATCCACCGGCGTTCCAATGATTACTTTTCTTCACTGTAAAAAATACATGTATTATTTCTCATTTGAATTTGTCTGGCTTTAACTTCCAGCCACTGGTTCTTCCTGTGACTTTTTTTCTAAATTAAAGTGTCCTTTAATCTAGTTGATGGCAGAGCTGGGAGTATAAACTAGATACCGTGACTGCCAGTCTTGTGCCTTAACCAGGGAGCCAAAGGCTCAATTTAAAGAAATGAAAGGCGGAGATAATTTGGTGAGATTCCCTAGATGAGCTGAACATGTACAGTATGTATTAAAAAAATGCCTATGACATGCTACATTACAGATGTGCTGCATTATGTCAGATCAAAGCTAGCACAGAAGTAGGCTGTCATCCTGTAAATGACAAAAGAAAATGTTAAAAAGAGCACACAATTTATTTCATATTCTTGCTGACAATTTGGATAGCCTGCTTAAGCACTGCCTTTTTTTAATAAAACAAAATACTTCAAGAAATGAGCAATTTATGCATATCATAATCATATTTATTTTTATATTCAGCTTCTCCTCCAATGTAACTTGGCGTGGTAAATAGCTCATGCTAATTACTTAAAAATCCATTAAATTTTAAGTCTTATAGCAGATGCAAACCCCATTTCAAAATGTTCTCATTGTGTTGCTTACATAATTCATGAACTCCTATTAGAATGCAGACTTAAAGGAGGGATTTGGTGTGTAAGAAAGTGATGCACTTTCCAACCTTTTGTGCATTATGGTACAATTAGAATGCACTTATTTAGGTCCACGGTATTAAAAGTGTCTGCTCAGTGGCTGTGCTGGACTGTACTATAGATGGAAATACTGAAAGTAGAAAGAGAGAGTGAAAAGCTACTCTAGCTAGTGAACTGAGAAGACATAGGTTAAACAATGCCCACTCCACATTATGAACCTCTGTTTAAAAATGTGTCTACCTTCCATGCTGCAGTCTAGTGCAGAGATACCTAAGTTAGCTCCAAAGGAGGCTAAAATACTCTAATGAACTCCACAGCAAGATTGCTTACAGTCCCTGAGCTAACTCATTTAAAACTAGCACAAGGATCTCTGCACAACATTCGGCATGCAGAGTAGAGATACCCTGTGTGTCTCTCCATGCAGCTGGATAACCTGTTAAAATAACAGCTCTTTACTGATAATTTGCATTGTCTGCAAAGAGCCCCTCCCTTCCCTCTCCCAGATTAAAAATGGAGAGTAGCTAGTAAAAATATTTTCTGTTAGTAATCGGCAACCCATAAAAAGCTCAACATTTGCTGAGTTTGGGTACCAGAACTGCAGCTGGTATAAACTGCTACAGCTCACTGATTCCATTAAACTGAGGGCAGCCTACAAAAAATGGTAATCTGGCAGGAAAGTGTTATGGGAACTGTATGAATCCAATTGATCCCATGTCTTCAACACCAAGCCCAGTTTTTTTCTCAGTAGCATGTTGCAGTCTAGTCATCTTAGTGTGGAGTAAAAGGCCTGATAGATTCAGGGTTTCACTAAAGTCTGGAGAACTCTTGAAGCATCTTCTTGTCCCATTTTATACCTTAGAACGGTGCCCTGACTCCATAATTTCTGTCTCCATGTCACTTCATTTTTCCCACGTAATAGCAAGGCTGAATCAAGACAAATTTCTGTGCTATTCCTAAAACCAGGAAAAAGCAGAGAAGGAACCAAACTCTTGAGGCAAAGTTATTTCCATTGGGTTCTCCAAGGCCAGGACAGCAACGTGTTTCTCCCTGTGGTGAGCTGCATCCTTTCAGCATAGTGTAGGCCCTAGTGACTTAAAGAAGTTTTTAATACTTCCTCACTCCTGTTAGCACTGTAAAGCTAACATAAGTCTATAAGAAGGTTGAATACTTCTTCGGCTCATGCATTACCAACTAGGCCCAGGGGTATGAACATTATTGATGATGGCATAATGTAAGCCATAAAAAGGACAACATGTCCTTCAGATAAGGTACTGATATTGCCATGCCAGTAGTTAAGAAAATCATCATTTTACAGGTAACCTGAACAAATTCAATACTGGACTAATTAGAAAGACAAAAAATTTGGAATCTCATCAAAATAGTTTGCAAACTTGAGAAAAAAAGGAAGATCCAGTAATTAGGGAACTACTCTAGGGGTATGTACAGACATTATGGGAGGTTAGGAAGAGGATCAAGTGAAAAATGGCCACCCAATCTAAAGTAAGTCAAGTTGGGGGGAAAGGTGGGGGTGGAGAAGGGTGTCCATTTGGGAATGAAGGGAGCAGCTGGTGGGGGATGAAAATAGCCTGGTGCCAGAGGGGCAGGTAGGACAAGCACAGCCCTGGGCTGGGGGCCAGAGGCTGGGTTTTTCCAGCCCCAGGCTGCACTGGAACCTGGACAGAAGTTCAGTTGGATTGGTCTCGCCTAACCCAATCTAAGTTATACTACCTCCGAGGTACAATGAACTTGGATCAGGTCAGCCGTTTTAAAACTGATCTAACTGCCCTGAATGGCTGTACAGTTTCCACTTAGATGGACCTAACTAGGGATCTAAGTGTAAGGCCCACACTTGAGCAAACTAAATTAGATTGGGTGACCATTTTTAAGGCAATCTAACCTCCCACTAACTTCCCTGAACATCTGTATGTACCACAGAAGTGAGGAGGCCTATGTTTAATGCCCTGCTCTGGCACAGATGTCCTATGTCATGTTGGTTAGGTCACATTGGGCTGAATCCTATTTCACCCTTACACTCCTAAGTACTACAAGAAGCATCTTCAGCAACCCTTTTGAAGCTGCATACTGGAGACCCAAGAGGGAAAGACATGTGAGTCTAAGGGGAGGAAAGTAAGTCAGAGGGAGTGTGGTTCACGTGTAGAAACACTTGCCATGAAGGGAAGGAGGCCAGGTCCCTATCCTCAATACAGCAGAAACTATCTCTTTGCTACTTATCCAATGGCTATTAAATGCAAGATGTCAAAAAGACTTTAGGGGCCAGATCCCATGGTCCCCTCCCTTCCATCAACCCCATTGAACCACTCTGTCTCATGCTTGCTTGCATCCTGGCCTCAAATGTCTTTCCCTCTCATCTTCCCAGTGGGCCAACTTCAAGGCAAAGGCTAAAGGGTGCTCTAGGTAGTGTTGGAAATATCCCTTTCCTCCTCCTCTTCAGCTGCCATCAAATAGTCCCTAATCATGGGTTTTTCTCTGACCAAATTTTTGGGGACTTACACAGAGTCGCATGTGCCCCTGGTAGCCTATGTAACCCCACTTCTGAGCGTGGACGAGTGTCGAATCTAAATTCTGTGGAAATGCCACTTTGGTGTGTAAAGGTGAAGTAGGATTGGGCCTTTTGTTTCTCAGGATTGAATCATTATCTGATGAGGTAAACAGGCTGCCAGTTGCAGTTGGATTTCACTCTCTAAATTCCCTACTGCAAAAAGGGAAAAACAAGACATCCCTGCTTTCTCAATGTTATTATGGTGAAGATTTCAAAGTGTTTTAATGCTGCAAGTATGGAAACTACATACACACTTAAGAAAGTTACTTTTCAGAGTAGGAATGTAGTTTAAGAACAGACATTTTTTGCCCCAAGTTAGCTATCCTATAGTAAACCTCACCAGGAGTGCAGATCTGCTGCTTTTCCTACTGAGTTTCAAACCTCTGCTGTGCTGAGCTTAGTGTCTTGTAGGGAAATGGATGCATAGTGTGCACAGCATAGACAGTCAGCATATTTTAGTGTTCTTTATACATATTTGAAAAGCTTTCATATAATACTTTGGCTATTTCTAACTTTTATGCTTCAATTCCCCATTCTATCCTGTAATATTTTATCTGACTTCTTCTCTGATCTTGCACTTTGATAGCAGATGAAAACCTCTGGGAGATTGATCTAACATCCCCTGCTATCTTTCTTCTTTATTTTTTCTCCAATATACTTGTTTAGTTGTATTCTTGCAATCTTCTTTAATACCTTCTGTGTATAACAAACATGTCACATTTTTATTCCTTTTCTTATCGTAGAACCAGAGGGTCGGAGCTGACTTCCACTTCCATCTTTAAATTTTCCACTTTAGCCAAGATGGAGATGAAGACTTTAACAAACAGTCCTTATTTGTGAGCAGCAGGAAAGTTGATTTAACAGGACATCAGATTGCAGGGTGGCACCTTACCTACTCTTTGGGTGCGGTTGTGTTCCCCTTGATCACACTCAATCGTATCTTACCCTTTAGATAGTCCCACTAAACCCAGTGTGAATGCCTGAAGGTGAAGATACCACGCTGGATAAATAAGAGAAAGGGATTCCAGGATTAGGGCTGGTTTAGGAGAATTTTGCCTAGATTTATTTGCTTTTTGTCCAAATTGCAGGAAAATCTGTGCAGGAACAAATGGTGTCCTCATTGGTACAGATTCCAACAAGGTTTTGTATTGTATCTTCAAAACCTTTTAAAAATAGAAGCAGAGAAATGAAGTGATTGTCTGTAGTTAAAGGCACACTAGTGCACTGCTCCTGCAGAAACCATGCTGACTTGGGAAATGTAAATTTTGGGACAGCACAGAATAACTGGCCGTCTAGAGTGTTGTCCACCGGTTCCAGGACTATGTATAATGCCAAGGAACTACGACCTCCATGCAAAAGAGAGACAGCTGCCAAGAAATATAGTCAAGTGTTTTTAGCCCTCAAAAAGGACCTGTTAAGTCTCCAAGATCACACTTGAATCTCCAGAAGTATTGTTAATGCTCCAGTGTCGAATGAAAGAAGAATTTCAACTACTTTGAAAATTATTCCACGGTCATAGTAGCTCATGCCCTTGTGAAATGTTCCTGATGTCCAGTGTAAACTCTGATAAAATACAGTCCTTTACTCCCATTTCCTTGTAGAATAGCATTGTTACCTGCCTTTATAGACCCTTATAACCACTGTTATAACTCATTATAACTTACATAACTCAGTAGTGCAGGTGCATTCTACTGCATGTCATCTGACCTATATTGAAAACAGATCAAGGCGGGTATGTCTCTGTGTTTCAAGTAGCTGTAGACCAGTGGAATGCTATTAATGGAATGGCTTTGACCAACAACATTTTAATATCCATATAGTCTTGGTGACCAGAAGTTTTAAACTTTTACCTACTTTTCTAGGTAGCCATTGAGAAACAGAGTGGTTACATGCCTCTTTGTGTGCCAGGTTCACAAGTCTGTATAGCCATCAACTAGGAGACTCAATCTCTTAAATTCATGCTTTAGCTCTAAAGGTCCTGGGATCAATCACAAGAGAAGACAAAAAATGATGCTCATTTCAACTGCACAGTGCAGTTTACATTAATAAGGGTTGTAGTACAAAACCATCTCCAGCCAGCCTCTGGAAAATGTTAAGATGGCAGCTTCAAAAGCCAATATATTGCACCATAGTCATGTAACTCAATGTTTTTTATGTTGGATTTCTAGCAAAGAATACAGTAAAATGTTAAAAATGGCATACATAGTGGCATACAAAATAACCAATTTCTATATGCAGTTAATAGCGCCAAACACTCAGGAGCATGCTAGAAAATAATTCACAAGTATTAGCACCTAGTTCCCTGGAGCTCCCCACTACTGAAGAGTCTTCTCTTATTTGTATTACTATCTTTGTTCCCTGTTTTTGTCATATTTCCTTCTTCATCCATTCAGAATGTTTTCATGACTTGCTCATAGTCAATTTGTTCAAATTCAGCAATTGTAGATTTTTGACCTATCTAGCTTAGTTCATGTAGCAAATGTTTATGTTGGATCAAATTTATTATGTTGCCTGTGGCTGCTAAAATGGGGGAAGCCCGGGGGAAATTTTCAATTTAAAATTTGGGGGAAGATGCCAGCTTGTCAAAATTGAAACTTCTATGCCTATTGCTTCTCAGGTCAAAGATGGGCTATCTGGTTGAAAACAGAAAGTGGGAGATCCCCTGAACAGTCAAGAGCCTGTTCCAAAGGACTCTCACTTAAGTGATTGGAGAACCAGGTGGAAACTCCTATTCTGCCTCCTTCAGAGCAAGTATTAGAGCATGGTTTTTTTTCCACCTCAGTTAAATGCTCCACCTTAGTCAGCCTATCATGCTCTTTTCCTGGCCCAGTGAATACTGAATTAATGAATGTAGGCCAAAGCAGCTTCAACAGCAGAGACTATTGAGCATGAAAACAAGAAGCCTTTGGGGGATCTTTAGCCTGGCATTTAGTCTATTTTCCCCAAGGTGCAGTATATCCCAGTCCCTATTGTGTATCAGAAGGAGTAGAGAGATGTATCTGTATCTCTGGTTTCCTATCTCAGTACCTATCCAGAAGGCTCTTGACTCCTTTGAAGTGGGTTTCTTTCTAGTTTGGAAAAGGCCTCATTTTCATTCCAATGCAGACAGTGAACAAATGTCGAACCCCTGATATTATTCACAAAATATAATACCTGTGCCCTATCTAGCCTTTCCTGGCACTGGTCCCTATTAAGGCAGTGATTCCTGCCATTCTATGAAGTTAATTAGCATGCCTGCAGATCAACATGGACCTATTAGCCATGTTGTACAACTTGATGTGTTGGACAGCACTACTCCCTAACACAGTGGCCATGTCTACACGAGACACTGACTACACAGTTGTTACTGCACAGTCATTTAGTACTTGTATAAGCAAGTACTAAATGGCTGTACAGTAACCTGAGTTACTGCACAGTAGTGCCAATGACCCCCTTTTTGTGATGCTACTGCACAGTAGCTTAATACTACTGCATAGTAATGTTGCATCATGGTTTTTGCCACGTGACGGCATTATACAATAGAATCAGACTACTGTGCAGTCTGTGTCTCATGTAGATGCAGCCAGTAAGACCACAAGACAGACGTGCCACTAGTGTGCTCATGCTGACTGAGTTGTTATGGAAAATGCATACTACCATCTTTCAGTCCTAGCTGCTCACATAGTATTTATTTAGGAAGGAGCCATTTCAGACATCATGCCTTTATTTTGTTCTAAATCATGCATAACTTAAACATTTCTAAAGTAATATCAGAGTCATTCCAATCCCTAGTCTTGTCACTGTAACAGAGGGCTTTTTATTATTATTACATGCCATTCTAATATCTTGTCTCTAGTGTTCTGGAGAAATGTATTATTATATGTCTATTATTAGTTCTTCATTTCTCACACTCACAGTTCTAGCTTATTGGAATTAAAGTGAGAGTTCTAATTTCTGGTGAGCTTTTCAGAGCCTTTTTTCTTACAGGAAGATAGTTTCAAGGGACCAAAGGAACAGGACAATGATCTGATATCCATCAATATCAGTAGCCACTGATGCCAATCCCTGTCCAATTGTCTGAGTATTAAGTGAGGATTTTAAAGGGATAAGGTGACTAAAACTAGTAATAATTCTATGGTCTTCAATTTTTTTTCTTTACTTCCAGAGCCTTAACATAACACCTGCTTTGCATGGAGGAAGTACCTTATTTCTACTGCTTATACGAACTTTCAGCATGACAACAACCTTGGTTTTGCTTTGCCAATAAGGTCATACTCTATGTCTAGGGTTTCGTTTTTCCCACAAGTGCCTTTGTCCTTTCTTCCATATGTTTGGGAAAAAACTCCCTGTCAAAATCCTTTGAACCATCAGCCTACCCCCATCCTTCAGGTTTATCTTCACCATTACATCTGCAAACACTGCCACCACACTACCACCTATCCATTCCATATATACACTCATCATCCCCTTATCTTAGCTTGTCATAAGCCTAGCTCATGAGCTCTTTGATGTAGGAGCTGTCTTCCTGTTCCACATTTATGCCCATTGGGCACATCTACACAAGACGCTGTACTTAAGATTACAGCAAATTACTGTGTAGTAATCGTCACTGTCTACATGTACAGATGCTTACTGTCCAGTAATTTGCTGTAATCATGAGTAAATTTTCTACTTGTAAATACAAGTAGCAAATTTACTCACAATTAGTTACTGTGTAGTAGCACATGTGTAGGCTCTGACCAGGAGCAAATTTGCTCCTGGTAAGCTTCACCACCAGGAGGCCAGCCTCAGCCCAGCTCCAGGGCTGGGAGTTTCTCCAACCTCAGGGCTGGGGCAGCTCTTTGCCCACACCAAACCCTGGCCCTTAAAAGCCTGTGGGGATGCTGGAGCCCTGGGCCACCTGCAGCCAGTTTCTGGACACTGTGGCCCCAGCTGCCACAACAGCCTGCCCACACCCTGATACTGCTCCCTGGCACCACATCATCACATGGCTGCCAGGTCTGTACCATTACCCTGGACTAGGTGCTGCGGCAACCTACCAGGTCTTCCAGCACTCTGGTCCACCTGCAGCCAGCCTCTGGCCATCAGATCCCACTCTAGCTGGTCCCAGGCCACCTGCAGCAGCCTGCCCAGATCCCACCACTGGTGTCTAGCATCTGCCCAGGCCTGGAAGCATTAGGAGTGCTGCATGGAGGCCCAGTGAACCATCACAGGAGTAACACTGGTGTCCTCCCTGATACAACATGCTGCCTCCCAGGGCTGCAACTGGTCCTAGGAGAAGAAGACAGACCTTGTCACACTGTGGGGAGAGGATGAGGTCCCCAACCAGTTTGCACAGAGCGGGCATTCTAATGCACACATCTACGAGGGCCTGTCAGCATGTGACCTCTCCTGAGCTTAGAGAAGTGGGCAAAGAACAATAGGATGCAGTTCAACCAGAAAGTCTTTGACCTGGTATCCCACAAGGTACTGATCAGAAAACTGGAAGATATCAGGTTCAACTGCGGAACTGTCAAGTGGGTGCAAAACTGGTTGTGGGGTAGGACACAGAGAGTCCGAATGAATGGATCGGTGTCATCCTGGTGAGATGTGGGCAGTAGCATACCCCAGGGGTCAGTACTTGGCCTAGTGCTGTTCAATATCTTCATGTACACGTGACCTGGATGACAGGATGAAAAGCCCATTGGCCAAGTTCGCAGATGACACCAAGATATGGGGTTGTGCAGACACACCCGCAGATAGGCTGTAGATAGGCAAGCAGACCTAGACAGGTTGGTGTGTTGGGCAGAACAGAACCAGATGAGGTTCAACATAGAGAAATGCCAAGCGCTGCATCTGGGAAGGAAGAACCCCCAGCACACTTGCAGGCTGGGCATCACTAACCTGACTAGCACTACATTTTAAAGGGATCTAGGGATAACAATAGAACCCAGCATGAATATGAGTCGGCAATGTGATGCAGCAGCCGCTAGGGCCAATAAAACTCTGGCATGCTTCAATCAATGCATCTCCAGTACATCCAAAGAAGTGATTCTCCCACTTTGCTCAACATTGATGTAGCCACAGCTGGAGTACTGCGTGCAGTTCTGGGCACCACACTTCAACAAGGATGTGCTAAAGCTCAAGAGGGTTCAGAGAAGGGCCGGCCACTCACATGATCAGGGACTTGCATGGCAAGCCATATGAGGAGAGGCTGAGGGATCTCAGACTCTTCAGCCTAAAGAAAGAAGGCTGAAAGGGGACCTGATTGTGGCTTACTGCTATATCAGAAGCATACATCAGGGGCTCGGTGAACAACTGTTCACCAGGGCACCCTGGGGGAAAAATAGAAACAATGACCACACACTCCTGGAAGATAGTTTCAGTCTGAACATTAGGAAAAACTTCTTTACAACTAGAGTGTTTAGACTATGGAACAAGCTCCCCGCAGAGGTGGTGCTATCATCTACCCTAGAGGTCTTCAAGAGAAGACTGGATGGGCATCTGGCTGGGGTTGTCTGACCCCAGATGTCTTTCCTGCTGAGGAAGGGGGCTGGACCTGATGATCCTTCATGGTCCCTTCCAGCCCTGTGATTCTATGATTCTAAGGCCAAGTGCAAGGTGCTGCACCTAGGGAGAGTGAATCACCAGCATACCTGTAGGCTGTGGGATGACCTTCTCAGCCACACAGCAGCAGAAAGAGATCTCAGAGTCGCTGTCAACTCCAAGATGAATATGAGTCATTAACGTGATGAAGTAATTAGCAGAGCTAATCGCACTTTGTCATGTATTGGTAGGTGCATTACAAACAGGTCCAGGGAGGTCATGCTCCCCCTCTATGCAGCACAGGTCAGACCACAGCTAGAGTACTACATCCAGTTCAGGGCACCGCAATTCAAGAAGGATGTGGACAACCTTGAGAGGGTCCAGAGGAGGGCCACTCATATTGTTAGAGGCCTGCAGGGAAGGCCTCATGAGGAAAGGCTAAGGGACCTGGACCTTTTCAGTCTCTATAAGAGAAGGCTGAGGGGGGATCTTGTGGTAGTATACAAATTCACTGGGGGGGGGGGGGGAGGCGGGGAGGTCAGGCAGCAGGGAATAGGAGATGCTGGTGCTCTCCCCTACCTTGGGGGTCTTCAAGAGGAAACTGGAAAAGCACCTGGCAGGGGGTCTGACTTGATGATCCTTTGAGGTCCCTTCCAACCCTAGGATCTATGATTCTATGAATATACAAATGACATAACAACGGGGTTAATAAAAGGGAGTTTTTATTCCTTATAGGTTTAATTCTGGCAAACATCTCCCATGTTTAACTCAGTGGCTAGGGCACTCACCCAGAAAGTGGAAAAGACCCAGGTTCTTGCTCCCTATCCCCATCCTAGAAGAGATGATGTACCCTAGTGGTTTTCAAACCATGTGCTGAGGAACCCTGATGTTCCAGTATAGGGCAGCAGGGGTTCTGCAAAGAAACTCGGGGTAATGGTGGACTGAGCCTGAAGGTGCTGCGTGCACCACCATTGCTAGGCTGGTTTGCTTGACTCCATGTCAGTTCGCATACCCTCCGAAGCCAGGGGTGGTGGCAGAAGTAGTGATATAAAAGAGTTCCATGACTTTAGGATATTTGAAAACCACTACTCTAGCCCTCCAGGCAGCCAAGAGAGGGAGACATGGAAACATAGATTCATAGATTCATAGATGTTAGGGTCGGAAGGGACCTCAATAGATCATCAAGTCCGACCCCCTGCATAAGCAGGAAAGAGTGCTGGGTCTAGATGACCCCAGCTAGATACTCATCTAACCTCCTCTTGAAGACCCCCAGGGTAGGGGAGAGCACCACCTCCCTTGGGAGCCCGTTCCAGACCTTGGCCACTCGAACTGTGAAGAAGTTCTTTCTAATGTCCAATCTAAATCTGCTCTCTGCTAGCTTGTGGCCATTATTTCTTGTAACCCCTGGGGGCGCCTTGGTGAATAAAACCTCACCAATACCCTTCTGTGCCCCCGTGATGAACTTATAGGCAGCCACAAGGTCGCCTCTCAACCTTCTCTTGTGGAGGCTGAAAAGGTCCAGTTTCTCTAGTCTCTCCTCGTAGGGCTTGGTCTGCAGGCCCTTGACCATACGAGTTGCCCTTCTCTGGACCCTCTCCAGGTTATCTGCATCCTTCTTGAAGTGCGGCGCCCAGAATTGCACGCAGTACTCCAACTGCGGTCTGACCAGCGCCCGATAGAGGGAAAGTATCACCTCCTTGGACCTATTCGTCATGCATCTGCTGATGCATGATAAAGTGCCATTGGCTTTTCTGATGGCTTCGTCACACTGCTGGCTCATGTTCATCTTAGAGTCCACTAGGACTCCAAGATCCCTTTCCACCTCTGTGCCACCCAGCAGGTCATTCCCTAGGCTGTAGGTGTGCTGGACATTTTTCCTCCCTAGGTGCAGCACTTTGCATTTCTCCTTGTTGAACTGCATCCTGTTGTTTTCTGCCCACTTGTCCAGCCTATCCAGGTCTGCTTGCAGCTGTTCCCTGCCCTCCGGCGTGTCCACTTCTCCCCATAGCTTTGTGTCATCTGCAAACTTGGACAGAGTACATTTCACTCCCTCGTCCAAGTCACTGATGAAGACATTAAAGAGTATCGGTCCAAGGACCGAGCCCTGCGGGACCCCACTGCCCACACCCTTCCAGGTTGAGACCGACCCATCCACCACGACTCTCTGGGTGCGGCCCTCTAGCCAATTCGCCACCCACCGGTCTGTGTAGTTATCCACATCACAGCCTCTTAACTTGTTCACCAGTATGGGGTGGTATACCGTATCGAAGGCCTTCCAGAAGTCTAAGTATACGACATCCACCCCTCCTCCTGTGTCCAGGTGTTTCGTAACCTAGTCATAGAAAGAGACTAGATTGGTCAGGCACGATCTGCCCGCCACAAACCCGTGCTGGTTTCCCCTCAGCATAATTTGCCCTGCTGGACTCTCACAAATGTGAGCCTTGATAATTTTTTCAAAGACTTTACCAAGGATGGAGGTGAGACTGACTGGCCTATAGTTGCCCGGGTCCTCCTTCCTCCCCTTTTTGAAAATGGGGACCACGTTAGCCCTTTTCCAGTCCTCCGGGACTTGGCCTGTGCACCACAAGCGTTCAAATATTCCTGCCAGTGGCTCTGCAATGATGTCGGCCAGTGCCTTCAGCACCCTCGGATGGAGCTCATCCGGGCCTGCCGACTTAAAGGCATCCAGTTCTTCCAAGTGACTCTGCACCACCTCAGGATCTACGTACAGAAGTCTGGCGCCTTGCTGCTGCCTCTCTACAACTCCAGTGAGGGACTTGTCGTGTCCCTCACTTAGGAACACTGAGGCAAAGAACTTGTTGAGGAGTTCAGCCTTGTCCCCCCTGTCTGTCACCAATTGTTTCTGCCCATTTAGCAGCGGTCCTATTCCTCCCTGGGCCTTCCTTTTACTCCCAATATATCTAAAAAACAATTTCTTGTTGTCTTTTACTTGGGTTACCATCCTCAGCTCCATGGTAGCTTTGGCCCATCTAACTGCCTCCCTACAAGCATGAGCAGAGGAGGTATATTCATCTTTAGTGATCTCACCTTGTTTCCACTTTTTATGTGCTCCCCTTTTGGCCCTTAGGCTGCCCTGGATTTCTCTGGTCAGCCATGGAAGCCTCCTGGCCCCTTTTCCTCTTTTGCCTCGCTAGGGGATCGTCTTGCTTTGTGCCCGAAGGATCGTTTCCTTAAGGCACAGCCACCCTTCTTGGGCTCCCATCCCTTCAAAACTCCTACTCTGCAGTGCTTCCTTGACTAATTGCCTGAGTGCATTGAGATCAGCTTTCCTAAAGTCTAGCACTTTCACCCTACTAGTTACCTTACCCACTCGCCGTCTTATGTTGAATTCTATTATTAGGTGATCACTGTCCCCCAGATGGCTACCGATATGGAGGTCCCCTATCATGTCATCCCCCGTTGCCAATACCAGATCCAGTATGGCATTCCCCCTAGTGGGACCATGCACCTCCTGTGTCAGGTGGAGGTCCTGTACACAGGTTAGAAACCTGCGTGAGCGGTGGGACTTTGCTGTCTGCATCTCCCAGCAGATGTCCGGGTAGTTTAGGTCCCCCATGACTACCGCCTCTTTAGCTTTTATGGTCTCCGAGAGTTGCCTCAGGAGCCCCGCATCTATTTCTTCCCCTTGGTGTGGGGGTCT
The DNA here is from genome assembly GCF_030867095.1 of Alligator mississippiensis. Classification (NCBI taxonomy): domain Eukaryota; kingdom Metazoa; phylum Chordata; order Crocodylia; family Alligatoridae; genus Alligator; species Alligator mississippiensis. The sequence goes on along the minus strand of NC_081824.1, from coordinate 17,631,382 downwards.
GTAACAGACCCCTACCACCAAATCCCTTTCTCCTTGCCCCCCATGTAGCCTAACCCACAATCCTTCTACTTCCTCAACCTTGGATTCTGTCTTGATGAGGGTTGATGTATATTGCTCACTGACATAAAGTGCAACCCCCCCCCTTTCTTCCCCGACCTGTCCTTTCTGTACAATCTATAGCCTTCAATATGTACCGCCCAGTCGTGGGATGAATCCCACCAGGTTTCTGTTAGCCCCACTAAGTCATAGGTGTTTAGTGCAAGCAGGAGCGCTAGTTCATCCTGCTTGTTCCCCATGCTCCTAGCATTAGTATATAGGCACTTGAGCCCTGCAACTGGTGCCTTTGCTGCCCCCCCGCTCCGAGTCCCAAGGGGCCCATTGTTTCTTAGCTTCTTGATACTTACCTGTTCTGTAGTGCTGGTCTCCCCATGGCTTTCAGGTTTCCAATGCTCTCTTTCTTCAGGCTGGTCTGTCCTTGTGGGTGCCACATGGTTTGGTGGTCCACAGCTTCCCCTGCCCTTGTACTCCCCTCCCCCCGACGAGCCTAGTTTAAAGCCCTCCGGAGGAGATCCGCCAACCTAGAAGAAAACACACGCTTACCTTTGGGGGACAGGTGAAGCCCATCCCAGCTGAGCATGTCCCTCATCGTGATGTGCGGGTCATTGTCCAGGAAGCCGAAGCCTGCCTCAAGACACCACTGCCGAAGCCGCCAGTTGGTTTCTCGGATGCAGTTCTCCTGCCGTCTTCCTCGTCTGGTCACTGGTAGGATGGAAGAGAATACCACCTGTGCACCGAACTCCTTCAGCACGCCACCCAGAGCACTGTAGTCCGCCATCAGGTGATCGGGGGTTCTCCTGGCCGCATCATTAGTACCCACATGGTCTAGGACCATGGGGTAGTAATCGGTGGGCTTGATCCTGGCATGGATTACCTCCGTCACATCGCGAATCTTTGCTCCAGGGAGGCAGCATACCTCTCGTGCCGAGGGGTCCTGGCGACAGATGGGTCCTTCCGTACCTCTCAGGATGGAGTCGCCTATTACGAGCACTCGTCGCCTCCTCCTCTGGGTCCTCATGGATCTCTTGTTCTGTTCGGAGTGTGAAGAACATGATGTTTCTTCTTGCCCAAGGGTTTCCTCCTCCCCTTCCATCTCCTGCAGGGTCGCCAGGGCCTCGTACCTGTTCACCAGTCGGACTGGAGAAGCTGGTACTGGTTCGCTGTGAGCTGCTCCGGTCCTGGCTGTGACCGTCTGCCACTCTGCTGTGGAGGGCACTCCCCGGGCTGCTTCTTCCTTTGGTGCCTGGGCCTGCAGGGAAAGGAAATAACTGTCAATTTCATCCTCCGCCTCCCTGATCCCCCTCAGCCTGCTAACCTCCTCCCGGAGCTCCCTCACCTGCGCCTCCAGAGCCCTAAGACGGGCACCTGCCAGACAGGTGTGGGGGCCCCCAATCTCTGCCCCCCCAACCCTGCTGGGGATCCCCCACAGGCCAGGAGGTAGAGGGACATCAGCTCCCCCATGGGCGCGGTCTGGGTGGAGGCCTCAGACCAGCCCCGGGTAGCCTTGTCCCCCTGGGCATAGGCCCTAGCAGCACTCCTCGTAGACACCATTCCGAGCTGCTGTTTGTAGACCTGCGTGGTGGTGTCTACTCCCTACCCCTACAGGAGTCTCTCTCCTGGCCCTTCCTGCCCGCCCGCCGGCGCGAACGCCTGCGCAAATGCCGGTGTGCTCTTACAGAGCGTGCCTTTTGCGCGCTCTGTTCGCGCCGTGCGGCTCGGGACAGCGGCTCCCTACCGGCTCAGCTATATGGGACCCGGGGGGCTTCCCCTCCGGATCCAGCTCAGCTGTGCCGGGTCCCTCCGCCCCACTTACCTTTGAGGGATCAGCTGCTGCTGCCCCCGCTGCCGATTCCTCTGCTGCTGCTGCTGCTGCTGCTGCTGCCGCCACCGCCTCCGGTCAGTCAGTTGGTAAAGGGACACACGTGCGTGCGGGACACACGTGTGCTTGACTCCTCTCTTTCCCGCTGCTGGTTCCCGAGTGTGTGGCTCAGTGACACGGCTCTTGCCTTTGAAAGGAAAGAAAATTAGATTCTAGTCTGAACCCTTGCTATATATGAAGCAGAAACGTTTGCGATATTAAATTCAAGGTATAGCAGACCAGCAGCAAGAGGAGGGCTGGTGATAGGGCTGGTTAACGCCTGACCTGTGGCCTGGTCGTTTGAACATGGTACTGTGAAGGAAGATTAAGTTCTGTAAGTACTGTGAAGTAAGTTCAAATACCCTGTAGGTGGCAGGGGGTCCCTAGAACATTGGTTTCGTACTTTCTGACAGAGTGCCCTGACTGCCAGGGTACTGGAATCAAACATAACCAGGCTCTCCTTCTCCTGCCTTTCACTGGACCACAATTTTGGGACTTACATTCAGGTATGTACATGAGGAACTGCATACCTGCCCGGCCAGAGCATAGCCTACTAAGCATACTCAACATCTGTATGGACACTTATGACTTCACACTGCATATGAAACATGAATGCAAACTGTTCCTGGACAGTAAAAATGGCTGTCATCGTGCTGGGTTACTGCCATTTGGACACACAAACTGAAATAGGATTCTGTTCTGGGTCTTTTAAAAAGAAATTTTCAATCCTCTTTCCCTAAATCCTTTTTCCTTTGACAATGGTTATTTCTGATCTGCTAATAACATACTAACCTCTTCCCTGCAGCCTCAGAAAATCATTTTTTTTCTTCCAAGATTGTATCACACTTAAGATAGCTTCTAGTTCCAATATTTTACTATGTTTAATCTGTCAAAGTAGGTTGCATTGATGTCATTCTTATCCACCCAACACATTGGTTTGTCTTTTCTCTCATTATGCTTATATTCAGCTAAATGATTTACACTGCTGGCCGCTTTATTACATTGTAGAAAAGAGTGCTGTTGAATCAGAACATATATTGCAATACGATAAAATTAATTTCCATGCATAAAGCCACTTTGGTATTATTACTGTGACAATCTGGGTGGAAATGACAGATTTCTACTGGATGGACTACATGGACTATTATGTTGAGTTTATCTAGCAAAGGTATTTTGATACTTAAGAGACCTTTTGATTGAATCTCATCTCAGATTTGTCTTCCTAATGACAAAATACATTTGCTGCGTCTCAGAATATTTTTTATATTTTGTAAGTAGCATCCAGAAAGTGGGATTCTTTAAACTGTGAACAAACTAGGAAAAGAAGAAAGGCTTCTAAAAGTTAATGTTGCTTTTATTAAGTATTTTCTTAGAAGCTGCCCCTAGAATCTGAACACTTAAGTAGCAGAGGGTGTATCTACATGTGTATTTAAGATTAACTAAATTTAATGCACATTAAGCTAAAGCGCATTAAGTTATTTTTGGCAGGTGTCTACATGTGCAGTGATTTAGCACTAAAGTTAGTCCCAAGTCCCTGCAACCCTGCCATCCACCCCTGTGGCCATGAAGGGGAGCTCCAGCATCCAGCCACATGGATGCCAGCACTTGGCAGCCATGTTGAAGCCAGAGCCAGCTGCCAGCACCTGGCAGCCATCTGTGAAACTCTGATCCCTGGCCAGCCCCTTTCCTGCCCAGGAGCCACATGCCCAGTGCAAGGGAAACATGGGGCACTTCCCTCCTTGCCCACATTTCCTCCCCATTCCAGGGCTGCTCCAGCCTCTGCCCTGCCTCTACCAGTTTAGCCCAGTGCCCTGATGCTCCAGCCCAGCCCCTGCCAGCAACAAACATAGCCCCACACTCCTGCTGGCTATGATGCTGGCCCCCAGCAGGCCCAACCCCACCCAGGCCCCAGGACAGCCATGCACTCAACAGCTGGGACCAGGGCACTGGCTGCCGGAGGCCCTTCCCAGCCCTCTCCTCCAGCACTCCCTGCTCCATCCCACCTGCCCTGCCTCCCACACCCCCTCTATTCCCTGCCTATCCCTAGCACCATTCTCAGGACATGTACATGTGTGAAACAAAAAAACCCTTATTACCCTCACAACATTCACCCCCAGCCCTCCCCCTTTCACCCTCAACAAACAGAACCCTCTCCCCGCTCAACCAAACCTGCTTACAAGGGAAAAACTATATACAAGGGGAAAACTGTTTACAATATTTTGGGTTTTCAAGCCCAGAGTGGGGGGCTATGGGGTGGGGTGGGGCTAAGAGGCAGGGTGGCAGGGCAGGTGTCCAGAACCCCAACTCATGGATGTTCCCTGGGCTGGGCTCAGGCCTAAAGTTAGTGCAGGGTTGCATCTACATGTGTGCTAATGCACATTAACTAATCACACCTAAATTTGATACCTGCAAGTATTAAATTTAGGCATTATTAGCCTAAGTTAGTGAGCATTAAGGGTGTTCACATGTAGATGTGCACCCGTAATATGCATTAACTTAGGTTAATACACATTAACAAGTCTTGAGTAGACACTTCCAGAGAGATCTATTTAAAGGGACTTTAGAATGAATGAGGCTGGTATGCTCTAAGGACTTTTTTTTTTAACTAGATTTGTGTAAGACACTATTTATAAAACTTCACAGCATGTGCCTTGTCTTGGATTTCAATCCAAAATCAAAATTAATATCAGGTTCATCACTATGTCTCCTATTTGTGAAACAGGGCAAAGTTTCCAGTGAATGCAGCCTGATCAACTTTTTCTCATGGCTATGAGATGAAACAGATTATTCTGCTTGAAATTTGTTCTGCATTTTGGAGTTGCAAAATTATGTCTTTGAAAATGCAGTCAGTCAAAAAATATTTTAAAGTGAATTATTTATCTGAATTAGAATAATAAGAAAAGTATACGTGAAGAAACAGCTAACATGAACAGAGGCAGCAGAGGTAGAGGGTCCTTGTTTATATGGTTATATATGGTACCACTTCTTTCTTGATTGTAGGTAATATAAGTTATAATTAATTGGAACCGAAATTTTGTTGGGACTACTAGGCGAAAGAACAACATTAATAGTAGACTTAACAACATAATCCTTGTTTGGGGCTCTCTGCAGGCAGTTAATATTACCCAGTATGTATAGATGTGCTTTTGTACTAACCCAATAAGGGGAAACAATGGCATACAATTACTCCATCTCAGTGACAAAGACTGTAAAGTTAATTTTAAAATAACATAAAGTTCCTCCCATTACAGCCACAAAACAGTGAACTTGCTGTTCCTCTCCCTCACCAAATAGAGATATCTATCATGTGAGCAAGTTTCTTTATATTAGCTATTTTTCATTTTCTTAGTCATCGCTGATACTATACCATAATCTGTAACACACTGAAGACATTTAATATATGAAACATTATAATGTTTCATCTTTACTATCCCATAAGTATTCATTTCCAACTAATGCAATATGAACATTTTATGATGGATGACCTCTATTACAAAAATATTAATATAATAGCTTCACATTGTAACAACCCTTCCAGGACAATGAGACTTAGGTAGTCTCTAACCAGTGAAAAAAGCACTTGCAAAAGAAGGTATGTTATGATGGAAAATGTTGTTAACAAAATAATGAATAAGTGAAGTGGAAACTTGGACCAAACCTTGATTTAGCATCTTAAAAGTTATATGTTTATATTTTGTCTATCTGCATTTCTATATATTATTCTAACCCAGCCATAACTAGCATGCTAACACATGGCAAGAAAACTTGTTTCATTAGATTTTTGGATCTAGTTTTATAAACTTAGGATGTGCAGAGAGTTTAGCAAATGTCTTGGGCAACACATACAACACTCCCACTAATTTTCTAACTAAACAAAACAAACCTGTTTTGCAGTAGGCCCATCACAAATGATATGCAATCTGTTAGGAGAGCTCTCTGTTTTCAGAAACACAACTGATCCTGAAAACACTTACACAGGAGCTTGGGTTTAAACAACATGACTCAATCCAATGCTTTCAATGTAACTACCTGCAGTTCAGAAAGTAAACCTATGCAAGATCTAAGCCCTAGTTATTATAGAAGACCTAATATCCTACTCCTAGCCATGCTTACTCCCAACTTTAAGTGGACCGCTAAATTCAAACTGGGTGGCTTTTGATAAATAATAAATTTACTTTTTACTAAATGTAGCTAAGTAGCAATAGATTCCCTGGGAAGGGTTTGGACTCTCCATGGCTGGTGGTATTTAAGAACAGGTTATAAAAACATCTGCCTAGAACGATTTAAGTCTAGCTGATCCTGCCTTGGGAGGGGGAGAAAAAGGAGATGGACTAGGTGACCTCCTGAGGTCCTGTCCAGTCCTGTATACTATGATCAATCAATAGTTTGATCTGGTAGGACAAGGAGCATGTTTTAATTTCAACTACATTTGATTACTAGTTTTAATAAAAAAAATGGGGTATTTTTTAAATGTCACAGCATTTATCTTCATTTCTGTAAAATGTAGCATTTTGTTTTGGTATTGCCCAACCATTTTTTCTGACTTAAAAAAAAAAAATATTCACTTTTCATTTTGAAAAACCTACTCTACTTTGCTCTTCTTTGAGTGGTCATAGAAAGTTTAAAAGGCAGCAGAGAATCAGTCTCACCATCCACAATCAAGGGCTAAGTAGCTTCTTGATGACTTCAAAAAGCTAGTTTTTTACCCCACTGGTTGTAATTTCCCATACTATATACTCATTCTGGCATTAGAAAATATCACTAAGCTGGTAAGACAGTTCCTTTGAATATGTACAATATGTTTCCAATGTCTCCTACAAATGTATCACAGTTTAATAAATCATCCTTTGCTGGAAGTAGAAAACTGGATACTAAGGGACTTCTCAGTTGAAGATGGTCAAACTAAGAGAACAAAAAGTTGCAGCCATCTGAACAACCCCAGAAAACATTAGTCCTTACAACACAGCAGCATATCCTTGTTAAATAAGGTGTTATCCCATGAAGTTTCCATCTATGGTTTACCGTTGGCTTCAATTTTGTAAGATCGATTTAGATATGTCAGTTCATCCATGCCGTAGTCAAAGCAACCCTATCGTGTTAAGGTACCAGTTATTGGTACAAGATTAGCACCTGCTGATATATCTTTTTACTGTAAAATGGCTAAAACTACAGGCCTAATTTTCCAAGCCATTATGCAGCTTTTATTTTGGCTCCCCTGGAAGAAATTATCCCAGGCATGGATCACCCGGTAACAAAAATAAGTAAACTCCATGGGTTCCTTTCAATCTATAAATCCTTTCCCCCCCACCTATGTGCAATTGGCTCATTTGTCAGCCTGTCACCAAGGGAACATTGAAAAAGAACTACTAGTGTCAGGAAGCCAAAAAAAAAAAAAAAATAAGGGTGTTCCTAAATTAATTATAAGCAACAATAAATGGAAGCTCCCCAGATGGTACAAATCAGTACAGCCTCTTTAAATTTAATAGAGCTATTATAATTTGCATAGGCTAGCTATGTGGTCCTAGAGGTTCTGCTTCAGAAAGATCATATATACTTGTGGGTTGGACCAGGTAATATTCAGTTTTTTTTTCCAACCCTATAATTCTAGATGTCTTATTAAGTTTCAAGATGCATATGGCCAGAGTCAGAGAGAAGCAAGCACCCAGAATATGGCAGTTTTTTCAGTGGGAGCTAAAAGTCCTCTGAAAAATCAAGCCATTATTAGGGATCTTACTAGCCCGTTTATGAGCTATGACCGGATCTCCCTATGTTTGACCAATGAATGTACCTTTATAGACATCTACCTACCAGTTTAATGGCATGCTGATGGTGTCATCATGGATTGAAGTGTTGGATTAATACTTATTTCTAAAAATATTTCTATAGGCATTAAAAAAAACCCAGTCAAAATGGGGCATTTCCAGCATTAAAGAATTCCATCTAAGTTTCTTTAATTAATTCATCAATCAGTGGGAAAATTAAAAAAAAAAAGTTATCTTGGCTCTGAGATCCTAATCAAAGGCTAAATAGCATTAAAGAAATCAACATGCATCCTAGCAGCATTAGCACCTAGAATCAGGAAAGACTGAGTCTTGCTGGGGGAGGAGAAAGGTGTTGATGAAGCTGCTTATGGAACTGGTCCTTTAATATACATTTCCTACTTAAAAGAATTTGCATTCTGTCTGGATGGGGAAAAGCAGAAGGACGGTGTGACTGTGAGCAGGGTTAACTTACTGGACTCAGGAGATGTTAAAAACATTTTTGTTAACAGTACAGCCTGAGATTTGTTTAAGTCTTATGCAAAGCTGAAGTAGAAATGAATTTCATCTGAATACATTTTTCCTGTCTATTGCTAAACAATCTCTCCTTTCCTAGCCAAAGCCCTGTAAATACTCACCTCAGGTGAGAGAAATACTAGATGAGTTTAGCTTGGTTACCTCCAGGGACTTGCCATGTTTGAGGACTCTATTTTAAGGATGGCTAATTTCTTTCAACGGTTTAAGTGCTTGCTAAAAAAAAGGAATGCAATGATCTACTTATCCAGAAATCTGGTGAAGAGACAGGAGAGGATTTTTATGGGTATTGAAATAAATGTATTTAGGCTCATCCTTAAAGTTATTTAGGCTCCTAACTTCCATTGTGAGAGCCACTGGGCACGTCCCCACATTCAGGGGTGTGAGTTTGCTGTGACAAAAATAGCAGCAGCCCAAACTTGTGCCAATGTTTTTTTGCTGCTGTACATGCCCCTGCACATGGGGTTGGTGTGGGGCAAATTGTCCCAGGTGGAGCAGGGGCCAGCAACTGTACTGGCCCCGGCAACCTTACCTGTGGTCTTGGGGGCCTCCCAGGGCAGCAGCAGCGATGATCTGGGTGCTCGCAGCCTGGCTGGCAACTGGAGCATGGTTCTGGCCAGCTAAGCTCCCTTTCTGGTGTTGCACACTGCTGTCATGTGTTGCACCACTTCTTTTAACACTGGGCTTTTTTTACACTGGGAGATCCCAGTGTCAAAATCCCCCTGCTCTGCTGCAAATTAGCAGTGTGGCAAACACTTGTACATGCACTGCATGCATGTCAAACTGCTTTGAGGTGCTGCAAGCGGCATGTGCGTTCTCATGGGGACACACCCTCTGAGTGCTTCTTTGCAAGCAGGTAGCTGTTATGGGGCAGAGTCAAAGTTTTCCCTTGGGCAAACACAGCTCTGATAAATTGTAGGGCTTAAATCCCATTTCCCTTTATGGTGGTAAATGGCATGTACTCAGACGTAAAAAAACAGCATTTGGTATTCACCTACGTTTCTGATTCAGCTCAGGGTATGCAAGTATGTATGCATCCACTGACCATGCACATTGGATTAGGATTGCCCAAGTGAACATGCAGGCCTAGTCACAACATTTTAGCTGTAGAACAATCATGGGAGGAGGAAACAGGGGCTCTCCCACCTTTTAGCCCAATAGTCCCGTGCTACAGAGGAAGGCAAAAACCCCCACAGTCCATACCACTTCAAACATGGGGTAAAACTCCTTCTTGATGTCAAATTTGGAAATCAGTCAGACCCTGGGTAGAGGAGCAAGGCTCCCCTAGTCAGAAACCTTCAGCTTGGGTCCCAGCAGGGGCATTGGCACACTGAAGTCAAAGTCCCCAGCCTTGGCTGTAGCCAATACCCAATGCCTCTGAGGAAGGCTTAAGAAAACTTGACACGTAGCAGAAAGTGGGAGCAGGTGAGGTGGCAAGGGCAATCAGCAAAACCTAGAAGGATGGGAAATATCCATACTAGAGCATAGGCATAGCTATGCCTAGATCATCCCCAACTAGTGACTGTCCAACCTCTTCTTGAACACCTCCGGTGATGGAGAGTCCACAACTTCCCTAGGCGTCTATTCCACTGCCTCGCTGATCTAACAGGGAAAAAGTTTTTCCAGATATCCAATCTAAACTTACTTTGCTGCAGCTTCAAGCCACTGGTCTGCATCCTCCTCTCTACAGCAAGAGAGAAAAGGTGTTATCCCTCTGCTTTATGGCAGCCCTTCAAGTATTTGAAAACTGTTATCATGTCCCCTCTTAAGCACCTTTTCTGCAAGCTGAACATGCCTAGCTCCTTCAGGCTCTCTTCTTATGATTTGCTTTCCAAGTCCTTTATAATCTTTGTTGCCTGCCTCTGGATCTTCTCTACCTCCTCCATGTCCTTTTCAAAATTTGAAACCCAGAACTATACACACTACGCCACATGAGGCCTAACAAGTGCCAAGTAGAGAGGCTCTATCACCTCCCGTTTCTTGCACCTAATGCGTCTATTGCTGCAGCTCAAAACCGCATTCACCTTTTGTGCAGTTGCAATAACTGCAGGCTCATTGGGTCTGTGATCTACCAAGACTCCGAAGTCCTTTTCCATGGTGCTGCCACCAGCCAGGTGCCCCCCATTTTTATATGTGTGTTTTTCATTATTCCTTCCAAGATGTAGCACCTTGCATTTGTCCGCCTTGAACTTCATCCTGTTGGCTCTAACCCGATTTGCCAAATCTGTTGAAATCCTTCTGAATTGCACTCACATTCTCCAACATAACTGTAATCCTTCCCAGGTTCATGGAGTCTATAAACTGGCTCAAGAGGCTTTGTGTGCCAGCATCCAAGTTTCCATACAGGGTGTTTAAGTGCCAAATCCTGTAATTACATGGCTGCTTACACTGCCATTTGGCACGCTGCTGGAGATAGGATTCAGAACATGTGGAGACTTCTGAACATGCGTAGAAGGGATTCCCAGGGAGTTTTCAAGCACTTGGTGGCACCCTATTCCCACATAAGCTCCATTGTGATTCAAAGTACCCCTGGAAGGCACTTAAACACCACTTAAGTCACATAGACAGTATTGAACTTAGCTATATCATGCCCACTTTTTGCTCCATTGGCCAGTGGTTATAGCACTAGCCTAGGAATTAGGAGATGAGGGCTCTAGATCTTTCTCACCCATACCTTAAACCCGTCTTCCACTTTCCAGGAAGCATCTTAAGCAGTAGGCTATAGCATAGATTAGGTGAGGGCACTCTACTTTCCACCTGACATTGAGCTTCTGGACAGCCAGGCATCTAGTTATTTTGAACTGCCCTGGACAAGAGTCTTGGCTTCTAATCCCAATTTCTAAGATTATTCCTGCTTTTTCCACCAATGAATGTCTACAGTAAAATGCATAAACAGTAGTGGGAGGAGCTCTCCTCCCTGCCCATTCCCTGCACTTGCTAGTATGAAACATCGATTTGATCACATCAAGGAGATGAATTTGCACATACTGGCTTAAGAGCAGGAAATGCTACAGTTTGAGCTAAAGAAACAAACTTCCCGATCTTGCACCTGTGGGTGACAGTCCACAAGAATTAGCACTTTGCATTAATTTCAGTAATCCACAATTGGTAACCTCTGCCTTAGAGTAGACTGTATTATACCTTTAACTGTAAGAACCATGGCTATGTGTCTGTTGGTAGACATAGCTAGTGGCGTTTTTAAAAAGGTGTTATATCTCACTTTCTCTCTCTGAAATAATAGTCTGACTCCTTAACTGGGAAAAGCTGGCATGCTTCCATTGATTTTAACAGAGTTTTGCTATTTTATACCCATTCAGCACCTGGCACTGTTTTTCCCCTCCTCCTCTGTTGTTCCTCTTCTGATTTTAAGATAAAGTCAGCTAAATTAAAAGTGAGCATTTGGTTCTCTGGGTGAGTGGCAAACACAGAATATAAGGCAGATCATGAAACCTAAGGCCTAGTGCATGAGGAGGTAGAGACAAAGTATTCTTGTTGGAAAAAATGCTAGGGCACAATCTTTCTTAGGAAATAATGCAAGATCTTTGTCTTTGCAATACTGACATAATAAATCAACCAACTTAAACAAAAAGAAATCAGCAGGCACAAAAATAGTCCAAACTTCCATTGTGAGAGCCTCTGGGCGCGTCCCCACGTTTAGGGGTGTGAGTTTGCTGTGACAAAAATAGCAGCAGCCCAAACTTGTGCCGCTGTTTTTGGCTGCTGTGCATGCCCCTGCACCTGGGGTTGGTGTGGGGCAAATTGTCCCAGATGGAGTAGGGGATTTGCCACCAAAGAGAGGACAGCCAGAAACCTTCTTGAAGCACATTTGGGATCTCCCTATTGCTATTGATTTTACATGTGTGGGAGGCAATATAAACCCCTAAGGCAGCAGGCAAAGCTGTTCATTCAACATTATTTAAAACAGCCTATTTGCAAATACATTCAGTTTTATCCCTTGTCATATATGATATGTTAATCTTCCCATCATGGACCTAGGTCTCATTTCTAATCAGTCATTCACTGCAAGACTTGTAGATTATACTTGAGACAGCAAGACACTCCAAGGTTTTTATTGGACGAAGTTGTGGGGGAGAGGGATAATTGGCCCAGAGTGAGAAAAATCCTTGGGTGCTTCAGAGTTAGGCACCTAAATGTCTTTGAGGATCTGGGTCACTCCCAAGAACTCTGCTGAATGTGGAGCCGCGAACACTAGGTATTCAAAAGCTCAGCACTTCCTTCTGTGAATTTAGTAGGCCACAGATAAAAAAAAAGTAACAATTTCTTTCAAGTCGTTTCATGAGCACCTACTTTATAGATGCCTGGTTAGCTTGTTTCTGACCTCCTAAGAACCTCCCATCAAGTTTATCCTACTTTCTTCTTATTTTCTATATATCAGATGTCTGGTACATCAACAGACTGCTGGATCCTCTTCTACCATCCATAATTCTTAGCTTCAAAGTTCAGCGCCAAATAAGAACTTCTATTGTTTAGTGACCTTTTGTACAAGCACTTCAGCAGCAATTAAATGTTCCTTTCCTTTTGTGCCACGAGCAGACTCAGACTGTCTGTTCACTTTCAAGTGAGGAGAAAAACAGTGCTGTTAAGAGTAGTGGCAGCAGCCTCCTTTTCATTAGCAGCAACAGTAAGAGAAGTCAGAGAAGGTAAAGCAGCTGCCGTAGTTGATACCAATGTGCCAATATGCCGGCAGGAGTATAATTTGATTTCTGACTGTGAAGTGACACGCACTGCACATAGCTGTAATTTTGATATTAGTGCATAAATAACACCATGCTCCAATTCAACATTCATATTTTCACCTATTGCAAAGAGCAGGGAACCGATTTCCACAGCAGATTTTTATTGTGCAATGGCGCATATGTTCCAGAGGCCTGTAATACTAAGACGGGATAATCAATGGCATTTGATTCTCTATCTAATAATTTAGGTTAGAAGAGATTATCAGTTGAAAGCTGGAGGTCTGTCCTGCATCCTTTTCTCTCTGACTTCCCACTCTGGCTTACATACAGAAACATGTGCATTGGCTCTAGTGGGAGTTTCATTCAACCTTACCACACTGGAGAGAAAGCCTCCAGTACTGGCCTTTCAAGCTTGATAAAAGATGTTGGAAAATGTCATAAATTATATATTGCACATGCTTAGCCAGGGTATGAATTATAATAACGAATATTGACTAGATTTGAATGAGAAATCTCCTTATTGTGAGGAAGGGCATGCCAAATTCTCCACCATACCTTCAAGCTGCCATAAAAAGAGCAAAGTTTCTTTAAGAGGATGATGCCATGTGGCATTTGCATTGCACCACTTCAATTTCCATCACATCTTAAGATCTGACATAACACAATATAACAAGATGAAATTCAGGCTGCCTGTTTTATTGAATGACTCTGTTTGAGCACATACCCCGTTTGGAAATATATACATCTTTTTTGACAAGTAGAAACTGTCCCAACTTCTGAGGTCACTGTAGCAAAAGCATATTCATGTGCCTATTTTGGATCTATCTTATTTTTGCTGACTGACAATCCCCATCAAGTTGAATAAAACTTGATTTTATTTTACATGTACTTCATCTATGCGGCAGGCACACAGTAACTATCCTAAGCCTACACCTGCATCCAAACACATTAAATAGAAATATTTAACAACTTGAGAAGCTAACCTCGTTTTCATCCTAGCTGCATCTATCATACACTTTAAATTTAAGTAAGGGCACACTACAGATAAGGTAAGGCTAAAATAATTGACCTGAATGGTGAATCTCTGGCAAAATATGCCAGTAAGCTAACCTGCATAATAATCCAATGAGATCTTAACAAATGGCTTTTACAGACCCTAATAAATAGTGCTAATATAAAAAAGACCAGCAGTCATAATGGTCACCTTTTATTAACTACAGATGGAATAACTTTACAGTGAACTTCCAGAGTTATTGTACTGAAATTTCATTATACTGAAAACATCTCAAGATTTAGTTCATTAAGATTAGAGTCATACCTTTTTTTTTTTTTGGTCATCTCCCATTTCCTAGCTAGAATCTGCTGTCTCCACCACTTTTACATTGTCTTCCTGCACGCATTACATTTTTCCTTGCCCTAACAAGTCACATGGTAGATTTTTTTTTTTTTAAGATTTGTTTTTAAAATGTTGGCATTCAATATTTTTTTATTGTAATATGACACTATAGAGAAGAAAAAAAATATTGTACTGAATTTTTCTAATGACAAATTTTGTTGTAACAAGATGCACTTAGCTATGTTACAATGGGCCTGGAAATATTTATCTTGCTTTGAAATGTTCATTATAACAAACTTTGTTGTAATGACAGTCCCTCTCTAATGCCACCAAGCTACTAGGTCTTTTCTTTTAAATAGAAGGGAAAACAATATCTCAGAGACTACTGTTTAGCAACTCTTGCTTACTGATGGTGGCTTTTTAATGGTGACCCCATTATAAGTAACATATTACTACTACACGTCACTGTACAATCTACACAGTAAGATGCATATGGAGTCTTTGCCCGTGTTTAATTTATGTATTAACACAAGCATCACACCACCCACACACAGAGTGTTATATAAGGAATAAAAAAATTACATTTTACAGCCTCCTTCTGCAAGGAATGGCAGTTTGAAAATGGTGGGGAGCAGACGCGGCAAAAATAATGGGCTCAATAGTAAGAAAATAATTAGATACGTATATTGTCATATTTAAGTTAGTTTATTTTTACTTTTTAAAGCTATTTATCAAGAGTGATTTTTATACATGCAGTGGGACCATTAAAAAGTTTATCACAAACGTAAATGTCTCCTGTGTTTAGAACAGGGAATATTGCTTTTATAGTGTGCCCCATAGGATGTGTCCACACATATAGGCATGTGCGCTTGCAGGAAGCTCAAATAGGAGAGGCATAATCTGAGCTGGGATTTTTGCCTCAGTACATGTGCCTGGACATGTACCTTGGTGTGGGACAAGTTGTGCCATTTGGGGCAAAATAACGCTGCCCAGCTCCTCCTGGATCTTCAACCAAGGGGAGCTAGAGCCTGGGGCCAGCACCTGTGCTGGCCCCAGCAGTATAAAAAGCTGCCCTGGCAAACAGCTCAGGGCTATTCGCTCTCAGGAGCTTCTGGGGCCTGGTCAAATGCTATCTGGGAACACTACTCCTTGTGCCAGCTGGACTGCTGAAGCAGCTGTAACTGAGAGTTTCCTGCACCCTCTGCCCACTGCAGCAGTTTGGCAGTGGGGGCTGCTGCCTGGCTTTGACCTGCTGCCGCCTGCGACTGCATGTGGCCCCAAGGCTGCGCACCTGCCAGACCCAGCTGGGTACTGCACAGTCCCAGCAGAGGCATCTGCAACTCTGGCCCAGATGCCAGTGGGCTGTGGCTGCAGAGCTGGCCTCTGTGTGGCACTACTGCCATGTGTACCACCACCCTGACATCTGGGCAGCTATGGCCAGGAAGATGTTCTGTGTGGTGGCCCGCTTTGAGCTGTTAAAGTGTGTCCTCTTGGCCCCAAGTGGCCAGGAAGTCAGCCACCTCCAGCTGGGTCCCAGGTGCCAGTCCTGGGCAGGCTCCTCTACCTGGGTCCTGCAACCTGCTTCACTAGCAAGAATGCTGGTGTTCCCTATTTAAAAACTGCAAATACTCTGATAAAAAAAAATCCCAAATTCAGTCTTTCAAATACCCCCAAATTCTCCCAACCCCAAGCAGCTCCTTGCTGGAGCAGGCTGGGAAGTTCTGGGAGAAAAACTGCTGAGCAGAGGCAGAGCAAAACCCTGGACATTTCTAGATATAAAAAAAAAACACTTGGATGGTCATGGGAGGACCCAAAAAGAGGACATGTCTGGGAAAACCTGGACATAACACTAATTGGGGTTATGAATGGGCATTCATTTCTAGCAGTGGAAATTTCTGAGACATTTCTACCTTTAGAAATCCTTCTGGGAGAGGGAGCAACACAGGCATCCAGCCTGCACCTGCCCCCTCTCCCCTGATCCCTGCACTTTCCCCAGACTGGAGTGATTCTGGTGGGGGAAGGCATGGTGAGCAGTGGCTGCTCCATTCCTCCTGTTCCCGGGTAGGGAGTGGAGAAGCAGGGAGAGACACTCCCCTCCTGTACACTAGGCTAAGAGGTGGGGGGCAGGGAGGTAGAGCAGTGGGGCAATGCCCCTGCATCTTCCTCAAATCAGAGTTCTCCGGTCTAGGGAAGGCACAGGGGAAGTTGCTGCTGGACTCCTCTGGATCACAGAAGAGTGGAGCAGAGCAGCATTAATTATTTTAAAAGAAACTGTCTTGCAAAGGAGATTTTTTAGGCATCAACCAGGAAAATCTTGCTCCCAAAGGTGGTATATTTCTTCTTCCAGAAGGAGAATGAACACTTGTATGCTCCTAGTTTCTACTGAGAGAGTGATAATTCTCCTGGTAGAACCATGCCTGTAATGCCTGTGTGTGGCCCGAGTTATTGGAACATGTTGCTTTTTCCTGCTAGACACTTTTTTTTTTATATCATAGTCAACATCAAATGATGATTAGTATTGTTGCCACTGCTGCTGTTGTGCTTAGTGGTCCCAAATTAAATCAAGGCCTGCTTTACATGTCCATAGTAAGAGATAATACTATCCTAGGTCTAAGCATTGGCTTCCAATGTTCTCTGTGCTGGTCTTCCCAGCTGTAAAATGAGTGTAATAATATTAAACCATCTTCCTCAATAAGGTGTTTTGAACATTAATTAGTTTATGTCTTTTCAGTTCTTTGAGCATGCAAAACAGTAAAAACGCTAGATTTTATTATTATTCAGTGTTAATAGCAGTAGTCATGGAGTGGTTGTAATTATAGAGTTGGATAGAAAACAACAATTCCAATTCTGAAACATTAGAGCTTTTGAAATCTGTTTGTGTTCCACACCTTTGAGATTTTTGCACAAAATGAAGAGATCTGGACGAAAAAGGACTGGAGTTTGGGCTCCCACGTTCTTTCAGCATTTGGTCACCATTATGAAAAGTCTTTATCAGATGTTTGCTCTCCCTTGGAAGAATTCATCATAGACTATGAAATGTTCCCAACAAAATCAAAGACGACAATATAGTTCCATGAAATGGCATTTTTCAACTCCCACAAAAAAAAAAAGTTGATCATATTTGGACCAGTTCCAACTATAGTGCTGCATTAATTCACCTGCACCATGTCTTCTTTTGTTCAGGGACTTTTTTTTCTACTTCGCCTAAAGTTTGCTTCTGCTGTAGCCTGTGGAAAGGCTGATTTGAGATCTGACAAAGCACTTTTTAAAACAGAACAAAAAAAAATCTGCCCTGTCTCCCCTTGTTTATCTTACTGTATATTTCTTGGTTTCTGCATTGATAAGAAGAATCACATTTAAAACAAGAGCAGGTTACAATGTGCTATGTTTCAAATAGATTATTTGCAACATCATAATCTTGTGAATTACAAAGATGCTGCAGAGCAAGGGGAAAATGTGATTGTGAAGGGCATGATGATGATTCAATTGGTTCTGTGGCCATAATGCATTCCTTCCAACAGGCACATTTGTTCCATATTTGCATGTATTATCTATTCTGGCTATATAGTCAGAGATTTGCTACTGTAATAGGTGATTTTTTTTTTTTTCTTAAAGAGAGTAATTTGAACAGATAAGGGACATGTGAAGTGCGCAGATCCGGTTGGCCAGCATGACAATGCAAGCACTCTGCTGGTATTGAGATTCTTTATTGATGGCATATCTTGTTCTGTTTCACATAGCAAATGCTCACTTTCAGTGCAAAGGATCTGTATGTCTCCATCTCAGACACTAGTACTCTATACATGGCCGGTTCAGTGCACCCGGGCAATCTGTTTGTTTCCATTCCCAACAAAAGCTCCATGATTTTCCTCAGATTGTCTCCTGCCCAATGCCATGCAATTTTGTTCTCCCCTTCCAGCTTGAAAACAAACTAGTTTCAGCCAGCCTTCTCATACTTACCTCCACTTCCATCCCTAAGGCAGACATTCTCCCAAATGTGTGTGTAAACATGTACATAGATATACCCGATATGGGCATGTCCCCATGACTGTGAATACAAGTTTCCCTGAGGACAAATAGCAGTAGCACGTATTTGTGCTGCTGCTACTTATCCCTGGGAAAGGCCTCTGCACCATGCTCTGGTGTGTGGCAAGTTACCCCAGGTTGGACAGGGGAGGCTGGGGCCAGCACCTGGGCTGGCTGAAGCAGCCTTACCTAGGGTCCTTGCCCAGGGGCCTTTTGGGGCTGCAGTAGCAGTGATCTGGGTGCATGGAGCCTGGCTGATAGCCAGAGCGTGGCTCTGGCTGGGCAGGCTCTGATTTTGGGTGGCGCATGCTGCCACCATGTGTGTTACCTTCTTTTTTTCTGACATTTTGTTTTTACACTGGGAGATCCCAGAGTTAAAAACAAAAAACTAGGGCTGTGCTAAATTTCACCAGCTGTTTCGTTCTGACACCGTTTCAACCAATTTCGAGGTTGAAACAGCAAAATTGGAATGAAACAAAGGCCGTCAAAATAGCCTCAAAACAAAACGAGGCTGGTCAAAACATTTTGAAATGCAGGGGGTGGGAGGCAGCCCAGTTGGGATGCCTCCCGGTGCCCCATGCTACATCGCACCAGAGGTGGGAGGCAGCCCATCTGGGCTGCTTCCCTGGTGCACCGCATGAGATCGCGCTGGGGCTGGGAGGCAGCTGGGCTGACTTCCCACCCCCAGCAAAACTCAAAACAGTGTCAAAACAGCCTTTCTGTTTCGATGGAACAGAGTGGAACAGCTGTTTCAACTCAAAATGAAATTCAAGACAAAACGCTGTTCCCTCAAACCATTGAAACTCAAGGTAAAACGGAACAGTGCCAGAACAGTGCACTCTATGGGCACATTCAGACGAGCATGCATGTGCCTCTTACAGTATCCCAACCCAGTTTAAGATGCTGCACGAGGCACACTGCAAACAAAAAAATGTTCCCCACACTGCATATTTGCTGCGTGGGCTCACAATTTGATACCTGGATATCCAGCAAGGATCTGGCATGACTAGGACCCAGGTGCTGTTGGGGGTAAGTGTGGTGGGGGGTTGTGTGTGTGTGGGGGGGCTGTGCTTGTGTGAGGGGACTGTGGGGAGGCGTTTTGTGTGGTGTGGGGTGGTCAGGAGGTGTGGGTCTCCAGCAGGGTTCAGCAGTGGCCATGGGACACTCAGAATCCACTGCTGCCAGCCCTCCCCCCATGGTGCATCATGGCATGGTGCAGTGCAGCCTCGATCACCTCAGAGCTGGTGCCACCTCTGCCGCTTGTCGCAGGTGAGGCCATGTGCCTTTCTGCAACCCAAGGTTGCTTGGGCTGTCACTTGGGGGCTGGCACTGCTTGTGGGAACCGCATGATGTACTGGGCTGGGTCCTGCCTCCATGGAACTGGCCTGGCCTAATGGTGCACGGGACTTGTGCACACAGGACCTGGCCCAGCATGACATGCGGTCCCTGCAAAAGGTGCCAGCCCCCAGGTGACAGTCCAAGCAGCCCAGGGCCGCAGAAAGGTGCACAGCACCATGTGGCATTGCGCCAAGCTGGGCTGCACCTGTGCCAAGTGACATAGGTGGTCCTGGCTCTGAGACAAGCAGGGCTGGGCTGTACCATGGGTGCAACGGCTGGCAGCAGTGGGCTCTGAGTGCCCCATGGCTGCT
The DNA here is from genome assembly GCF_030867095.1 of Alligator mississippiensis. Classification (NCBI taxonomy): domain Eukaryota; kingdom Metazoa; phylum Chordata; order Crocodylia; family Alligatoridae; genus Alligator; species Alligator mississippiensis. Next base: position 17,611,466 of record NC_081824.1, on the reverse strand, counting down.
GCTGAGAGGGTGAGATGTGGGCCCCACGGAGGGGGGCTGGGGCCCTATGGGGGGCAGTGGCCCTGCAGGGGGGAGCTGGGGACCTGGGGGGGGCAATCAATGTGCCCTTTTGGGGGCTGCATTCTGTGGGTGCAGGAGACCCACCGCCCCTGAGCAGACCCCTCCCACACAGTCCCCCCACACCCACAGTCCCTCTACACTGGGGAGAGGATTGGAGGCAGGAGCATCACATGGGTCTTTGTGGGGCCCTGGCAGGTACAGAAAGCAAAGTCTCTGGGGGCCAGTGTTGCAGGGCCAGGGCTGGAAATTGTGTGCGTGTGTGTGTGTGTGTGTGTGTGTGTGTGTGTGTGTGTGTGTGTGTGTGTGTGTGTGTGTGTGTGACAGAGGATGGGTGTGGGAGGCTGGTGGGTGCCTAAGCTGTCTGTGGCTTGGGAGTGAGGGGCAGGGCATGGGCATAGGACCCCTACAATCATATTATCCCCACCCAAAGATGTTCTCTTTCTTGACACTGGAAATATGGTAACCCTAACCCCAATGAAGTCATGGGGCAAAGGTAGGCTCTGACATTTATCAAATAAATGTAGCTTGTAATTTAGCCCAACTAAAATGACAGCTGATAGTTTGGCTCACTTCTTACATAAGAAGCTCAGAAATATTGAAATCTTCTTTTGATTAGAATCTGAGGTTCTTATACAATATTTTCAAAGAGAAATAGTCTATTGTCCTGCAAGTACCCATGAGTATTCTGCCTTCTGATGATTTCCACGCCATGGATCCAGCTGTGAAGCCTTTCAAACAAACTACTGTATGTGCAGCATCCTACAGACTACTCAGGCAGCTTTTTACTTTGATTTAGCACTAGGGATATTTCCTTTAGAATGTTGCTCTCCTTCAAAAATACTTGTTTTGATCTGTTACTTGCATTTGTTATACCTCTTCAAAAATATCTTCTTTCCAAACTGGTGAAGGAGCTTGTTTTCATAGCAGTCATATTTTGGGGGCTTATTGTTTTGCTTCCTTTGTCCATGAACTGTATCTTTATTAAAGGATTTTGTGACTTGTATGGTATTTGTGTTACATGTGGTAATACTATTGGATTCCTCAAAGGCTTTTGTTGTTGCAATTGTCAGGAACTATCCAAAAATCATCCTCCAGTCCTCTCCAGGAGACCAAAATACGGTTTTAAGAAATAATCTGTTTTCTTCTCTGTTTTTATTTGGAGGAAAATTCAGGTGTGAAAGAGGTGTGATAGTTGCATCAAGCCTCAAGCCCTTTTGAAGTGAGCCTTGATACATTTGTGCATCACAGCCCACACTTAACACAAGCCCAAACACCAACCAAGAATATCTGCATGGTTTGGGAAGCTGACAAATCGTCTAGACATTTGTTGGTTGACAAAAGCTAACAAATCAGAAAGACATTCTGGGAATAATGGAACAATAGGTGCCTGTAATTACAGCGCGTCGGAGCAGACTTGATTAATCGAGTCTGCTGGACTGTGGTAATTAGCACGCTCCAGCCAGCCTCTGCGTCTTGTGTATCGGTGTCCCTGTGCTTTAAAATGGTGGGGGGGTGCTTTAACTAAAGTCTGGTCAACGAGCTTTAGATAAAGTGCCCCCCATCACCGTTTTGAAGTGCAGAGACACTGATACATGAGATGCCATGGATGTTTTAATTAGAAGGGCTCTTGAAGCTGCTTTAATTAAAGTGTCCTCCCCGCAACCCCAGAGCATGTGTAAAAATGCCAAATGGGACTTTTATGATTAGATCTGAATGCCTGCTTGGTTATTTTGTGGGACAGAAATTGAAATGTATCCAAAGTGACCTTGATGGGATTGGTTCCAGTACTTGCAAACCAATCATAGTATTGATGCAGACCCCTTTGTTATGCGTGTTCAGCGTGGTTTAAAGAGTCCTAGGTATTTCAGATATTGAATTAAAAGATTATTTTATAAACCCGAAGTTGGATATGGTCTTACGCCCTAATCTCTATCAATATTCAGAATAATGCTAGTAAACAAAAAAAAAGGAAAAAATATTAGCATTATGTATTAAATAGCAACAACTTTTTTACATTACTGAGTACACAGGCACCAACACAATGCCTGATCCACAAAGCTTACATTACAGATACCAAACAGAAAGCTATGATGCACTGAGAATGCATATTTAAGAATGCCATTCTTATTATGACAATTATCCTAAAAAGTTACAGTGTTGACATGCAGCCATGCCATGCTGAAAGTTACCTTTATGGTAACTAATTTCAAGCCCCATCTGTTTGCATCCTGGTGCCTAATTTTAAAGTTAAAACACTTATTTTCTGTACAACATAAATAAGAAAGAAATCATCACTAAATCACATATTTGCAAATATTTCTAATCTGAAGCGACACAACATATCATACTCTTCAGTAGCAAATATGGAAATGAACCAGCCTTATTTCCAGGTTCACAATTTTCTCATTGTTTATATTACTTACTTCTGTGTTCACTAGGGGCTTAGGTCTTGGTTTCTGGTGATGTTCCTCAGGGCAGTACCACCTACCACTGAACAGCCTGCGTCTATGAAGGTAGGAAGGTTAACTGTGATCCAAGGAGGCAAATCTATCAAATTAGTCTGAGATAATTTGGTGGGACTACTCTAGTGCCCCTATAAAATATAACAAAGCCCAAAGCCAATTGTAGACATGGCAAACATAAGTCATCATTCTGTAAGCATGAAGACATTTTTCACACAGTGGACAAGTTGAAAAGTCAGATGAACCCTGAGTGGTTAGCAGCACACAGTCAGAAGTGAGGGGGGTGGGTGTTATGGTGAAACTACATCACCATTAAACATGAGACGGCATCCTATAAGGCTTAAAGAGACATCCGGGGTATTAGACCAATGCCGTGTATCTTGAGACCTTACAGACCTTGAGACCAGAGCTCTTTTGGAAACACTGGAAGACGTTCCTAATTAGGCAGGTATTTAGCAAACAAGGCTAAGCTGAAATCCTATTTAGGGAGTTTTTGTATTCTATTTTTGTTTAATAGCTTTTACATGACATGCTATTTTGGTCTTACTGTAAGCCTCCTGAAGCCTTTTTGCAAAGGTGGCTTATACTTCTAATAAAGAAATAAGTAGTGTGTGCAGCTCTGAGTCCTGTTTTTCATGGATTCCCACTCTGAGCTCTGTGCATCTTCCCGCTTCAGGTATTTTTCTTGTAGTATTTTGTTTTTTCTCTGATGTCCATAGAGTTAAAGGGGAAAAAAAAAGAAAATTCTGTCTAAGTTTCTGTCTGGGCTGGGGTAAATCCTAATTGCTTTGCCAAAGGTTAATTCTGGGCCTTCCAGTAGATTCATAGATTCATAGACATTAGGGCTGGAAGGGACCTCGGAAGATCATCGAGTACAGCCCCCAGCCCAAAGGGCAGGAAGTCAGCTGGGGTCATAGGATCCCAGCAAGATAAGCATCCAATTTGCTCTTGAAGGTGTGTATTGTAGGTGGTTGAACCACCTCCGATGGCAGGCTGTACCAGACCTTGGGGGCTCGGACAGTAAAGAAGTTCTTCTTTATGTCCAGCCTGAAACAGTCTTGCAGTAGTTTCTAACTGTTCGACCTTGTCATCCCTTGGGGTGCTCTGGTGAACAAACGTTCCCCCAGATACTGTTGGTCACCCCTGATAAACTTGTAGGTGGCCATCAGGTCACCCCTGAGCCTGCGCTTTTCCAGGTTAAATGGCCCCATAGCTCTCAGCCTGTCATCATAAGGTCTGTTTTCCTGACTTCTGACCATGTGCGTGGCTCTTCTCTGGACTCTCTCAAGCTTCTCCACATCCTTTTCGAATTGTGGGGCCCAAAACTGGATGCAGTAGTCTCTCTTCAAGTGTTTCATCTCAGATCCCAATGATGATCTAGTCTCTTATCAAGGACTCAGTTCTCCAAAACAGTAAGATTGTTTCTTCAGCCTCCCATCAATCAGAATCTCTACATTTCACCTTCTTTTTGTACTCTCTGTTTAAACCCATCCCACTCATATGTTTCGAGGGGTGGCGGGGAGTTATGCAGCTTTCAGCACTCCTCAGATTTCTGAACTGTAGTTTCAGTTAGCCACCTCTGAGTTAACTGAAAAGTACTGAACATGCCAAGTGCTTTACAGCCACTTCTTGTCAGAAATAAAGCTCCTTAAAACATAAGAAAATAAGTACATAAGAAATGAAATACTGGGTCAGAGCCTAGGTCTGTCTAACTTAGTATCTGTCTCTGGCAATGGCAAGTGATGGTTATTTTATAGGAAAAGTATAACAACAAGGCTCACACAGAGCAATTCATCCCCCATCATAACTTTGCAGTAAATAGCAGTCCTAGAGTTAGGTATATCCCTGAGGTTACATTCCTGACTGTTGTGTTGAATAGCCTTGAATGGACCTATATTTATCTACTCCCTTTTGAACTAGGTTATGCTTTTGACCTCCAAGACAACCTGGGGCAATTTCTTTAAAACCGTAGTTATCCCTTGTGTTGAGTTCAACAAGATAATTATACATTGTGTAACAAGTACTTCCTTTTACTTGGCTTAAACCTACCACCTGATAATGTCTTGGGATACCCTATAGTTCTTGTGTGTAATAGGGGAAATTATGGTCTTAAATTGCGGCAAGGAACATTTACGCTGGATATTAGGAAGAGCTTTCTCACTGTGAGGGTGTGTAAACACTAGAATAGATTGTGGAATCTCCATTCTTGGAAGGTTTTAAGGGCAGGTTAGACAGACACTTATCTAAGACACTTTACACAGGGATGACCTTGCCTTGAGCTTGCACTGAACTAGATGACTTCTTGAAGTCCCTTCCAGCTCTGCTTTTCTATGATACAATCATTCCCTATTCACTTTATCTATATACCACTTACAATTTTGTACACCTCTATTATACACACCTCAGTTTACCAGGTTAATGAGACCTTTTCTTTTCAGTCTCTCCTTGGATAGAAGCCATTTTTATGGCATTGCCCAGATCTCTTTGACCCACTGAACCTAGCATTTTATTTTCAATGCATAAAATGAACACAGAATCAGTGATGTGTTTGTCTTACTGGGTGCTACCATCCAGGCTAGAGCCCTGGGCCCTCTCCCAGCCACACACCCTCAAATTTACTTTCTTCCTCCAGTGCCAGTTTATTTCTCTTGCTTGGCTGTCTACATCCCTCAAATTAAAAGAAGGCTGGAATGGGGCCCAGTTTCTATCTAACTGGTAGCATGGTGGTTAGATAATTTAACTAGGAAGCAGAAGTTGACAATTAAAACCTTTTCTATGTAACGGAAGTCTAGAACTGGGCTCTCCTGCTCCCTAGGCAAGTGCCCTGACCACAAAGCTTAAAACATGAAAGAGCTTTCCCTTGTCCTCCAGCAAACACTCACTAGTCATAGGGTTTTGCCAGGCTGCCTGGTTTTGCCAGGTAACTGGATGAGGGTAGAATGCATATAGCTGGGAGCAGAGAGCTCTCTGTAAGTGTGGAGATGCCTGCATACTATTTAAGTGCATAATTGCTATTAGAGCATACAGTGAAATAAGTTCATGCCCAATGCTTCCCAGAATAATAAATCTTCACATAGGAAACCCCAGTATGATGAGTATCTACCAACCTGGGAAAAGGTACTCCTGCCTCTTCCATATCTCTCCAGCAAATGTCTGCATAAGTCCCATAACATGAATATTAGGCAGTCTGTATTTCTACTCTCCCCCTTGTCTGATCCCAGTTACATTGTTTTCTTGAGGCTTAAATATATTCTGTTCCTTACATGGCTCATGGTGCTCCGTGTAACAACAACCCCTCTAACTGCAGCAAGTTGGTGACTGCATGGGTGACTGGCACCTCCTGAGTCTGGGGGGGACCCAGTTTGTGGGCAGGCCCAGGGCAGGGCCAAAAGCCCCATATCCACTGCTTCAGGGCTGGGCTGGTGAACAGGGGGGAGGAGGTACACCACTACCACCCCCGCCCCTCCCTGGGCCACCCCCCTTCAAGAGCCCCAGGCTTACCTTTCTGCCAGCAGCAGAAACAGCTCCTCTGCTGGGGAATTGGAGCATGCTTTTTACAGGTGAGGAGGGAGAGGGAGAGGGAGAGGGAGAGGGAGAGGGAGAGGGAGAGGGAGAGGGAGGGGCCACACAGGGGAGGGAAGTGGGACAGCGCTCTGGTTGGCCGGTCTGGCCTCCAGGGTGCTGTTAGGGAGGGCAGGGCTGGGTAGAGAAGCAGAGCGTGGTCCCCAGCCGTACAATTGGGCCTGCAGGGATCCACTCCATGCCTGGATCCCACCCCAAGCGGAGCAGAGCTGGGGTGCATTAATGCCCCCCCCCCAGCACTTTTGGGGACCAATCTCAGGGGAGACACATGCCTCACCCCACCCCGCCCCTACTACCAGTTGCCTGTGGCAGCAACAAGCAGGACAAGGAAACAGGTTCTGTCCCGGAGCTAGTTAAGAGTACTTTACTTCCACGCAGCAATATTGTGAGAATAAAAATACTGAACGTTGATAAGTACTTTACTACTGTGGTAATGGGGACCATATAAGTTCCTTAGATAGATGGCTCTAAATCATTGCTAATGAATTGTATTGATTACCTTTTATTTTCTGAGATGGAGCTACTATAATGATAATGGAGTTTGGCTTTTATTTGCCCTTTATCTAATATAATAATTATCAAAGGTATTTTATGATTAGTTTGTTTCTATTCCCCAAGGAAGCACAAGTATACTAATCCATTCTGACCTGATTGCTCTGTCATCTTTTTGTTTGGCTGGTTTTTAAAATCAAATCATGTAAACTTATTTTGCCAATAAATAAATGCATAAAATAAAATAAATAATGAATGGACCAAGGTTGCAATTGTGGGTTTGAATCCTGGGACTACTGAATTCACTCTCATTTAGACTTTGACTATGGAAGTGGCAATTAGGTAAACTATTTTACCACCAAGGCCATGTCCAGTAGACATTTTGAAAGTACACCTCTGCCCAGAACCAGTAGGTAATGGCAGTACTGTCCCCTGTATAGCTTGTTATATGGACAGCATGGATTTAATTCCATTCCTTTCTTGAGTGGTTTCAAACTCATGGCACCCATCTCCCAGCAGTGTGCTCTAGCTGGGCTGTGGGATATCGCGATTTTTTTTTTTTTTTAAACAGAGACAAAGTTTGAATCTAATTTTGGGGACATACCTTGATTATCTCTACTTTATCTTCATTACATAAAGACCCTACTTCTTTCTTTGGTCACTTCTTACTTCTGTGGCTGAGGAATCTTTTGTTATAAATTTTAATATATTTTGGAAAGTAACACAATTTATTCTTTGTCAATTTTAACCTTACCTTTTCAAAACTCTGAAGCAAAGCTTACTTTACTGATCAGTTCTCCCCCCATCCCTCCCCTTTTTTTCTGCTTATTTCTCTTCTTCTTTTGAGGGTTGTATATCATGTTAGATGTGGAGTTGATTCCTCCAAACTTTTCTCTCCTTTTCCCTTGGTATATTGATTCCCATTACCTTTAGCCATTTAGACTTTTAAAAAAAACCACATTGAATTCCTGAAGCTATTTAGCCTAGTTATTTTTGCTAACTAGTTCCCTTAGTTAATCAAAGTTTGCCCTTCCAAAATAAAAATCCTCGGGTACAGATCTGCTTTTGTTTATCCTTTCATTTAATCTAAATGTAATCAACTTATGATCGTGTGCTCTAAGGTTATTTTTATGACTGGTTCTTACATAGTGTCCCCTCTACTCTCCAAAAGCAAGTCTAATAAAACATCACTTCTTGTTGATTCAATGGCAATTTGGTGATGAAATCTGTCAGTTAATACATCTAGGAGCATCTGGGTGTTACCATTATTAGTAACATTTGTTCCGTCATTTATATCTGGAAAATTAAAACTGGCCATAAAGACACGAGTCCTGGCAGCATTTCTCTCTTCTCTCAATATCTAGACTCCAGAGGTAAAAACAGACATCACAATGGAGGTGGTTCTGATTGATCTGAGTTATAGTGGGCAGCATGGCCCTTTTCACATGTAGCATATCCCTGGAACAAATGCAATTAACAGGAATTAGCCATGAGTGACCAAGGAAAAACATGGTTCCTTGACATGACCCCTTAAGGAGGTGCAGTCTGGAGATCCAAGGGACATGTTTCAGTAAGCAGGAAAACTCCAGCTTTGCCCTTTTAACATGTCTCTGTCAAGAGGAAAAGCCAGGCAGGAGCTCCTAGGGTCTGAGGGGTCTGATCCTGCATAGGAATTTCCTGGGTGCACAGGATTGGCTGCCTCAAGCCCATGGAGCACCTGTCTGGGGGGCCGGAAAATACAGGCTACTTCAGGCTGCCTACACTTGTGTGCCATAAGTAAAACAGACATCTACTGCTAAATAGTGGCACAAATTGATACCACCTTTGTCACAGCCAGCTTTGTATCACAATGAGGGGTCTGGATAAATATCAACCAAATATTTATGGCAGACCAAAGACAACGTCCATTTCCACCCCTAGGGTGGCCATTTTTAACACAAGAGACAGACGTTCTTCAAGGAATAGCATCAGGGCAATCCAGACTGCAGACCTCAGTGCTGGAGACTCCAAGTATTATTTAAGAACATGGTGGTGATGTGAAATTGGACTTCAGAGGAAAAAATAAAACCAAAAAAAACCTTAGCGATTTCAGCTCTAAATGGACCTTGTCACAACGGTAGGTCAGGAATGTTGCCTGACCCTTGAGATGAACTTTAAGGACAAAGCATAAAATCCACACTCCCCAGACACAACACTTAAACAAATTGAAAGATAAACTAGACGAGTCAGAACATTTAGAAATGATACTAGCCTGGCAGGTCTGCTTGTTTCCAGCATTCAAATGTGAGCTTTCATTACCAGGACTTCCCGCCCACACACCTCCGGAAAAATAAACCCCGAGAATACACTCCAGAGCTTGGTCTTCTGCACACCAAACCGCAACTACAAGGACATCTTATGATTTTCTAGAGGAAAATCCCACAGCAAACCTTAACACAGCATGGATATTCTTTTATCCTGCCATGAGTGTGTAGATCTAATGCAATCAAAGGGAGCCTGCACAAATTAAAAGAAAGCTGAGAGAAAATAATATCAAGGGTGCTACACTAAGGTGCAAATTAGCTGAAAATAGGAGATTTTTTGTTTAATGACAAAAGCCCCTAAATCATAAGCAAAAAAGTAAACAAAGAGAACCTGCTCCTGCCCTCCCCTCCTGCATCAAAGCAACCAAAACTCTCCCTTTCAAAACACAAAAAAGTAAACCTGAAGCATATCTCTGCCAGTACAATACAAACAATGGAAGCCCCAGCTAAAGCCTAAAAAGCCACAGGACAGCAACAAAATCCAGAAAGGTTAGTGCAAGCCTTTTAATACCCAGGCAAGAATAGTCATGCTAAAGCAGGAATGATATGGGGATTCTGTGCTGTGCCTTTTAGGTAGGCTTACCCTACATCCAGGTTTTCCCAGACATGTCCTCTTTTTGCATCCTCCCATTTCCATCTGGGTGGATTTTCTTGAAATATCAACAAATGCCCGGGATCTTAGATTTTGCTCTGCTCAGCTTTGACATTTTCCTCTGCACTGGGCTGCAGCAAGGTGGGAGAGGCACCTGCTCCTTCAGCAGGGGAAGGGGGTGGGGGAGGGCAGTAGGGAGCCGCATGACGGGGCCGTCCTGGTGCCTGTGCTCACAGGGGCAGGACAGCCAGGAGACTCTTGCAGGGCTGGGGGAGTAGGGGCTGCGGGTTGGGAGTGAGGGGCACCAGCAGGACTGAGATGGCCCGGTGGCTGTGGGACAGAAGTGAGGGATGCTGTGGGGCCTGTGGTTTGGGAGTGAGAGGCACCAGGGTGGGGCGGGAGACTATGTAGGTCAGGAGCACAAGGAACAGGGCAGTGGCTTAAGATTTTCTTTGTGCCCTACCGAACGTGGACATGCTCAGAGAGGGCTGGGCCCTAATCTAATTCATATCTCCCTGGATTTATGGAAGCCTTCTGGAAATATTCTGTAGTGGAGGCATCGGTTGTATGGCCTGTAGACAGGATTTGAACCGTGAGTCATCTCATTTGTCCTGTGAATTTGGGGGCAGGGCCTGCCGTATTATTCAGAGCTAGGGGCTGGTGGGTCAGGGGTTGATCAAAGACTGTGCTGACAGCTCCACTCACCTCTCTGCCATGTTTTCTTGCCTTGACAGAGCTGTTGCTTGCCCAACCCTCCTTGCCTCTGTCAAAGTCTCCACTGGGCCCAACACTTGGATAAAAATGTAGTAAGGGGAAGAAATATTGGAAATATTAGTAATGTTGTAAGCAAAAAGTTTGGCCAATCAGTTACATACCTGGAATGTTTATATACTAAAGCAAGAAGCGTGGGGAACAAGCAGTAAGAACTGGAGGTCCTAATACAATGACAGAATTATGATGTAGTTGGGATTATAGAGACATGATAAAATAGTTTTTAAGACGAGAATATGGTCATGTCTGTATAGCTTTGTCAGGAAGGCCATGATTGGAAAAAAGGAGAAGGTGTTGCCAGGGGCAGATCCAGAAGGGGTGCAGCGTTGCAGCTGCACCCCACCACAGCTCTTTGATTCCTGGTACACCCAAGTTTTAAAACCAGCCTCCTGGCAATGGCAGCAGTATTTGTATTCAGGTAGTGGGGGAGTCAAATGACTTCATGGTTAAATAATATCTACCTGATTCCTTCTAATCTCTTCATTCCACAGGTGTTAATGACAGCCTCACTCCTTATAAATGGTCTTGATGTTTTACTAATCGAGTTAGTCTTTCTTTATAGTTTCATAGTTTTATAGTTAGTAGGGTCGGAAGGGACCTGAGCAAATCATCAAGTCCGAGTCCCTGCCACAGGCAGGAAAGAATGCTGGGGTCAGATGACCCCGGCAAGGTGTCTATCCAGCCTCCTCTTAAAGACTCGCAGGGTAGGAGCAAGGACCACTTCGCTTGGAAGTTGGTTCCAGATCCTAGTCACAATGACTGTGAAGTAGCGCCTCCTGATATCCAGCCTGAATCTGCTCTCTGTCAGCTTATGGCCGTTGTTCCTTGTTTTCCCGGTAGTGCTCAGGGGAACAGGGACTCTCCCATTGCCTGCTGGTCTCTCTTGGCCAGTTTATAGATAGCCACCAGATCCCCTCTTACTACCAGTGCCTCACAGAGGGGGAGGATCACCTCCTTGGACCTGCTTATGATGCATCTGTGGATGCATGACAAGGTGCAGTTAGCTTTTCTGACTGCATCCCCAAACTGGCAGCCCATGTTCATCTTTGAGTCAATAATGACTCCCAGATCCTTTTCTGCCTCTGTGCTGGTGAGAGAGGAGTTCCCCAACCTATAGGTGTGCTGCTGTTTCTTCCTCTCCAGGTACAGTACCTTGTGCTTGTCAGTGTTCAAACCCATCCTATCCTTATCTGCCCACCTCTGTAACCTGTCCAGATCTGATTGCAGCTTGTCCCTCCCCTCTAGCATGCTCACCTCCTCCCACATCTTAGTGTCATTTGCAAATTTGAATAAGGTGTTATTCACCCCCTTACCCAAGTCACTGATGAAGATGTTGAACAGTGCAGGCCCGAGGACCAAGCCTTGAAACCCCGAGGACCCCACTGCCCACATCCTTCCAGGTTGAAAAAGACCCGTCCACCACCTTCTCTGGGTACAACCCTCCAGCTAATCGGTGACCCATCTGACCGTATAGGGATCAACACCACAGTCACCTAATTTTTTAATGAGAATGCGGTGAGAGACAGTGTTGAAGGCTTTTCTAAAGTCCAGAAAGACTATGTGCACTGCAACGCCTGCATCCAAGGATTTAGTGACCTGATCATAGAAGGCCACCAGGTTGGTCTGTCAGGATCTGCCTCTGATGAACCCATGTTGGTTGCCCCTAGGTATACACTCCCCTACCTGTATTCTTCCGTATTTCTGCTGTTAGCTGATTCTGGTAATGTAGCTACTATTTTACACCCCTGCAGACTGTTTTAAACTCATTCTAATAAAGTTATATTTGTTTTAGCATCAATCTGAAACTTAATAATATAGTCCTAGGCCCCTAGCATATTAGGAAAGCTTCTAGTTTGTTTTTACCTGGAAAAAAAATATATGTTATGTTACAGGCAAGCACCTCATCCTATGCACCCCTCTTTTCAAAATCCTAGATCCGGGCATGGGTTTTGCATTACATATAAAGGTGATGTAAGCATGTTTTGAAGTGCAGTACAAAGTAGAAGGCAGGCCTGCTGAAAGCCCTTAGATAAAGGTAAGAGGGGAGAGGAGCAGGGGAGATGTTATGGTGGGTGTTTAATATAGGCCACTAAATCAGGAGGAGGAAGTGGACAAGACTTTCTTTAAACAATTGAAGAAAGCATCCAAATCACAGGACTTGGTTCTTATGAAGGGCTTTAATTATACCACCTGCTGGGAGGGAAACACAGCAGTGCACAAACAGTCCAACAAGTTATTGGAGTATGTTGGGTATAGCATTCTGATACAGATGGTAGACAGGTCTTCTAGCAAGGAATCTCTTCTTGACTTGCTCCTCTCAAACAGGGAGGAATTTGTTGAGACTGTGAAGGTGGAAGGTAACTTGGGTAACTGTGAGCATGAAATGATAGAGTTCAAGATCCTAAGGGCAGGAAAGAAGAACATCAAAATAAAGACACCAGACTTCAGAAAAGACCAGAGAACCTATAGGTCCCTTACAGAATGTGGAAGGCAACCTAGGTATGGATGATGCAGAGCATGCTGAAGTATTTAATGCATTTTTTACTTTAATCTTAAATATAGGGGTATCTACCAAATGATGACTGCACTTGGTAGCAAAAATAGTGAGTCAAACAGACTAGAATAATGAACCTGGCAGAACTAGAACCTGGCAGAACAGGTTAGAGATTACTTGAAAAACCTAGTTGACAGGGCCAGACTGGGTTGCACCCTAGCATAGTGAAGGAATTGGCTGAGATAATTTCTAAGGAATTGACTATCTTATTTAAGAACTCATGGAGGTCAGGTGAGGTCCTGGATGATTGGAAAAAGGAAGTTCCCATCTTTAAAAAAGGAAGAAAGTAGATCTGGGGAATTACAGACCAGTCGGTCTTCCCTTAATATATAAAAGGATCAAGGAGCAGGTCCTCAAGGAATCTGTTGTGAAACACCTTAAGAATAAGGTGATCAGGAATAGCCAGCATGGATTCATCAAGAGAAAATCAGGCCTGACCAACATGATTTCCTCCTATCATAAGATGACAGACTCTGTGGAAGTGGGTGAGTGGTGGATGTGACATAGCTTGAGTTCCGCAAGGCTTTTGACACTGTCACCCACAACATTTTCATTACCAAGCTAAGGAAATACAGACCAAATGGAAGTACTGTAAGTGGATGTTCATGAGTTACCCTGGCGCACCCATGCCAGCAACCCTGCACTAGACAGCCACTGCCCTTAGGCACCCTCCAATCCTCCCCCACCACAACTTGGTGTAATATTCTTGGAACTAGGAGGCTACCTCAGGTCTTTTTCATGTAGCTGTGACCCACTCTCTTCAGTGGACTACTGGTAGGGTCCAAGTGAACAATATGGAGTCCTTGTCTCTCTTTCCCACTTTTCTGTTTTCTTTTGGTTTAACTTCTGCCTTCAGGGCCACAAATATATCTATTTCCCATAAGTAAACAAACATGTAAGGGTCCCACTTCCCGGTTCCCCTCAGTCTTTAGACCCTAAGAGGGAAGGAAGGTTCCTTTCTCAGCCGCTGTGCTCCCGGATCAGTCCCCTCTATCTTCAGTCAGATGAGGTCCTTTTCCTATGGACCCTAGGATGTAGCAGCCTGGGCATGGCTCTTGTCCCTCAGCTCCCTTCTCCTCTCTCTCTCTTTTCCTTTGTGTTCAGCAGCCACTCTTATTTCCTGTCCCTATTTGTTCCCAGAAAAAACCCTTCCTGGCAGCTGGAGCTCATTAGGTGAGCTTAGGCACACCCAGGGGTGTTCGTTATTGTTGTTTTTCCTCTGGATTGCTTGTTGCACAGCAGACAGCAGCATCCCATCCTCACTCCCTAGTCACCCCCTGCAGTTAAGTTCCTTCTCTTTTGCAAACCCTATCACAGTGGATAGATAACTGGCTCAATCAACATGTTCAGTAGTCATCAATGGCTCAATATCTAATTGAGAGGAGGCATCAACTGGAGTTCCCCTGGGGTCTGTTCTAAGACCAGTATTGTTCCACGTCTTTATTTTGATTTGGAAGGTGGGATTAAGTGCATGCTTAGCAAGTTTGCAGATAACACCAAGTTGTTTGGAGTTCCAGACACTCTTGAGAGCAGAGCTAGGATCCAGAATGACCTAGATAAATGAATGACCTGTAAAAATGTTCCATGACTTGGAAAAATGGTCCATGATCTTGTTGAAAAAAATCCAACGAGTATATTAGGTTGTATCAACAGTAGTGTCACTTGCAAATCAAGGGAAAATGATTCTTTCACTCTATTTAGGACTGGTGAGGCCCTACCTGGAGTACTGTGTCCACTTTTGGTCCCCACAGTTCAAGGAGGATGTAGACAGATTGGAGCTAATCCAATGTAGTGCAACAAAAATCATTAGGAACCTGAGAAGTCAGGCTCATGAGGAAAGGCTGAAAGAGCTAGAGCTTTTAGTCTGAAGAAGAGATGATTGGGGGAGTAATAATAGCCTTCAAATAATACCTGAAGGGCAAGTATACAGAGGCTATAGGTGGGTTTTCTCTGTGGCCATAAAGGATAGGGCTAGAAGAAATAGCCTCAAGTTTCAGCAGAGGAATTTAGGTCAGAGATTAAGAGGGACTTCCTGACTATGAGGGTGAACCACCATTGGGACAGACCACCTTGAGAATCTGTGGAATCACCATCCCTGGAAATGTTCAAAAGCAGGTTGGACAGTCACTTGGCTGGGAGGGTTTAGTGGGGTTGATCCTGCCTTGAGCAGGGGCTGAACTAGATGAACTCATGTGGGCCATTCCAGCCCTACTTATTTATGATCCTATCATCCTCTCTGATCTGGTGATGTTGCTTTAGGGGCATGTTTATCACATGGTGGCAATATTTAGTAGTCCCCAAGCACAGCCCATCCAACTGGTCCTACTGACAGGGCCAACCCTAGAGGTGTACAGGGCCCAGAGCAAATCAGCCTGTACAGGACCCCCTTAAGAGAGCCAGGCAGTGCAGGCTGCAGAATGGGATGGAGGTGGCAGCTCTAGCCCTGGCACCGGTGCAGCCTGCCCCTGGGGACCACCGTCAGTGCAGGGCAGCTGAGATGAGGGCTGCGCCATACAGGCCGAGCTGGGTCGAGGACACCACTGTGTCAGGAGGTCCCAAGCTGAGCCAAGCCACGGTGCCTGGTGCCCAGCAGCTTGACAGGGCCTCTAGGCTAAGCTGTACTGCGGAGCGGGCACTAGGCAGCACCTCTGCCACAACTCTCATGTTGAAGCAGGGCCCTGCAAACCAGGGTGATTGCCCCGATTCACCGTACCTTATGGACAACCCTGCCTACTGACATGCTTTGAACCTGGAAATAAGCTTGTGAGGACACTTAGCTCTGTCCCTCCATGGCAACTTTTGAAACCTCTGTATCTGACATGGCTGGGCGTAGATGCTGGGGCAATGCTGAAGCATCTTCACAACATACATCTGGGTTTGGAGCATGAATTCAGGAGCAGGACATGTTCACGAATACTGTGGCTAGGAACTACTGCTATCATGGTGTAGACATGAACTTAGACACCCTTTCATCTGACAGAAGGGAGAGGGACTGTAATGACAAGTATCACAGCCATGGCGGCTATAAAGGAACCTGATATCTGTAACCACAATAAAATTCAAGGGAAACTCACTGTAGGCCAAAAGACTATGGTGGGGAAACTCACCTCCTGAAAGGTATACGAAGGAGCATTTCTAGGATAAGTAGGTACACAGAAAAATATAATGACATGTTTATAAAGGTCTAAATTAGACTACAGTGGCAGTGACTAAAATTACAGAACTGGAAACACTAATATTCTGTATTCATGTGGGAATTACAGCGCTCTTTTCCTACACAGTTAGTGCAATAGCCTACCAGATCAGAGGTTATTCAGGCTCAGAATCTTATTATATGAAACAAGTATTACTTATTACTTTATAATATGTAAAGTGGAAGCTTTTTGAAAGCTCGGATCTTTTAATAAAAAGAAGTTATCTCCAATGCTGAGGGAAACAGTGGAAGTACAAGATATGGGACCTTTGAATGAGAAAAACCTTGAAGTTGAAGAAGGTGACTGGAGAAGCCTTGGCAATTCATCAGCTGTGAGTCATGCAGAATGGTATCATGAGTCTGGTCCCAGTCTTGAATCCATGTACTGATTACCGCTTTATTTTAAGTAGTGTGCTATTGGTTTGTAGCATGCCATGTCTGGGTAAATTAGCTTTTCAAAAACATTGCAGTACTTCTATTCAGCACATACTCTAACCATGTCACAAGGTGACGTACGCCGCTTCCACTGTGCTATCTGCTGATTTACGTCAGTGAATTATACAGCTCTTGAGACCTTTAACAGAGTGGCATGTTTGTTGTTTTGCAAGAATTGTCTATTTGGTAGATATTCATAACAACACATTTCACTGAAGTACAGCATACATAGCTCTGTAGAAATGAACTTTGCAGACAACAAGTCATTCATGCACTGAACAAGATTTTTTTTTCTCGTACGCTTACAGAGAATACCCGTACAATATTGTCTGGTCATAATGTGTGACAGAAATAAAAAGGCCGTGAAACATTTTGAAATATGTTGTAACTCATCTCCCTTGCTCTGCAGGGGGTGGTGGAGTGGTTATGGCATCTTGCTTCAGATCCAAAAGTGGGAGTTTATGCCTCATTCTAGACTTGTTCTGAGGCTGTCCCCAATAAGCCATATTGGAAGTGGAGTCCTGGCCCTTCAGGCTAGGAAAAAAGCAAATGTAGCAAGATGAGATTTGAGCCCCAATGCTGTCTTCCATGCTGACTGCTACACAAACTGGTGTAAGCATGTTAGCTCAATGTGCATGTAGGCTGAAGATGGATGTCAGGTGCTAGCCCCCTAGCCTCATAAATACTATTAGCTTTGTTGCAGGAAATTTGCCTCTCTTTCATTGGATTAACTGGAATGCTGTTGTTTTTCTGAAGGTGGAGGATTATGTTCAAGGAACTTTATTTTCATACCTTTTTTTTTTCTCAGTCTAAGGCATCCCTCTGTATTGCAGGCATATTTCTCATGGACAATTTCCTTTCCTGGAACATTTTTCATTTTCCTCATATAATTGTCCCTAAAACACAAATGTAGTAAGGCCATCAAGCTGAATTCATTATCTTTATTCCTACCTGTTCATAAATATTTTGTGATATTTGCAGTAAGTGTCAAGGACCAGATTCTATTCCAACTTTTAAGCATGTAAGTGGAAGTAGGTGCCTAAGTGTAATTCTACTTCACTGAGTCCATGAAAAGCCATTAATGCAAAAGGCAGGTGTGTTCTCCTCCTGGCTGCATTTTTGTCTATTCGCTTCAAGGGTTGGAAGACAGTGTCTTACAAAAGTAGCTGCCTGAATGGATTTTCTGGGACTTGAGCAGGCTGGACTAGAATCTCACCTAGGTGCCTAAATCCCCTTAGATGCCCAGTTGGTAGAATAGGATCTGGACCTTTGTACCTTAGGCCCAGATTTCTAAAATGATTTGGATGCTTATCACCAGGGATCCTGGTTCTCCCTGATTTTAAAAAATCCCCAATTTTCAGATTAAAGTTAGATTAAAGTCAGATTAAAGTTTCAGGTTAAAAGTAACCCCAAATCCACACATTAATCACAGAAAATTGTGTTGTTGTTTTTTTAAATCAGAGAAAACCAGGATCCCTGCTCATCCTCTATGAACTCAGTGAAAGATAAGTGCCCAATTTTTCTCTCTCTCTCTCTGGGACTCATATTGACTAGCCACTTTTCTCCCCAAATGTCCCTGTTATCAATTTACTCTGTAAGCTACTAAGGCAAGAACTGTTTCTTACTAAACAAATCACCCAGTTTAGCCCCAGTCTAGGTTGAAGCTCACAGATACTACTGCAGTGAAAAAACTGTATATAAAATTTGAACAAGATCAATCAAAATTTAGTCGAAAAATTTCCATTGCCTTCTCTGAGATTTTGGTGAGATTCAAAAACAGCATACATCATGAATATTTGGAGTCCACTTTTCTTCAAGTCATGCTCCACTGAAGTCAGCAGAGCTCCACTGTATGAGACCATACCTCTAAAGCCAGGATGGTGGTACCACTACTATACAATACCTAGTTTTCACATGAGCTGATCAAGAAATTATTTCCCTGTCAAAATTGGTGCCATTTTTTATTTATTTTTTTTTGTATTTGACAAATCTTTCAGCATTTTTTTCATTAAAAATAGATTCTATTTTCAGGTACGTCGTCTTTCTGTGAAAAAATGGGGAGAAAATATAACTGTAATGGAAAAAAAATCAAGTTTGTTGAAGACCTGTTTCCTGTTAAAGACTTGCTTTTGTGTTTGTTTGCTTTCTGATTTTTTCAATGAGCTCTACTTTTCATGTATTTGTAACAGTTTGAGGGATACTTTGTGCACCATTTACTGAGAGCTGAGCTGGGAATAACAATGCTGATCTTTTATCTTATTCTTGGCACGTTGTTGTCGGTATCATTAAGCCTGACTGTGTTTAAAAGTCTTTTGTTTCGGGCTCCCAGTTTACAGAACTTAATATAAAACTCTCTGTCTCTCTCCTATGAGATTATAAAGGAGTTTCAAATGAAAACTGATTTAATGTAATTGCCATGTTTCGGTCCCTCACTTCTCCACTCAAGGCAACAACAAGTTTTTATGAGTTTGTTACTTTTTCTTTTTAAATACACTTTATAGCTAAAATGTAGCAACTGGGTTTTTCTCTCAGTGCAGCAAGACCAGGCTTCTTCCTCTAGTCACCCTTATTAAGGCAGACACAGCAGGGACACCTGTCCCCTCAGGTGAGTGAGAGAGAGCTCTGTCAAGGGTGACAGAATGAAAAATTCAGCTTTTATTCCAATAGACAACTCCTTGTCTTCCTTCCACTTGTTTATGGCTCTAAAGTTCAATATATCTCACTTCACACAGATGAGTAGATGCTCTCAGACACTGCAGTCAAATATGCCACCCTCCAGTCTTCATCCTCAAAGAACACATTACAGCATGTGTCACTAGAATAGCAACCTCGTGCTCCAGGAAAAGATAGGGGAAAAGCTATTGGATCTTGCTTCTCTGTATGTCTGCCGTGGTGTGAATAAGGTACACTTGTCTTATTCATCTGCAAGGTAACTAAAGAAACAGATATTTTGTGCTTCTCACTGATTACTCTGCAAGTATTATTATAAATTTGGCCCTGAGTCATGGTATGTGTACAGAACATGGTGATTGCTGAGTGGCCGACCGAGTCCATTTCCTTCCACAGAGAGTTTTTGGGGTATACCTCAGCATTTGTAGTAATGTAATTTTTGAAAGAGTGGGATGGCTTCTTTCATTTCAAGCATCCTAAAGGCCTTTGACATTAAATTTGATATTGTTTCATTTACAGATTACAGCACTGCTATTGTACACACCTTCCTGATGCATGAGGCCGGGAAAGTTGGTAACGCTGTAGAAGTCAGGATAGATCTATTGATGTTACTGGGGTTACACTGATTTATATCCATTGAAAATCTGGTCTGTGGGCTTTACTGCAGATAATTTACAATCTAATTAAGAACTTTGTTAGTATCAGCTAATGCAGTAGCCAAGCAGAGTGTTAGGGGGAAGATACCTAATGAGCATGCAGAGCGACCTGACTTTTTTTAATAACAACTTAGGTGCCTGATACCTAGCAGTAATTCTCCTGTAGTTCAAACGATAAGATTCTGCACTTTGGGAGCATGAGGAGCTGAGCTGTCAACTTGGTATCATAACGTTGTGCTCTGGCTGGTTCATCAGTGTCAAACTGGGACTTCTAGATCTTAAAACAAGAATCTCTACCGCCCAAGTTGGAACAACCAGTTCTGCTAGCCATGTCTGTAGCAGGCTCATCAACCTTATATATGTCCCCAACACTACTAGATAGGTCAAAACTGAGTATTCCCATTGGGCCCAGTATACCCTGTAGTGACAACTATGAAGTTCTACTTGGACACAGTTTTCTTATAATATTAGAGCTAAGAGAACAAGGGTAATACATTGGTCATATATTGGTTATACACGGTCCACAGCTCCTTTTCTCACCCCTGTCCTTAAAACATAAATACACCACCCCCAATGGCAGATTCACTGCCATGAATTGTATGGGAGCGAGCTTGATGTTGAAGATGAATGCATAACATACATGAAGATGAATTAATGGTTTTCCAGGTACTGAAGCAGAGAGAAAGAGAATCTCACTTAGACTTGAAGTCAGATTTTTTGCTATCTGTTGCACACATATGTGGACTTAGGTACCGAAGTGAGATTTCACTCCACTCTGCTGAAGTCTCGGAAAAACAGATCCTACAAAAGATGAGTGGGTCCTCCTCCTTACTGCTTTTTTTATGACTCAGTCTTAAGATCCAAACGGTGGTGTGTTACAAAAGCAGATTCATTAATGGGTTTTCAGAAGCCTGAATGGATGGAATAGGATCTCATTTCTCAGTCTAAGTCCACTTCGAATATAAACACATGTCACCAAACGCAGTGGATCAGCTGTGGTGGGATGTGTCCTGTCTCACCAAATCTGCTTCATTCGGCAAACCACGTTGCCCATTGTCCCACACTGGACACAGGCCTTGCCCTGTGGGACAACAGGCATCACATTTCCCACTTAGAGGGTGCATCTACACATGCACTTTAAGCATTGCTAAGTGCATATACATATTCATTAGTGTGCCTTTGCCACTGCATGTTAAGTTTATCACCTGTAATATGAAGTACTATATAAAGGTGCAGTAGCTGCGCTAATGTGCAGTAGCAAAGGCAAACTTTTTTTGTGACACTTAACATGCAAAAGACTAATTCTATTGTGCATTTGCAAGGTTTTTGCTATCATGTGCTAATTCACAGTAGAACAGACTACTACACATTTAGAGGTCTCATGTAGATGTGCCCACTGTCTACACATACATCCACATTAGGGAGCAGGAAATTAATTAACTCCACTGTAGGATAGTACTGTCCAAGACAAGTACTATCCTACAGCAGAGTCATTTAGTGCACACCAAAGCGCACGTGTAGACAGTGAACAGTGCTGGCTGGGGCACAAGGGTGCTACAGTGTGGGGGTTGCCTGCTGGCTAGTCCTACACTGTAGCACTCTCATGCCCCAGCCAGTCCCTCCACTGCCTGATGCTGACACTTGGAGCCCAGGGCTGACCATCGGATCTCCTGTCAGCCCAGGGCTGCTCTGCAGCTGCAATCCTAGGCACACGTGTATATGCTGTGCTTGGAGGCTGTTAATTCCAAAAAGAACTGCACTGGAGTTTATTTCTGCATGCTAATTGCACACATAGCTGCACACACTGAGACGTGCCTCAGAGATTCCCTGGGGTTTATCTCTGTAAGAAAGGCAAGCCAGATAGGCACTTCCAGAGCTGGAGGGGTCTAATCCTGAATGAGAATTCCTGGGGCATGCAGGACTGGGATGCTCAATCCTAGGAATGCTGCCCAGGATGCCTGGGAGAGCATGCTCCTAGCTGACTATGTTCCTCTGCCATAAGTCCAAAAGATATTTGCCACAATAAAACCACAGAAATTGATACCACCATGTCCCGCCACAAATTTTGGACATGTGTGTTGCAAAAGGGATATGGACGTCTGTTTCCTTGGCCTTTTTGCACCATAAAAAAATGTGATGATAGCACAAAGGCAATGTCTGTTTCCACCCTTAGACACCTGATGGGTGAAACAGAATCTGGCTCTAAGGTGTCTTAGAGGCAGAATAAGATTGGCAGTATAGGTACTATATAATCGTCAGTATAGGTATTGTAGAAAGTTCCTTGGTGAATTGTTCCACTAGTGAATTACCACCCTCAATAAAAAAACATGTTTTTCATCCAGATTTTTTAAAAAATAGGCAAACAAATATACCTATGTGATTAAGGCTCTCAATGATATTAAACCTGCATATCAAGTTAAGGTCTATAACTAAAATTAAGTATCATGATCTGGATAGGCAAGTGTAACCCCCCCAAAACCCTATTCCACCGCAGAGAGTACGCAAACACCAGCAGACTCTCCCTATGTCTGAAAAGGGTGTTTGTGCCCAAAAGCTTGTAAAAAACAATTTTGTCAACTGTTTAGTTGGTCTGTTAAAAGATATCACATCTACCCAAAGAACCATGTCTACCAACACTCCTCCCCATACACACACACGTGGATGTCACGGTGTCTTGGCTTCTAACAGTTTAGGTCACCATGTTTAAGATGAGCCCTACAAAGAAGTATTTTGATTTTCAAAGCCAATTCCAGCTCCTGCTATAATCAATGGGAGTTGGAGATGCAGAGTGCTTTTCTTCTATTGAGGTACTCAAGTAAGGATTGAGGAGCCTAACTTTTGGCACCTATGTTTGATTTTTTGATTCCACGTGTTTATTAAGGATTTGAAGCTAAATATAGATCGTTGTCAATTTAGATCCATATGACTGGAATGAAAAATACACTTAGCCAGCATGTGAAACCGTTTGAAAAAGAAATTGATAAAAATAATGAAAATCCTAGGGACAACATGTTTATTTTAATTGTTTCCATTCAAACTAATAGTGATACATGCAAAATTCCCTACTTAGCAAAATCATTATGAGTACTGGATAATACTTTTCACAGCTGCCTCTTTTTAAATCTTTCATTTCAGTATTTCTATGTATCCCCAGTGTTTGAAGCTTGTTTCATTCCAAATATAAGGCATGACCAGTTGTGATGTTTAACTGATGATGTTTGTCCATTTTTCATAATAGCTTACAGTTTTGATAACTTTATTTTCATTTGTTCTCAGGAATTACAGCCTGCTTGAAACTTTAATCCCGTGGGTTCCCAGCTGCCCACATGACATGTATAGAGAATAGTTAACAGTGGCTCTCTGTCAAACTAAGAAGCTATTAAGTATGGTCTACCGGGGTCTAGTACTTTGGGATAGCTATACACATGTTCCAGGGGGGAAGTGGAAGGGGGGTGTTTTAATTAGAGCAGCTCTGAAACCCACTCTAATTAAAGCGCCTGCAGTGTCATGTGTATTCAGCATCCTGTGCTTCAAAATGGTGGTGGGGACACTTGAACTAAAGCTCATTCAATGAGTTTTAGTTCAAGCACCCGCACCACCATTTTGAAGTGCAGGGACACTGAATAAATGTGACGCAGAGGCAGCTGGAGCATGTTAATTAACACGCTCCACCAGACTCGCTTAATTGAGTATGCTTCGATGCATGCAGATCTGCACATGTGCTTATTCTCTCTCTTTAGTGATAACTTGCAAGAAGGAATTGCATGTGAGCTTAGGACAGAATCCTATTTCACTTTACCTGCCCAAATAAAAGTTTCCCAGCTACATAACTACCATTTTTAGTACTTACACACAGTTTGTGTTCCTAGTCCTTGTGCAGTGTGGACACTTCAGTCTGCAGGCTGCATTGTGGATAAGCAGGTGCATGGCTCTGTATATATCTACCCTGGGTGAGCCCAAGTCATGAAAATATAGCTGAATAAAACCCCATAAGTAGACACCTACCTCTGCTTTAGCCAAATGGACTAGTTGCTAAGGCTTTCTCTCAGGAGCCAGGGAGTTCTAGTCCTCACTCATTAAGAGGGAAATTTGCTTTTCCAATACAGTGCCCTAACCAACAGCCTATTGGTCAGGCTCTACCAAGCCCCTCCTCTGTGAAGTTGGCTCCCTGAGCAGCTGGAACCAAGAGAAATATGGCAAATTAGAGCATGTGTATGTCTGTGAAATGACCTCTGCTCTAGAACAAAGTGGCTTCTCCATTCTAGCTTGGACCTTTCTCCACAGTGGACCAGAAGCTTCCCTGCTGCTTCCTGCCCATTTTAATCCAAATAATATTAAATGGAAAGGGCAGTGTCACAGCATTAAGAGGAGGACTAGAGAAAGGAGTGGGCAAGGCAGAAACCTGTGGCTTGGTGACGGGTGCATATGCTAAGTTAGATAGTTGCACACCCCTCATGTGTGAATTGGGGGGAATTGAGAATCTGGGTCTCCTGCTAACTACAGACACTCAGGGACATTATGGGGAGGTTAAATCAATGCAAAATGGCTGCCCAATATCAGGTAAGTCAGGATGGGGGGACTAGCAGGGAGTCCACCAGGGGACGTGGGAAAGGCATGACCCATGAGGTGTGGGGGGGGAAGGCATGATTCGTGAGTGGGGTTTGGAGCAGGTATCACCCATAGATGGGGTAGATGGAGAAGGCATGACTTGCAGGTGGGGTGGACAGGGCCAGCATGACCCATGGGTGGTGAGGGAGGGAGGGCGGCATGACCCGCAGGTGAGGTGGAGGGGCAGGTGCAGCCCACAAGGGGTGGGAGGCAGGCACAATCCATGGGTGGGATGAGGGGGCAGGTTTAACCCATGAATGGGGTAGGGGGCAGGAATGATTCATGGTTGGGGTAGTGACCTACAACCCATCCCACCTGCCCCACCCGCCACCATGACTCACTTGCTCAGCTCCAGCAGTGGCAAACACAGTAAAAACAGCTACATTGTGAGCAACTTGTGGGATGGGGGTTGAGAGGGCTGGCTGGTTGCGGGGGGGAGTATCAAGGGCTGGCGGGGTACAAAAAATAGTGTATCTGTGACAGCTGAAAACTATGTCTGGGTGATAAAGGTGGTTGCTAAAGGCTCTATGAAGATTAGACCAAGTGTTTTTTCTGCATTTGTTTAGATATTAAGCTATATGTTGTTGCTAAGAGCCTAATTAAAGTTTAAGATGTAGTAAGGCCTTGTATAAAGTAAGGCCTAGTAAATTTAGCAAAGCCTTGAAGTAGTAAGGCCCTGTGGCATAGTTAAAATTAACCTTATCAAAGGAATGCAAGGCTTGTACTGCTATTGGTCAGTCTAAGGTCAGTTGAAGTAAAAAGAATCTGAGTGGTTGTATGCTATCAGTACCATTCAGAAGCTATAAATTGGCTGGAATATTCGGAAATCATTCTGAAGGACGATACAGCTCTGTGAAAAGGATTAGTTAACTGTTGGCTTGGATCAGTGGGCCCATGGATCTCGAGGAGCCCAAGGACTGAATTCCAGGGTCCTTCCCAGTACCTCTCAGACAGCGCTGATCGGGGACACCTGACTTCGCTGAACCTTGAGGAAAGAAACACTTGTTGTACATCAGGCATCAGAGGGGACTGCCGATAAGTTGCCAACATGAATTGTTCTTGTTTGTCATTGTTTGTCTTGTTATTATGTGTAGTTGTGTTTTTGTTAAGTCAATAAACCTTTCTTACCTTCCTACCTCTGACCATACTCTCAATCCCGAACCCTCTGCATCAGCCCCACCCAGGACTGGGGCCAGTGGCTGGATTTTCCCAGCCCTGGGACTGTGCAGGGAAAGCGTACAGAAGTTCCATGTATCGGTTTGACCTAAATCGAATAAATTTGATAGTACGTAAATTTAAACTGGATGGCCATTCTGAACCTGATTTAACCTACCTAAATGCCTGTACTTAGCCCTAGTAACTATGTGGCTGAAGCATGGAAGAACTGCCCTTGTTTTTGCTAGATACAATTCAGGACTTATGCTCATGTGTGTGATATGGGGATACATACCTGCTCAGTCAGAGTGCAGTTTACTGTATTCACAGGCTCAGCAATGCTGTGGATGCTTACACATCCACACTGCACTTGAAGTAGAACTGCAAGCATTGTGCAAGTGCCAAAAATGGCAGTTATACAGCTGGGTAACGGCTGTTTGGGCTTGTGAATTTCCATAGGATTTTGGCCTGAGTGAATTTGTGGGTAACACCAAGCTGGTGAAGCAGTTGACATGTTAGAGAACAGAATTAGGTTTCAAAATGACCTTGCTAAATTGGAAAACAAACTGTCTAAAATAAAAAGGATGACATTCAATAATAAGAAGTACAAAGTGCTGCATTTAGGGAGGACTAATCACATGCACAAATATAAAATAGGCTTTTAGCCAACTGGTTTGTTCAATAAATGTTTAAGTTCCCTTTCTCTTTTTCACTGAAGGAAAAGCATTTTCTAGCAGCTCCAGTTGTATATATGAAAAACGCAATTACATTTGCACGCAAATCCCGTATGATTTTGAGTTTCTTTTTATAGAACTGTATAGAGAAATATATTCTGCAATCTAACTCTCTCTCACAAGTGATACAGAAGCTTCTGTGTCACAGCAGTGCAGTGACACTTCTCCCAGCTGTAAGAACTCAGCCTATTAAGAGTAGCAGTTGCAGCTGAAATAGTACAGTGTACACAGCACATGTATATGCATACTAGAGAAGTCTATAATTCACTTAACTGCATAACAATGCTCATTCAGATGTGTTGTCTGCTGCTTACATTGGAAGAAGCATTAGCTATCTGCATACTAGTTAAGTGCATAAGATGCTGAGGTACGTAGCACCTTTGGCCACGTCTCCACGAGGAGGAACATGTAGCTCGCAGCCCTTCAAAGTCTTTTGTGGTGCCACAAAATGCACCTGGTGCATGCAAATTGGTTCCCCACACTGTGCAGTTGCAGTGTAGTAAATCCTGACATCTAAAAAATTGCAGCAGAAAAAGGTGGAGTGATGCACATGGCACCACCAGAAACCAGAGCCTGGCTGGCCAGAGCCACATTCCAGCTGCTGGCCAGGCTCTGAATGCATGGATTGCCACTGCTGCTGCCCCAGGAGGCCCTCAGGACCCCAGGTAAGACTGCTGGGGCCAGCCCAGGTGCTGACCCCAGCCTCCCCTACCCCACCTGGGGCAATCTGATATGTGCCAAAGCATGAGTGCAGGAGCATATTACAGGGGTGTAGGTTGTAGCAGTGTTGGTCTAAGGACATAGGCAGACGAGGTTCTTTGGGTAAATCTGATATCTTTTATTAAACCAACTTAAATAGTTGAAATATAGACATTGGATTTATGACACATTATAACCTGCCTGACATCTGACTCCCCAGGTATCTCTCCACTATTCATGCCCCTTCTCTCTCTTCCCCCTCCCCCCCCACCGCCTGTCTCTCACCCATTGACTCCTCAATCTACATTTTCACTGACTACCTGTCTTATATGCATACCAGCCCAGCCACTGGCTTCTTTACTTTTCATTCCATCCAGGAAGAGCACACACCAACTGCTGAAACTTCCTCAGCCTGATGAAGGGTTTTTGAACCTGAAAGCTTGCTTAATAATTGTTTTCCAACTATTTAAGTTGGTCTAATAAAAGATATCAGATTCACCCAAAGAACCTTGGGAGCATATTGCAGCACATAATACTAGCAATATCTGCTGCTACTAGGCCAGTGCAAAGTGGCTAGTATTTGCTTCTGATTCAGATTCGGCCGATTCGGGGGACAGTGATTCGATTTAGTAATTCGAATCGCTGTCCCAATTTGATTTGGCTGAATCCACTCTCCTAGCCATTCAAAGGCTGCCCCGTCCAGGCACTTGGGAAAAAAAAGCCCTGACTCAGCGGGTGCTGCCGGATTGGGGGGGGTGATCCCCACTGCCCCACGCTGCATGGGGGGCTCTGCACAAGCTCCCCAACTCCCCCTCCTTGCTCCCCCAACCCTGCCATGGGTGCCCCACCCGGGCCAGCTCCAGAACTTTAAAAAAAAAAGTGTAAAAAACGCTGGACTCACCACTCCTGCCAGCAGGGGATGATCCCCACTGTTCCCCATTGCCCTGTGCCATGTGGGGGACTTTGCACAAGCCCCCAAGTCCTGAGGCCAATGTAGGAGCGGTGAGCCCTGGGGCTTTTCTCACCTTTTTTTTTTCTAAAAGGGCCGGAGCTGGCCCGGGCAGGACACCAATGTGGGGGCTGGGGGAATGAGGTGGGGGGGTTGGGGGCTCATGCAGAGCCCCCCATGAAGCGTGGGGGGGTGGGAGACAGAGGGGATCTCCCCCCCACCCGGCAGAACCCAGTGAGCATCAGGGTTTTTTTTTAAAGCTGGGGCAGGTGAGGCAGCTGGGGGGGGGGGGCGCTGGGGAAATGGGCAGGGGTCGGCGGGGCTGGGGGACTGGGGAGGTATGGGGGGGCTGGCAGGGTTCCCCACATGGTCTCCTCCCCCAGCCCCTAATCCTTACCAGCTCAGAGTCAGCTGTAGCTCCTTGCTGCAGCCACTGGGGACTACCCAAATCATCAAAACTCTCCAAATCTTTTCCAAAGATTCAGAGAGCTTTGAATCAATTCAGACCTTTAAATTGGTCCCCTGATTCAATTTGGATTCAGTGATTTGGCCACCGAATTGGGCCGAATCTCCTCTGAATTGAATCACCAACCGAAGCTTCGCACATCCCTAGCTGCTACTTATTGCAGCACACAATACGAGCAATGTGTGCTGCTACTGTTTGTCCATGGGAAAACACACAAGGGCATGTCCTGCTAGCGGGGACATGCCCTTTGAGCCTCACAGTCTACTTGTAACCTACTTATACTCCTGTTAACTACACACTGTTAACTAATTGTAACTGCATCCTCTGTAACTAGCAGCTCTGCACATAGACCTGTGGGTCTTAGGACCGTACCTACTAAAGGCAATGGGAGCATTGTTTTATTTTGTGTAACAGGAGTTTTGCCTCTGAATTAAACTCTACTTTATTTAACCCTCAGAGAAGAAGCTAGACTAGCACAAATGGTTTTAATTTATGAGATAAATTCAGATGGGAAATACATAAGAGATGAGAGGCTTTCTACAAATATTGTATGTTTACCAGATCAAGAGCTTTCCCAATATTCAAGGCTAAAAGTAGGTTGCTTTTTTGTTTACCCATAATGTAAAGAAGCCTCCTGAGATTATTTGAGCTGATTCTGTTTACAACAGAATGGGTTTGTTCTAGATTAACACTAGATTAATCACTGACTCCAAGCTTTTAGTGACTTAAAGATTTTAAAATCAATATTTAATAAAGATAATGCTTAGTATGCCCCACACAGAGTGGGTCCTTTCTTTTTTCTTTCTTTCAAAAGAGCAGCGTTCTGACGATTGCCTCATCCAGTAGTTAAGTATAGAAATGGAGTGGTTTAGCAGTAAAGCACCATGAATATTTTTGGCTGTTTTTGCAAAACTTATTTTAACCTGAGAACATCTTTACTTATTTTCCCGAAAACATAACCCACTACACCAGAGGAGAGGGGGCAAGGTTGGAGGTGTGGGGGACAATGAAAATTGTTTTAATTGCAAAAGGGAGGTGAAGTGTGTGCCACGAGGACAAGAGAGTTATACAAACATGCATGATTGCCCCTTTGGTTCAAAAACATCCCATTGGCTTTGTTCAGCCAGCTGGGTCTTCCTTGGCTCAAATCTCTTGCTGAGCACAGCCACTGCTTTCTAGTTAAATCCAGAAGCCAGAAAACATCATATGTCTACACCATGGGCCAGATCCTTTTCTACCACTTAGACACTTAAGTGGGTTTAGACACCTAAGTAGGATCCTACTCAATCCTGCTCAAGTCCCTGAAAACCACTAAAGGGCGATGGCCCCCTCCGAGCCCCAGTGCCACCCTGCACAGTCTGTCAGTGCTGACCTCTGCTCACAGCCCTGTCTTCCACTGGGAAGAGGTTTGCGCTCCCCAGACAACAGGACAGGGGCTGCAGTCAGGGCCATGCCCCCTTCCTGCTCCAGCGGCAGGTTCGGGGGCCCAGCCACAGGCCAGCCAGCAGGAACCCTGAGACGAGGAGCCAGGAAGGGGGGGTTATACCCCTCCCTCCTGCATCTGGCAGAGTGGGCCGGAGAAGGTTTATCCTGCCACTTGCTCCTGGCACAGAGCGAGCAGCAGCAGTAACAGTCAGGGTTGGCAGACACTACTGTGGTCTCTCAGGGGCAGAGGGGGTGGAGGGAAAATAACCCGCCTTCCCTTCCCTTTCTGCCTCAGGGGCCATGCCGGCCCGTGTTTTGCTGCACCCCCAGCCCCGCCACTGCAGCAGTGAGTGGGGAGTGCCATGTGAACAGGATTTGTGTAGGTGGGACAGGGCGGGCAGAATTCAACCCTGTCCCTGGCCAGTTCCCTTTGAGCTACTGCTGGGGCTGGCCACAACCATACCACTGGAGCAGGCAGCGGAGACATGCAGGTTCACACTGGTGGGACAAGGGAGGAAGAGAGGGGGAATAAACCAGTCCCTGCTCCAGCTAGGGAGCAGAGGGGTGGGGCCAGCCCGGCTCAACTGGAGCAGAGAACCCAGCCCAGAGAGCATGTTGGGATGCTGGGGGACCCTGGTTTAACTTTAACCAGGAAGAGGTCTGGGACAGACATTGCATAAACCAGTTTGAGCTCAGTCAGTTAAGTCTGATACTACATTCAACCAGGTTTATCTCAAATCAGTTTTGGCCACTTGAAACTGGTTTATATGCACTGAACTTATGTTCTGTTACAGGTTGAAACCAATTTCTGATCTCTTAAACTGGTTTATGTGTAATGTCTGTCCCTAGCCTAAGTGCAAAAAGGTCTATGGGTCCTGTTCCTGCTCATGATGTTGGGAGATTTAGTTTTAAGGCCCAACTTGTTGCCAAAGTAGGCAAAACATTTTTTTTAGGGACTTGCATAAGATAGAATAGAATTGCACATAGGTTCCTAAGAGATAGAATAGGATCTGGCCCCACTTCTGCAGCATTCGTGGGCAGGACAAATCTTGAGCAAGCCCTGCCCACTTGCTCTTTCTTGTACATACCAAACCCAGCAATGAAGTAGTAACAGAGCTCTGCAGATGCCCGATTCATCTACTCTCAAGATATTTGTCTGTAACATGCTTGAGAGCAGCTGTGCAGGGACACACACAGAGCAACTTCACTGTCAGATTCCAGGGGTTGATGTCGGCATGATGTCGCATTGGATCCAGCATTATAAAGTCGAAACTGGCATCAGAAATTTGAAAAAGGAGGTCAATTTAGAAACGTTGTAAGTGTGAAACATAGTAAGTTGAGGACTGCCTGTTTTTGTAGGTGGCTATCAAGTCACCTCTCAGTCTTCTCTTACTCAAACTGAACAGACCCAGTTTCCAGAGTCTCTCCTCATAGGGCCTTGTCCTCCCGGCCCCTAGTCATGCAGGTGACCCTTCTCTGTACACTTTCAAGCTTATCCACGTTCTTCCTGAAGTGCGGTGCTCAGAACTGGACACAGTACTCCAGCTGTGGCCTCACCAATGCCGAGTAGAGGGGAGAAGTGCCTCTCTGGATCTGTTCACAACACATTGGCTGTTACATGCCAACGCTCTATTTGCCCTGTTGGCAACTTCATCACACTTTTGGCTTATCTTCATCTTCTGGTCGATTGTCACCTCCCAGGTCTCTTTAGTGCTCCCTTTAATGCCTTAGTGTCAGCCAGTGGACCACCACCCATCGTATAGTTATGGTGAAGTTTCTTCCTACCCAGATTTCTGCTCATTTCTTCACTCCATAGGTGTTAACAATCCTTGGTCTTCCATTAACCAAACTAGACTTCTACAATTATCTGACCTGTTATGTACTCCTGGTAATGCCTCTCTGCTCATCCCTCAGTATGTCCAATAAAGAAGTATCACTACCGAAGAACCTTTACTGGGTGGCTTTATTCTTAGGGCATTCAAACCCACAACAAATCAGAGACAGGAAGGGGAAGGGCTCATCTGAAGATAGGCTGAGCTGTGTAGTGGTGCAGAAGTCAGAGGCAGGAGTGAATTGCAAAGGTGAGGTGAAGAGGTGCATTCCTGAAAAGGTGAGGTGAAGAGGTACATTCCTCTTTCCTGTGAAATTCATTGCAGCAGATGATGGAGGCTGCAGAAGTCTGAACCACTGGCTTAATCAGGGTGGCTTAAAGCCAGGCATGGATGGATGCTGAGGGTTGGTCTCTACAAGCTGAGGTGCTACAGGCAGGTGAAATGTGTCCTCCCCAAATTTCAATTCTTTTTTCTGTAGGTTGAGTGTGGAGGGCAGTGTAGGCCAGTGGACATTGAGGGCATACTGAAGGGAGGAGGGTAGTGGAGGGAATGAGGGCATTTATAGCCTTGCCCCCATCTGCCCCATTGTCAGGGACATGAGAGGTGGGGGTACTGTTTGGGAGTAATACAAAGGAAAAAGGTATCCTGGGGGCTGGAAGGAGATGAATGGGATGTAATGGGTACCAAAGAGCTTCTGGGAAGAGGAGGATCTGTGGAGCAGAAGGTGAGGATGGGCTCGTGTTTATGGGGGTGAGGTGTATTAGGGGCAGATGGGATTTGGGGCTGAAGAAGGTGGGGGCTGACATGGTAAAATGGGATGGGTTGGGAACAAGAGGGATTGTGGGTGAAGGGCCATGGGTGGAGAACAGCAGTGAAGTCTGGGTGCTCAGTGGGGCAGGGGAGGGCTTTGTGGAGTATGTTCGGGTGGGGAGAGATCATGGGACTGGGGTTTGATGGGGATGGGTCTGTATAAAGTATAGTGGGTTCATGGAGGCAGTAAGGGGCAGGGTGGGCATGAGGCAGATGATGGGATCTAATAGGGGCATGAGCATGGGCGATATGTGGGATAATGGGGAACAGAGTAGAGCCAGGGGCATCTGAAGGGGCAGGGTCAATGCATAAAGGACAGTTGAAGGGCACTTTGGAGCCATGGTGAGACACATTTGTTGAGGTGTAGGGAGCAGTTATATCTGCGGCCAGGCTGGGGGGGTAACAGTTATATCCCCCTTTTACTAGCTGCCTGGCCCTCCCTAGAGCTGCCAGTCGACCCCACCTCCAATTCAGTTATATTTGTTTTTTGCTCGGAAATTTAACAGGATAACATAATCCTAGGCCCCGAGCATATTAGTAAAGTTTCCAGTTTCTTTTTAATTTGACAAAAATATACGGTGTGGTATGTGATGATGCGCCACCTCATCTGCACCCACATTTTTCAACGTCCTAGATCTACCCATGAGTGCTGCTGCAAATGGCACCAGAAGACACTTTCTCTCTAATTTAGAAGCCCTTCTGAGGACTGCTGTCAAGTGGAGGAGTTACAAGCTGCCCTATACTCAGCACTGAGCCCAAAGATTCAACATATCCCAAAGTCAAGGTGACACATTAGTGTCTTGTTTATGGCAAAGGTGTTCACAGGATTTTAGCTCTGTTGTTCATCTCTGTCTTCACAGCCTCATTCTACATTGCCATTCTCTCTCTCCTCCAAATTTCACACCTTTTTATGACATCCACATTTTTTTATATGTCTTCTACTCTATGCATTCACATCAAAATTTGGGACTAGAGCTAGCTGAAAAAAGAATCATTTTCCCATTGAGAACGATGATGGGGAACAAAAATCTGTTTTCCTGTGGAAATTTTAATTTCTTGTAAAATCAAATATTGAAAAAATGGCCACGTTTTACAACACCTGAAATATTTTGAAGTTTATACATAAAAAATTGTATTTGACAGGGGAAGAAATATTTTCCTGCAAACTAGTTTTATCAATATACATTTTTTTTCAGATAAAACCTAATAAATTCACAGATTATTAAGCCAGATGAGGTCCTTATAATGATCCAGCTTTATAACGCAGGTGATAATAGTATCATTGGCAGCCATCAGTCTTGGGAGACCATGGAGATTGTGCCTTTGGTGGGTTACTTGGAGCCACCACAGCTTCTTGAGTAGCTGAGGAGTCTGATGCGCAACAAGCAGGTCCTCCAGCAAGTTACACATGCAAACTCAGTGGAGCTTATACTGGCATGCCAAATACCATCTTGTCTTGCCTGCCTCTGAAACCTCTTCTCTATCTCGTCATTGACCGTCTCCATCTTAATGTGACGTAGGCCCTGCTTCATGGCAGCTTTCCACTCACAGCAATCCAAAGCAACTGAGTCTCAGTATTGGCCATCTATGTCCAGCTTTTGAAGGTTTTTTTGCAGACATCAACAAAACAGAGTTTGGACTGTCTGACTTGACACTTCCCAATGGGAAGTTCACCGTAGAGTATGTCCTTGGGGATTCAGATATCACTCATACGATTCACATGTCCTAACCAATGGAATTGTCTCTGTCTCAGGAGCACAAACATACTGGTGTCTTGGCCCATTCCAGAGCAGCAAAGTTGGATATTTTACCATTCCATATTATGCCCAGAATATGGCAGAGACATCGAAGATGGAAACTGTTCAGTTTTCTTTCTTCCTTGGCATAAGGAGTTCATGTTTTTCTGGTGTATGATAGAGCTAAGTACATATGTATTGCAGACAGACAGAGTATGAGCTGTTTTTCCTAACTCTCTTTTGAAGTTTAGCCATGACGTTGCTTGCCTTTCTAATGTGAGCATTAATTTCAGCTTTCAAGCCATGATTTTGAGAGATGGTAGAGCCCAAGTAAGTGAATTTTTGAACCACTTCCAGGCTGTCATCATTTATTCTAACTTCAGGAGGGTGGTCAACTTGTTGACCCATAACTACTGTCTTCTTTAAACTAATGGTCAGACCGAAATCATCACAAGCATGAGAAATGTGATCCATGAGACTTTGCAGTCCTGGTTCTGAATGACTAACAATTGCTGTGTCATCAGCGAAGAGCATTTCACGGACAAGAACTTTTCGTGTTTTCGTTTTTGCTTTCAGATGGACGAAGTTAAAGAGTTTCCCAGTGGATCTGGTCCAAGGGTATACTCCTTCTGAAGGGTCACCAAATGCATATTTGAATAGGACAGCAAAGAAAATCCCAAAAAGCATGAGCTAGGACTCAACCCTGTTTGACACCACTCTTGATTTCAAATTCTTCTGAACGTGATCCATCAAACTGCACCATTCCATGCATATCAATGTGGAAGGATGTGACAATGCTCAGGAGATTAGGAAAGGATCCAGTCTTCTTCAGGACTCAGATATTGCTTATTTAATTTGTGTTTGAATTAGCCACACTTTGGGGGAAAATATTTTGTTTTATCAAAAACCTAATTTTCTGTCGAAAATAGTTTAAAAAGAAAACTTCCAACAGCTCTATTTAGATATGGAATATACAGGTGGGTTTTAAATTAGGCAAAACGTGATTGTCTTTAGTTAGCTTCTTTCTAGTTAATATACACCCAATAGTGTTATCCACAGGGGGTAGTAATTCTTCGCTAATGCCCTCATAACCGTCCATGATACACTAAACCAGGCCTGGCACTTTATTGCCTTTTAGGAGATATAATCATATCTTCTATTTCTTCCTGGGAAATGGCTTCTTTAAATATTTGCTTCTGCTATGCAGTGAATAAAACTATATTGGCTTTACCATCTATAAAGTTCTGAATATCTCTCTAGATAATTGTAATCTAAGATATCACTATACAGAGTTTTATAAAAGGAAGCAGAAATCCTAGCAACACCTTCAAGATCAAGTCTCTGTTGTGTCAAGGGGTGTTTTATTTTAACTACTGCTCTGGGTGCTTGCTGCTTCTGTATTTGGGAGGCTAAAAGTGGCTCTATTGACTTTTTCACAGAGATGTTGGTGGGTATATGTGAATTCCTTACTCATTCCACCACTGTATAGTTTGCTGGGGGCCTCAGTAGATCAGCAATTTTTTTCATTATTTTGACAGTGAATATAGGTTTTTCACACACCCCATCTGTTTCTAGTTCCTTTTCTTTTTCTCCTCTGCTTACTACATACTGGTTGCATCTACAGAAGATGCTTTACTGCATCGTAGACTAATGTAATGCACAGTAAAGCATCACTGTGTAGCCATGTGCAGCAGGTACTGCACGGGAAAACAGACTAATGTTGTTTCTACTACCTGCAAATACAAGTAGTAGGTTTACAGTGCATTAGATACTTTTCAGTAGTCATGTAGATGCTGACCGGCAGCGGATTTGGAAAATGCTAACAGGAAGCAGCCTCCTGCCTGGGGCAGAGCAACGTGGCTGGGACTCACTCCAGCCACGTGGCAGGGATGGCTCTTCAGCAGTCTCTGGCTGGCCTCCTAACCCTTGGCCTGATGCCCAGGGCCTGTGCCTGCAGCTGTGGCCTCCATCCACCATGCCCCTCTGCTGTGGGCACATGCCAGGATCTGAAGGCCCCTAGAGTCCCTGCCAGATCCAGCACCTGTGATGGAAGCATCCCTGACTCCAGGGAGAGCTGCCCAGGGCCCAAACTGTGCAGCAGATGAGACTACCAGCCTTATAACCATCTGGGCTGAGGCTGAAGTCCAGAGACAGTTTGGCCAGGCCACCCAGACAAACATCCATATTTTTGAGCAAATGGTGGCTGACATGCAGGAGCACTGCCACAATCAGTCCAGGTAGCAGTGCCACATGAAGATGAAAGCCCTGTAGGCTCAGTGGGTCTGCATCATGGACCATAACCACCAGTCCGGGGTTACCCACAGAACCATGTCCTTCATGTGGGAGCTGGACAGCATCCTGGCTCCCAGGGACCCACGTCACAGGTAATATGTGTGCTTCATCACAAGTGGTAAGCTGGAGCACATGCCATGGGCCAGCCCTGATGAGGACTCTCCAAAGAAGGGCCCCTCAGGCCAGCTTTGGCAGGAACCTGCTCCCTGGCAGCCACTCATGGCCCCACACCAAGCCCCACAGTGGGCCGTGGAAGGGGAAGCCAGTGCCCTTTGCCCCTGCTTCTGATATAGGACCCCCAGCAGCCTGGCTACCCACCATGCTGCCACTAATTGCTCACCTGCCCACCCTGAGCAGGAGATGCCAGCTGCTGAGGCAGCTCCACTCACAGCCCTAAACCCCTGGAGAAGGACAGTGTCTTCCCATGCCCCTGGCCAATCCCCAGTCTGTTGGCTTTGTTGCAGCATCCACACCTGTGATGTTGCCACCAGAGGCTGGGATGCCAAGCACCTCTCCCTATGCTCTGCTCTGTAGGCAGCTCCAGAAGTGGGGAAGAAGGTGTTTTATTGGTGGTGGATGTTGGGGGGGGGGAGGGGGAGTGCTGTTGGGAAGGAAGGGTAGGAGGAAGTGTGTTGTGCTGGAGGGAAATAAAGATTTCTGAGTGGGAACTGTCCACAGTGGTTTTGGGGGTGTGCTATGGGCCTAGGGTCTGTGGGCAACCACCCAGGCACCCTACTGCAAGAAGTGGGGGAGGAGATGGTCTGTGAGTACCTTGGAGACATGGTGCCATGTCCACAACTTCTGGGTGGGAGGGCGGGGAGCATCCATGGCACACTAGCATCTAGCCACGAGTCTCTGGGACAGTATCTCCTGCCAGGTTGAGACTGTCCACCTAAAGACCCCTGCTAACCCAAGACTGCCCCTCTGGAGACCCCTACCAGGCTGACACTGCTCCTCCTAGAAACTCCTGCCAGGCTGAACCTGGAGTCCCCTGCCAGACTAAATTTGCCCCCTGCCAAGAGCCCCATGGCACCCAGATAACTGCAGTTTGAGCCTGCAGCTGCACTGGCTGCTGTAGGGGGACAGAGAAGAGCAGGAGCAGACCTGTATCTGCCTATACCTATAATTAGCAAATCTGCTCCCAACTTGGTGCACATGTAGACATGGTCTCAGGGATGGCTTTCTGCACAGTAAGCCTAAATAGCATTAAAAGCACGTGTAGATGTGACCACTGATGCTGTAAAACAAATTATCCTCTCACTACTCCCTAACAGATCCTCTGACCACCTCTGTATGCCATAATTAGGTCTGAACAAAATGGAGAACTCTCATGTAATCAAAGAGGTGGTGTGGGATGTGTAATCCAAACGCACTTACTGTGGTGATCTGTTTTACTGCTAGCAGTAGATGGTCTACAGATAACGGCTGGTGTGGGTGTGCCACTGTCAAAGGGTGGGGAGATGCAGGGCAGCAGAGCAAAGGGATGAGGACCACATAGAATGGATTACAGGCAGACTTCTTACCCACATCACAGGCAGAAGTGGGATTCTTTCTCTTGGTTTTGGCAGCGAAGAGACAGATGTGCTTTCACTGACCTTCCTCACTTTAACCTTCGCTTTTTAATGCATCACCAGGATTGTTGGAAGAGGCCCCTCTTCTGTTTCTGGAAAAAGTCTTTTTCATAGCTTCATAGGCTATAAGGCCAAAATGATACATTGTGATCATATAGACCACCAGGCCAGGAGGAAGTGGTAAATGAGGCTTTCTTCGTACAGCTAGAAGAAGTTTCCCAGTCACAGGCCCTGATTCTTATGGGGGACTTCAATCACCCTGACATCTGCTGGGAGACCGATACAGCAGTGCACAGGCAATACCAATACAGGAGGTTTTGGTGGGGTTTTGGGGACAACTTCTGGGGGCAAGTACTAGAATGGCCAACTAGGGGTTGTGCTCTTCTTAACCTACTGCTCACAAACAAGGAAGAATCAGTGGGGAATGTAGTAGGAGATGTCATCACGGGCAGCAGCAACCATGAGATGATGGAGTGCAAGATACTGAGGAAAGGAAGGATGAAAAGAAGCAGAGTAAGGACCCTGGACATTAGAAAAGCAGACTTCAACTTACTCAGTGAACTCATGGGCAGGATCCCCTTGGAAGCCAGTCTGTGGGGGAGAGAAGTCCAGGAGAGCTGGCTGTACTTCAAAGAAGCCTGCAGGAACAAGCCATCCCAATGTGCAAGAAGACTAGCAAGTATGGAAGAAGAACAGCTTGGCTTATCAGGGGAACTCTTCAGTAAACTAAATCACAAAAAGGATGAAGTGGAAACTTGCATAAACAACTAAAGAGGAGTATAAGAGTATTGCTGGGGCATGCAGGGATGAAGACAGGAAGGCCAAAGAACACCTGGAGTTGCAGCTAGCAAGGAATGTGAAAGGTAATATGAAAGGCTTCTACAAATATGCCAGTAACAAGAGGAAGATCGGAGAAAGTGTGGGTCCCTTACTGAATGGGGGAGGCAGCATAGTGACAGAGGATGAAGAAAAGGCTGAAGTACTCAATGCCTTTTTCACCTCAGTCTTCCAAGGCAAAGTCAGCTCCCAGACTACTGCACCTGGCAGCATAGTTTGTGGAGAAGCTGAGCAGCCAATAGTGGCAAAAGAACAGGTTAGGGACTGTTTAGAAAAACTGGATGTGTACAAGTCCATTGGGCCAGATGTGATGCATCTGAAGGTGCTAAGGGAGTTGGCTGAAATGATTGCAGAGCCATTGGCCATCATCTTTGAAAACTCATGGTGATCAGGAGAGGTCCTGGATGATTGGAAAATGGCAACCATAGTGCCCATATTTAAGAAAGGGAAAAAGAAGGATCCAGGGACCAGTCAGCCTTTCCTCAATCCCTGAAAAAATCATGAAGCAGGTCCTCAAGGAATCAATTTCTAAGCACTTGGAGGAGAAGAAGGTGATTAGGAACAGTCAGCATGGATTCATCAAGGGCAAGTCATGCCTGACCAACCTAATTGCCTTCTATTATGAAATGGCTGGCTCTGTGGATGCAAGGAGACCAGTAGATGTGGTGTACCTTGATTTTAGGAAGGCTTTTGATATGGTCTTCCACACCATTCTCATGAGTAAACTAAGGAAGCACAGGTTGGGTGAATAGACTGTAAGGTGGGTAGAAATATGTAAGGCGGGTAGACCAATGGGCTCAGAGGGTAGTAGTCAATGGTTTCATGTCTAGTTGCAGCTGGTATCAAGTGGAGTCCCCCAGGGGTCAGTCACAGGGCCAGTTTTATTCAATATCTTCATCAGCAACCTGGAGGATGAGATGGAGTACACCCTCAGCAAGTTTGCAGATGGTACCAAGCTGGGGGGAGCAATAGATATGCTGGAGAGTAGGGTTAGGATTCAGAGTGACCTAGACAAATTGTAGGATTGGACCAAAAGAAATTTCATGCAGTTCAACAAGGACAAGCTCGAAGTCCTGCACTTAGAACAGAACAATCCCATGCATCAGTACAGGCTGGGGGCTGACTGGCTGGGCAGCAGCTCTGCAGAAAAGGACCTGGGGGTTACAGTGGACAACAAGCTGAATATGAGCCAGCAGTGTGCCCTTTTGCCAGGAAGGCTAATAGCATACTGGACTTCACCAGTAAGAGCATTGCCAGCACGGCAAAGGAAGTGAATATTCCCCTCTATTTGATACTGGTGACACTACATCTGGTGTACTGTGTCCATTTTTAGGCCCCACACTACAGAAAGGATGTGGACAAATTGGAAAGAGTCCAGCAGAGAGCAATGAAAATGGTGAAGGGACCATGACTTCTGAGGAGATGAGGGAAATGGGCTTATTTAGTCTAGGGAAGAGAAGACTGAGAGGGTATTTAATAGCAGCCTTCAACTACCTGAAGGGGGTTTGAAAAGAGGATGGAGGATGGTGACAGATGATGGAACAAGAAGCAATGGTCCCAAATTGCAGCTAGGGAAGTTTAGGTTAGATATTAGGAAGCATTTTCTCACTAGGATGTTGGTAAGATACTGGAACAGCTTATCAACGGAGGTTGTGGACTCTCAATCCTTGGAGGTTTTTAACACCCAGCTAGACAAAGACTTGGCTGGGATGATCTAGTTGGGGATGGTCTTGCTTTGAGTAGGGTGTGGACTAGATGACCTCCTGAGGTCCCTTCCAACTCTAACTTCCTATGTTTCTATAATTCAATTATCATCTAACCCAGCTTCCAATATAACACAACCCATATAACTTCCTTGATTGAATTCATGTTTGAACTGGAGAATCCTTTTTAGAAAAACATTCAACTAAAGGCAGAAAATGCCACAGACGAAAAGTCCACCACAACTTAGTAAATTGTTCTAATGGTTGATTAACTTCACTGCAGATAATATGCATCTTATTTCTCATTTGAATTTTCTACCTTCATTTAGTAGCTCTTGTAATAACTCTGCTAAACCAAAGTTCTCTCTACTATCACGTTTTTATTCACCACATAGGTATTTAGAGCCAAAGCCAAATGATTTTCATAGGCACCTCCACTTAAGTGTTGCAGTGCCTATAATTTTACTGCCTTGCATCATAGATTCATAGATGCTAGGGTCGGAAGGGACCTCAAGAGATCATCGAGCTCGATCCCCTGCCTGGGAAGGAGAGTGCTGGGGTCAGATGACCCCAGCCAGATGCCTATCCAGCCTTCTCTTAAAGACCCCCAAGGTAGGGGAGAGCACCACCTCCCTTGGAAGCCCATTCCAAATTTTGGCCACCCTCACCATGAAGAAGTTTTTCCTGATGTCCAGCCTAAATCTGCTCTCTGTCAGTTTGTGATCATTGTTCCTTGTTACCCCAAGAGGTGCCCTGGTGAACAGAGCATCTCCAATACCTTGCTGCGCCCCCCTGATGAATTTGCAGGTGGCCGCAAGATCACTTCTCAGCCTTCTCTCATAGGGCTTGTCCTGTAAACCCCTAACCATAGGAGTGGCCCTCCTCTGGACCCTCTCGAGGTTATCCACATCCTTCTTAAAGTATGGCACCCAAAACTGGACGCAGTACTCCAACTGCGATCTGACCAGTGCCACATAGACGGGAAGTATCACCTCCTTGGATCTAATTGTCATGCATCTGCTGATGCACGATAAAGTGCGGTTAGCTTTGCTGATGATTTCATCACACTGACGACTCATGTTCATCTTGGACTCAGAAGAGTGATTCAGGTGTCTAGGATCATTGTACCAAAAATCTGTCCAGTCAATTGAGACTCTTCTGTGAAGTTATGAAGGCAAGTACCTTGCTTGTTCTACAGAGGCACTGAGAGCTAGCCAACACAGCAATTAGGCCCAGAAATGTGCCCAAACTCCTTTCCCCACTCAGAACTTGAACACCTGACTCAAGCGGCACATTTTACAGTTCTGTTCTCTTCTGTTTTTGGGAAAGGAAGGAAAAAAAGCAGGAGGGAAGTTGCTTAGGGAGTAGGCTTCTCAGCTAGGAGAGGTAGAGACCTGGACATTACTTTCTTTTCTCAGAAACATGTGCACTTAAAATTAGACATCACATGACAACAGAAGTCACTCTTTCAGCAGGGGCTGGGCTCTGGTATTCTCCCTCTCCACAGGAATGCTCTCATTCCTGGGCACCAGAGGCAGTCTCCCTCTGTCTTGCTCTGTTTGGGTGCATCTGGATGAGCGTGTATCAGCAGTCTGTAGTGCCTCAAAGCTGTTGGAGGTGCCACAAACTGCACATGGTGCATGAGCAAAAGTTTGTGACTCTGTTAATTAGCAATGCAATGCCAAAATTTGACACCAGGGAGATCCTGATGTAAAAAAAAAACCATTGCAAAAAGATGAGGTGTGGTGCACGTTCCTGGAGCATGCACTGGCAGGCATGAAGGCTCTGTCCTCCAGGGAGATGCTCTGCATGTTGGCCACAGCCTCTCTCTCCTTTAGTTGTCCCCATGCTCCTCCAGCATGCCAGGAGCCAGAAGGAGCAGGGAAACAGCCTTTCCCTGAAGCAGGACTTTTTGCAGCAGCAAAACGCAGCAGCGAAAATATGTGCCACTGCTATTTTTGTCATGGCAAACACATGACCCTGCATGTGTGTGCTTGTCTGGACACACCGTTTGTGTCTGCACAATCTCAATGGGCCTTCCAACCTATGGTATTCTGAGGATTAGGCACTGGCCTGGTAAGTGAAAAACATCCTTTAGGATGAGGATGGCCTAAAACCAAGGCCTCCCATTCCTTGACAAATACTCATACCATTAAAAAGTGGTAAAAAAGTGGCAGTCACCAACACTTTCATCATTGTCAAGCAAGAGTCACTGTGGTCGCTGTGCTTTGAACTGAACTTAGTGCTACCAGTCTGAGTTGAGCTTCTGCTGTGAACACCTAATAAATCAGCGACTTGGCCAAACAGTAAGCATCTCCCCGTTTTGATCTGGATCTCAATGGAGCTTGTGTGGGAATTGGTCACCGAACGGCTCAAACAGGATCAGATCTGCGCGTACATGAACAATGAAGCCTAACTCCAGGAACCCAGGGAGCATTTTAGTCCAAAAGGGAGAAGTCTCATGAATGTAGGTGACTAAGGGATGTTGTGGCTGCTGAAAATCTGTTGACCCCAATCTCCTTTTGTGACAGAGGTGCCTAAATTCTGCCAAAGTCCCATTAAGGTGCAAATAGGACCGATCAGGGTCTGGCTGTTAAATCCTGTGTTTATTTTTAAAGGCAAACATCCAAATTGGAATGACGAAAGTGGGGAGCAAAGCATTTGAAACATGGATAGACAACCGGCAGAACTCTTTGGCTGGGGCCTTGTCTTTAAATCTGAACTATTATTCTGTTTGTGTTGAAAGGCTGTTGCAAGTTGCCACTGAGGGACCCAACACCTTCCCCCCCTCCCCCCCCCCCCCCCCGATTCAAGCCATTTTAGTCAGCAACCTGTAAATAGCAAGGGGTTCTTTACAATAAAAAGAATATTGACTTTTCTTGATTCAAACCCTCTTTCCCAGGCCACATGCAGGTCCCTAACACAGTGTTCTTGAAAGCAAAAATCCTGAGCAAGACCTCCAGGGGTTGGAGGGTGGGAGGGGCACTGGTATTGTTATCTGGCTAGGAAAAATTGCAGATTTGTTAGCAGGGAAAGCTGTATATTTCCAGAGATCCTATGCAAGCCAAGAGCTTGATGACATCAATCATGGATGAAGAATTTGTTAAGAACCAGGGATGTGAGGCTGATGAGAAGTGAAGTCAGAGATGAGACTATCTCATGGGTGATGTACTCTGGATTACTGCTACTTTGTCAACCTCAGAGAAGCTACGAGGGCTCCAGAGACTGTCGTCTCTAGGTTATTGATTCTATTATTTCATGTGAAATTGAATGTTGTTCCCTTTTTTATGCAGTTCACTGTAAAAAATTGCACTGACCTTGATTACCAGCTGTTTTCTAGATGGGAAAACTCAAAATGTATATTTGATTAGCCAGCAATATTTATGCATGGTTCCGAAGTGAAGACTTTGCTGAAGGA
This sequence comes from Alligator mississippiensis, assembly GCF_030867095.1. Classification (NCBI taxonomy): domain Eukaryota; kingdom Metazoa; phylum Chordata; order Crocodylia; family Alligatoridae; genus Alligator; species Alligator mississippiensis. Next base: position 17,567,461 of record NC_081824.1, on the reverse strand, counting down.
AAACACGCAGGGACAATTAATATGGCTAACCCAGCCAAGAATGGATTAGTGGTTCCCCACTTCCCCACCTCTTTTCATCCATTTTTTAAGGTCTGGTATTTCACCTGAGGTAAATGAATTGAACTCCACAGCGGGAAACCTGGACACACTGAAAGCATTATCTTGAATGAAATCCCATGCAGTTCACTATGCATAGGTTTGTAGCATACCTGCAAGAAAAACTTTAAATAGCAAAGATCGCCTTCTGTTCACTATCATGCGGGCCAGCAAATTGCCACCTTCCACCACAGAGGTGGTCACATTGCAAAAGCACTATATACTGCTCCTAAATGGCAGGTTTCTAGTTACATACCTGGCCATTTTTGGCCTGTCCTCTGTACCACAGAAGTATCAGCACACGTGTAAATTGAGCATGAGCAGCAGGCTACACCCTACTGCATGACAAACACAGCTATGTTGTGGTATACCTGTGCTCGGTGGTTAGACTACTTGTGTTATCCTTCAGTACTCAAGTGATCACCTTCAATACCCCTTTTAAAGCTGCTCCACTAGACAGCCAAGGGAGGGAGCTATGTGAAACCAGGAGAAAACCCATTAGAAAGAGGACGCGTAGTTCAATGAGCTGACTGTATTTCTAGAAGGGTTTGGGGCCCTGGGTTCTAGCTTGACGCCTTGAACCTGAGAGAGCAGAAACTACCCTACTTCTTCCCATCCATTTTATCCGATGACTATTAAATGCAAAGGACATGACATAGCTTCAAAAGGAGAGCTGGAGAGGGCTCTGGGTAATGCCTGACCTGTGACATGAGGGTTACCAAACTATACTGGGGCATCAGATAGGCACAGGTTCAAGTATGCCTGTTTTGAGTTGTGGGGAAGGGAGTTGAAGGTGGGTCTCCTGCTTTTCATGTGAGTGGCCAAGTCACTCAGCCACTGAAGCTAAAATCTCTAAGGGGCTGGTTGCTGCTCTGGTGTAACAGCTATCAGTTGTGTGTTTCTGGACAGAAAACACATGCTAATAAATTAAATGCCTTTATTGTAACCAGTAACTCTGAAAGCCAGGGTCACATACCCTGTAACTTCAGACTGTGCTTCAAAGGAGAAAGCGGGAAGCTTGAGTCTTTCCAAAGGAACCCTGACTGTGCTATAGCAGCACTGCATTAAAACTGAGTCCTCCTTGAGTTTCCAGAAAATCCAGCTTCAGAGGTTAATCTTTAGACACCACTATGACACAACTTGTGAACTGCCTCATCAACAATATGAGGCTGGGGCTTGCAGTGTGACACAATATTCACTTTTCGATATTTCTCATAATATATTCATTAAATCCAAACAATCTGAAAAACAGGGACCAAGCACAGCTACAAAGCTATTCAGGTCATGGAAAGCCTATATTAGCAGAGGAGCGTGAAAGAACTTGGCTTGTATAGCCTAACAATTTGATGACTCAGGGGACAGAAATACTCTCTTATCAATACCGCCAATATGATGCGGGTAAATACCAAATAGGGAGAAGAGCTATTTAAGCTGAAAGACAATGTTGGGACAAAAAACAAATGGATTATATATAGACTAGAGACAAATAAATTTAGGCTATATATTAGTAAGAGGTTTCTAACCATCAGAGAAACAAAGCTTTGTAAAAGTTTTCAGCAGGGAGTACTGGGGACAAAGTTTCTTGATTTCAAAATGGAGCTTGGTAAGTTTGTGGAAGGATGGGGTGGACTGACATAGCACAAGTCTGTCACTGACCTTGGAGGATCTTTCCTGACCAATTTTCTGTCTTCTTATAAAACATGGTTTCTTATACTCACAAGATAGAAACCAAATGCAAACGTATTTGTATTATAAAAAGTGTTAAAATGAGATCATTCAGTATTTGAGACTTTTTAGGCCAAGTTTCATCCAAAAGCAAACTTCTCTAGATGAGATGTAATCCCCAGAAAATACTGGTTTGTAATAGAAATGCTGACAGGCCCTTAACTGTAGCAGCTCTACCAGGCTTTGCTATGCTGCAAGGTCCCTAACTGAATTTTTACTCTCTAATTCAATGAGAGAATTTTGCTTCCAAATCATTTTTAAAAACCTCCAGATGTGCTTTCTCCAGGTTTATGATAGCTACATTACTTTTCAATTCAATTATATTCATATTCATATATTTGTCTATATTAAATTGTGGTTATATCTGCTCTGCGATCTACCTACTCCCCTAATTTTGTCCTATCATAATATCCCCACTAAGAGGCTTTTCACATCCACTTTATGTCTATAGCTAAAATGAGTTCTAAACTTACTGTTTTATCATTTGTCAGCAATAATTAACTAATTAAAGCTTGCTATACCCCCTTGGGAAGGTACAGCCATCAATAGGATTCCCATTATATAGATAAGGAAATTGAGGCTGGGATGTTAAGCATTCAATAATGACTTTCATGGCATATCAACAATACTAGACATATCTACATGAAAAGTCATAGAAAAATATCATACTCTAGATTTCCATATTAGTGAAAAAATAATCTGTAAACATAAACACTGAGGGCCATCAATGTGTGTTCAAGCCTAACTATGGTATTTCTTGATGTACGAGTGTAACCTCAAACCTGCACTAAGCAGATATCGCTATGAGAGAGAGAAAAAGCAAGATGCATGTTTGGTCTGATGAGGCCAACCCAGTTCAAAGCCCGAGATGAAAAAAGACACAGACTCCAGAAAAATTCCAGCTTTGGATGCAGACTTGCTTCTCTAGATCAATTTTAAAGAATTCAGTTTTTTTAAAAAAAGAAACCCTGCATGATGTTTTACACTCTATGTCCCTGCCAAGGTTGGTACCTTCGACATTGGTTTCACTTGATGAAACAAACCATCCTGATGGAAAGACGTTCTCTGGATGCAGGCAGTACAGAGGTACAATGAGTAGTTGCCACTTTAGACAATCTCCACAAGAGTCTTTACTTTACTACAGTGGTCTTCAACCTTTTTTAGTCTCAAGGTACTCAGAAAATGTCAGCTCTTAGCTTTCACTTGTTTTTTAACTACAAAAAAATGACAGAATAATTCTTCTGTTGTAAAGACCACAACAGGTCAGCATGTTTTTTACTCTGTGGATTTCTATTTGAAATCTCTTATGAATCACATCTTGGTATTTTCACACCTAAACATACTAGTATTATACAGCATCCTGAAAAGAATCACTGGGTGAATCTACTCTGAAATCCTCTAGAGAGTAAACCCGCCCCAGAGCGTTTGCACGTGTAGGCGCACCCACTGATTCACTACTATACCTGCCTTAAAATCCAGGACTGACCCACGGAATAAAAGCTATTTGGGAACACTTTCCCAGAGCCTCTTGCCTCTCTCTTCTCCCACCTGCTCTATTCTGTTCTGAATCAGCAGCCATTGCCTGCCTATCCTCTACCTCCATGCCAGTGGAAACCCAGGTGGCCACCAATCAGTTCCAGCTACTATTTAAAATATTTCAGTAGGTGGGTCTCAAGCTCCCGCACTTTCAAAATTATCATTAAAGCACTGGATGAACTCCAGCACCACAGGGATTCAACTGATGAGTATCACAGGGAAACTTTATGGACTGTGCAGATAGGGAGCAGATACACCCGTAATTCCACTGGTCTCCTTTGTCTGATAGTAGCATTAGTCCATAATGACAGTGTATTTTCTGATAGCTTCTGTGATCTTTTCCCCGAGGGTCTTACACAGCTGAGTATATTAAACACACTCTCACACATACAGTAACTTGCTTCCTTCATCCATCTTGTCTTCTCTAGAGGGATTTTTTTTTCCTCTTTGATATGTTGCTCACCTTGTTACCACTCATCTTGTCGGCTATTTCCTCTGTGGTTTCAGACATTTTATGCATGGCTGCTTATGTCTTGTTCTCAGATTCTTTCTGCCTATGCCCAGAATCACTTTTCTCAATTCAATACTACACTCCATTTCCCATATATAACATTTTAAATTCATTTTCTCAATATTTTTCCACCTACCTCTCAACCTGCCTATGTTTAAGTGTTGCAAGGGGCGGAGTAGGGAGAGAGGGAACTACCAAAGAGGAAGAGCTGTGTAAGACACTGAACACGACACCAGAGTCATTTCTCCAATATCATTAGCAGTCTTTTTTAATAGTTTGACCCAAAACCCCCCTGAAGTTAAATGGGAAAAAAAACCCTCTGTTGCCCTTTTTCAAGACATAGCACATTTTGAGCCCATTTGGAGTACAAGTTGAGGAACTTTCTCAATTCCTGTTTGTTCACAAAATATGCACAAATCCTGTGTCTTGAAACAAAAATGGTAACAAACTGTTCTCTTTTGCAGAAACTTCAGATGAGGGATAGCTGCCCTGTCCTCAGGAATATATGTTTCTGCTCTCTGTATGCTTGCCTAAACATACAGGCCCTGGTTGGGATGGGCCTAAGCAGACCCTGCCCATACCCTGCTCACCTGTGCTCACTACAGATATATAGTAGACTTGTCAGCAGCAACCGCTTTCAAGAATGGTGGAGACTCCGGGTTCCTGAGTAACCTCAAAGGGTCATATCTGACTTCTGAGTTGGGAATATACCTATGGGTACTGGGGTGTGCTCAGATTTGGGAATATCCCTATGGGTACTGGGGTGTGCTCAGGCCTGTCCTTGCTGAAGGGTCTAGGTGCTGATATATCGCTGACCCTTCATGACCTACTAGCACCTTTTGGCATCCCATTCCAGCTGATATCTTTAGGCTTTGGATCAGACTCTGGGTATGCTGCATCAGTATTCTATATGTACAATGTACACTAGTAACACCCAAGGTTGGGCTGTAGGCAGGAAGGTAGCACTTTTGATTTTTCAATATGAGGTGAAGAATATGTGCAGGTACCTTCATTGTTATGTTGCCAAGAAGATTTGGCTGCACTCCGTGGAGTAAGTACACACTACATTTTGCTGAAAGGCAGCACTCAAGCCAAACCCTACTGGGCCCTTGGAAGCACTATATCTACCAAAAACCCAGTACCTCACTCAGCTGGTGTTGGGGTTATACAACTTTATATCACCTCCCTTCTAGGACAGAAGCATAAAGGCCCAACGGGGCTGGTGAAAGGAATCCTGAAAGGTTCTTTCTTGGGTAGGCAGAGTAGATTTGGGGTACTCCTCTTAAAGGGGGACATTTTTAGTGTCAACTGTAGGGAGTGCTCTTGCTCTGAAACTTTGCACTAAGCCTTGGGAGTTTGATGTAGCATCCACTTGATTTAATGGGAGCTCCATTGATTTCACTGGGCTTTGGATATGGCTCTGAATGTGTGTGGATGGCACGTTCTCAGGCAGCGACAGAGCACCCTGGAAGTGGTATGTTCAGAAAATTCCATTTCCCAGAACAACGGGGTTTTCAGTCGGGCTTTCACCCCCTGAACCAAAACTGATTTCACCATTACAAACTGAGAGGCATTTATGTAGTGCCATAAGTGCAATTTTAGGCGGTTATGTGCCTTTCAAGCATTATTTTAATCTGTGATGGAATGGGGTCACCCAGGCACATGCATAAATGCCCAAAAGTGAAATGGAGGAGGGGGTGAGGGCCTGCCTTTAACTTTAGCCCACTAACCTAGTGGTTAAGGCACTTGCCCACAGAATTGCTCCCAGTGGGGTTTAATATTCACTGAATAAACAACAGTGGAATAGTTTTTGCCCCACTTGGGCCAGGAGCCAGCCAGGGCACTGCCCTTTCCAAGGCAGCATAGATCTTGCTGAGCCACACTCCCACATTTCTTCCTCCCGTGGCTGCCCCAAGAGCCAGCTTCAAGACAAGGGCTAAAGCATATTCTGGGTAATGCCCAGCCTGTGGCATAATCATTAGAGCATTAGTGTCAAAGATGCAGGTTCATAACTCTCCTGGGTGGAGGAGATCTAGAAACTTGGTTTCCCGTTCCCTTTGTAAATGCCCTAAACATTAGGCTTTCAGGATAAGAGGTGGGAGGGGTGGACTTCCTCTTCTGACTCCAAACACTAGCTCATCATGGGTTTTCTCTGACTAAATTTTTAGGCAATTACACAAGGTTACACATGTGCCATGGAGTTTGTATTCTGCCCCGGAGCCTACACAACCAGTGGAGCCATCTGAGTATGCTCAGAAGAGAAAAACAGGGTGAGGGTAAGTGTGCAGGTAGAAATAGCCTCCGAGCCCTACAAAAATGCCCCAAACTGCACCATGCTATGCAAGTGAAAGGTGAAACAGGGTTTGGTCTTTCATGTCCAAATATCGTATCTTCACCCTTCTACCATCTCCAGCAACCCGCAACCTTATTTAATGTAGTTCAGTGAGTACAGCAGTCCTCATATATCATTCTTGGAAAGTACAGGACAGGCAATGGATAGGATGTGGGGAATAATAATAATATCTAGGGAATCTGCCTGGAAAAGGATATTCAAGTTTTGCACAGGATCAATCAAGTTTAAGTTAATCACCTGCAATTCTTAGCACCATTAGCTTCGAGAGCTAGGAACATCTTTCCAACAGTGTATAGAGCGTGGAACCAAGCTGGTTAAGGGAAATCTTTTCTTTTAATATCACATAATCATATCTAGAATACTTGAAACTGCAGTCATAAGTTTTCCCACTGCTCTTATTCTCAGAAATAGGCTGGCTGAAACCATGCCTTTTTTTGCTATTATAACTTATTGTGCCTCTGTGAAGGCTATGCCTGCATCAAAGGTTATTGCTTCAAAAATATTTTCCACAAGTCCCAAAGAAAGCTGGATATGTGCAATCCCTCGTTCTCATGAAGACAAATTGCATTTTAAAATTCTTCTAATGAAGCAGCATTCATCAGACCTCCTCCATCTATCTTTTCAAAGTGAGTTTCAGTGCACAGATAAGAAGATTAATGCCTCTGAACTTTCCAACACTTTTTGTTCTGTTATGGTAGTACCCCAGTGAGATGAATTAAATCAATATGCTTACCACTGAGTTCAAAAGCATTTTTAAATGTTATGATTTTTGCCACTTTTGCCTTTCTATTGTGGAACAATAGAGTTAACATAAAGCTTCTTGAAATGTGGGTGCAACTTAGAATTTCTGCTCAAGATGCACAACTCATCAGGAATGCGATGTGGGAAATGGAGACAATCAACACTGTACTCCTTCCATTGTATAAGTGGAAAAAATTATATAAATCTTGAATCAGATCCTATTCCACTAACCAGACAAAGGAGGCTTCTCTGGGTCCTGGCTGCTGCTCCCACTATTCTTTGTTCATTTTAACCAATGAATTTTCCATGACCAATGCATAACTTTCACTGCCATATAACTGAAGGAGTTATTTCCTTATAAGGCATAGCTTTGTTCTAGCTTGAATTTTAGCAGCAGGGGGTGGGATCTGCCCAGCACAAAGGCATGAGTGCTCAGGTGATCTGGAAACAAATGGGTTACCAGCCCTTCACCCCCTCTCCACCCCTCTGTCTGCTGAAAGGGTGGTGAGAGAAGTCTGATTTCAAGAGAGATTTGATAGTGGAGAGAGTGGGCAAGTGCCCTGCAAGGTGGTGTAGGCTAGTGACAGACGACTGTGCATACAAGGGCTTTCTTTTATTTTTTAAAGGAATGCCAAAGACTTTGAAGCTTACTCCTGTAAAACCACTAGGCTTTCTTTTACTCTCTGCAAACACACTCTGCAAACACCCTCCTTGCTGTTAGGGATTCTGGGTCACATCTTCTAACAGGCCTTTCCTGCCAAAGGAAGTGTTGCAACGAGGACTGCCACTAGAAGCTTTTCAAACAGTGCAGCATGGGCATCTACTCTAGCCCTACTTGAGAGAGTTGCTTGGTGGTGGAGCACCCTGTGAGGAATTCCGGTCTCTGCCCCTAGCTCTGTTTAGGCAGTTGTACCTATAACTACTTGTGTATTTTGCATTACAGAACAGCACATGCAAGGGCTCATTTCCTTCCTGGGCTAGGCTCCCTCTTCTTTGCTCTCTTTCTATTACTAGGCTGCTTTCCTTCTCGGCTGCCCTGTGGCCTAGGCTGCAAAGGAAGGTACTTTTAGTTTTGGCCAGTACGTGGCCACAGGATTAAGTAGCTGTTGTAATAGGCTAGGGACCAATCTTTGGGGAGGACGTGAGCCTAGAGTCTATGTCTAGATAAGCTAGATATCTAGATATGAAGATGTGCTCAGACTCTACCTGCAGACTGGGTCCTTCTGGTGACCTAGGCAGGATTTAGTTACTGATTTGCCCCTTGTTCAGCTCATAAGAGAATCTGGTGACAGTTTGCCCATTCATATCAGTAGTAAGGAGATCTGTGAATGCATGAGAGCCTATATCAGCACCAAATGCCTAATGAGTTTTGTGGAGGCTGGACTGGGGGTGATCTGAATCATCATATGTAACTTGGAGGCCTCAATCCTGTTTAAACTCTCTTTTATCAATGTAGATAAGCCACAAGTCTAGTGTCAGAAATGTTCATGGAAACAGTTGCCAATGAAGAATATTTGATGAAACTTACTTTCCACTGGGCACTTTTCATCAGAAATCTTTGAAGACTAAGCTTCATCCCATCAAAGATCAGAAACAATACCATATGTGCCTAATTAAAACCCTTATTATATCTCATATACAGGGCATTCGTGACAAACTGCGTGGAAATAATCTTTAGCGCAAACTATTTTGTAGAAACTATTTGCTAAATAGCTTTGTAATGGTGCATGAAAACAATTCAAAAGCAGCAAAATATAGGTACTAATTTATTCACTCAACTTTATATAAACTATTACAAACACAATTGGATATAGCACAAGAATAGCCTGAACCAATGTAAATAAGAAATAGTGCCAAAAGAAGCAGTTAAGTGAATTTTTTTTTAAAAAATCTCTTTTTCTAACAAATATATATGTAGAAAAAGAGGTTTCAGTATCATGTAGCATATCTGTCAGTGACACATCAAAATCTAGCTTTATAGCTATGACATGCCTTTCACTTCACTAAGGCAGGTTCATATTAGAGAATGCTGCATGCCTCCTCAGTTATTTTAGAAGCAATTTTAATTCAATTATTTTTGCATAGTATACTAAGGCAGTCAAAAATGTTTTTAACTCACCTTACAAAATGAACAAAATGAATTGATGTATACTTTGAATAGCTGTTAAATTCTGACTATTACCCATGCTGCATCTCTAGGAGAAAATAAATAAATAAATAAATAAATATGTATATGTATTTATGTATGTATATAATATATATGTATATATTATATATTATATATTATATATATTTTAATCCATTTGCTTGGATTAAAGGTCAAAAATCATATGATAATGCTAATAATTGTTATCATTACATAATAATTGCTGTTAAGATACCTATGTGTTGTCTAGGAGAGGATCTGGCTTGTGGGGAGAGTGCCGGGGTGTGGATACACTCCTCTTTGACTGTGTAGAGCACATGCAGTGAGCTCTCCGTCACCAAGAACTCCGGTCTCACCTGGTCACACCAGTGAACTTCCCGCCTCAGCCCCTTTTTCAAAATCCTAGGTCTGGTCTTGGTGCTATCTGAACACACCACTAACATGAATGCACTTGACACCCACTTGTAACAACACTTGATAAGAGCAGTGGTTGCTTACCTGTAACATTTCTCCTAAGAACATATTCTCTACCTTGCATTTTCCACCTAGTAATTGCAACATGGATGCTACTTAAGAAAAAACGTGTGGTGCCAGGAAAAGTCTCGCGTAGGTCAATGCCATACCATACTTGGTGACAGGCATGGTGAGGCCTGGCATGCTTCCTTGCTTTGCTGAACAACCTATAGGCAATATGTTCAGAAGTAAGTCATTTAAAGATAAAGTTGAGGCTACCTGAGACCATCAGATTCCTTGGTCTAACCAGAACTAAGCTGTAGATGTGGGGGTTTCACAAGGTAGTTGTATGCAGAGGGTTAAGACAAAATGTATTATATATATGAAAAATACACCTATATATTTTTGTGTTTAGTGGATTTTATTGCCAATAGGGAAAATGCTATTCTTTTAACTTGACCGCTGCATAAGCAGATCATAAGATTTCACTCAGCTTCAATACTTGTTGAAAAAGACACACACACACACATCCTCAGAGTGTATTCAGTAGATGAATGTCTGCCTGCTGTAGAGATGATTTTACATATTCATCTGTAACTCAGATAGCTAACTGGAGAATCTAGTAAGTGTCTACAGCGCAAATACTCCATCGGGCTCTCTTGATTACTGCAGCATCCTTCTCTCTGACTTTGATAAATGCAGTCTTCTTCCACTACTATCCATCCAGGGTGCTGCTGCAAGGATTGTTTTCCTAGCACATCATTTTGGATTTGTCTTTGCATCCCGGCACTGGCTCCTCCTTCTCTATCACATCAACCATCTGATCTTTGATCTCAAGGCTATTGACAGCTCATTACTTTTTTTACCCATCATCTTTCATTCCCTACACAGCTATTGACTCCTGTCCCCAATCAGCCTATCATGTCAACCTTGATCAGGCACTTCTTGATTTTAAACAGGAATTAGGCTTTCTCTGGTGCTGTCCCTCATGCTTGAGGGGGATTCATCATACAGTTCCATAAAGACAACTCATTTCCTCCTCTAAGATTTTCCTGTGACATGATGCTTACATTACGTCCGCTTACAGACTACCTACAACTATAGACAGTGAGCTGTTATAATGTTAAACAATATTCATCGTTTCCTAGACCTCTCCCATTTGTCTGCCCCTATCCATCTGCTCTATAGTTAAATTATGAGATCCTTGGGACAGGGACCATCTTTTGGTTCTCTGTTGGTCCATGACTAGGGCTGCCCAGGTAATACAAAGAAATGCGGGGTTCCTGCTCAAAATGGATTTTTTGCAGGAGATAAAATGTAGAAAATGGTGGATCTGGCAAAGAAGTTTTCATACGGTTTGTAGAACATTTGTAATTTGTGGAGATAATGAGATTTTTTTTCCTTGCCAGTTTCACTATTGTTATCGTTATGGAACTATTGAAATAATGATCAGAGAGCTGAATACAAAGCTGAGGGAAGTGGGATCAGGATGAATATGCAGATGACCAAAGTCATGTTTAATGCAAAGTAGAAAAGTAAGAGATCAGACTATGTAGTAAAGCAACAGAATCCCTTAATGAGTAGTGTGTGTCTACTTGGACAAACTGTCATATGCTAATATGAACCAGGAAAATGAGTCAAATAGAAGAATAGAAGCTAAAATGCTAGTAGTGAACAGCATTATAAAGATCTTTAAAAAAAAAAGCCTTTGATAGTAGTAAAATACCAGTCATAACACAGTGCCTAAGTATATACAAATGTAATACATACAATAATTGGATTATCTTGGAAGTTTGATACATTATAGTCATAACATGAATGAGTCTATAACTGTAAAAACTCACCATAGAGGTCATTAAAATGCCAAATAATAGTACTGAATAATTATAGTAGAAAACTATAAAGAAGAGAGATACAGAAAGGCAAAATATGCACAAAAGGAAAAAAAAAACCCAAGGAAGCAAATAAGAGGACAAAGACAAAGTGTAAGTACTAAAATATTATCATAATAATCCCATCATAATATATAGAGCAGAATCACTAAGACGACAGAGCAGAATTTAAAAAGCTGAATAACAAAGCAGAGCAAGATTCACAATTGGTATCATGCAGACAGGAAAAAGCAAAAAGCAAACAGAAATGAGAATACTGAAGTACAGATCAAGGCATCAGGGACAGGAGGATACAGTTGCCCAAACAATGACCCTGTTTATCCTCTAGATAGGTAAGTACTACTCTCAGGGCTAAACATGGCTGCATAAGTGACATTGAAAACCACTTACATGAACTGTAGGTCCTTTACACCTTATGCAACACATCTGACCATGTTTCGTAGCATTCTGCTTTGCCCACTTACGCTGCAATCCTATTCCGCCCACAAAGGCTCATAAAAACCATGCCCATCATAAATCCCTGAAACAGTAAAAAGAAAAAAAAAACCCCATGAACAAAAATAATTTGATGCAATCCAAATTTTTAATCCAGCAGCCTGAGAGGCTAGAAAAGGGAGTGTCCAGGGAATGGGAAATCCAGGTTCTAGATCCCTTGCCAATGGGCAGAAGGTACCCACCACTTTCTATTTTATCCAATGAAACCCCATTGTGGGTTAAATGATTAAATGGAACCTGCTCAATACATAAATCAGCTTTCTGTAAAAGACTATCTGAGTTTCAGTTCAGAGAGCCATTATGGAGAGATGGCTAAGGCAGCTCTATGAATGACAAATAAAAAGGGTATAACATTTTCCCTTCATTATTCCAGAGAATCCTCAGGAGGAGACAGCCAGGCCACAAGCTTCCACCTTTATATATTTTATTAATTAAACTATATAAATAAGCAAAATCAGAACTCAAATTATAAGAAGGTGGATTAATATCAAATTACTCTAATTATCAGGTTGATACTATCATATATAAACCAACAATGCCTTTAAGCTCTATGTAATTATTTGGGAAGGGAGCAGGCTTGTTTAGATACCAATCCCAAAAGTAATAGAGTATTATTAATCTCTGTGCCAAGTGATACATGTAGGTCCTAACAAAATTGCTCATACCAGGAGGGTCAAAACACTCCCAGGCTGAAGCTTATACTAAGACTATAGCTCTAGTGCCAATTAAGGTAGCCTGCCCAGATTAGTGGTGGTCAGATAATGTAGCTCCTGTGTTGTATAATGAAGGTCAGACTAGGTGATTATAATAGTCCTTGGTGACCTTAAAATCACTGGATCTAAGGTAACAGCTGATCTCTTCTCTGCCATCATTGGGTTATAACAGATCATTCCAGTACACTTCAAACTGACACAGCTTGTTACATTTCTAATTCAGTTGACAAATTTATGTGAAATTAATATAATCTCTCAAAATTGTGCATAAAGTGTATAATCCAGGAAATAAATGGGTCTGTTTGATCTTTCAGACAGCGTTTTAAATTCCCTGTGACTACTTGAGGTATATGAAAACTGTTTTACAGACACTGTTCTCAGATAAATTCCATGGGTTATAGCCAGCCCTACTTTATTGGATACTGGCCAAGTCTCTCCACTGTCAACTTGCTTTGGAAATCTTCCCTCACCACATTTTCAGTGGGTGGAGGAAGCATATGGAGGATGTCTCATCCACCTGTTTTCACATCACCTGTGTACTATGGGCCAGAGCCTGCATCCCACTTACATTGATGCAACTCTATTGGGTAAAATCCTACCCTCTGAGACTGGAATATAGACACAGATATAGATATACACACACACACGCGGGTGTGTGTGCATGTGTGGGTGTGTTTGTATAAAAGAGAGAGAGAGAGAGAACAGCACCAAGACTTATAATGGCGTGACCCCAGTTATATACAGGGGGCACATCTACACAAGACGCTACATCAGCATAGCATTGGTGGGCACAACCATGACGCCGACACTACTGCACAGTGGGGGTAGAAACAACCCATGTGCCTCTGGGACTGCACAGTAACAGCTGTTACTGCACAGTCATTTAGTACTTGCTTTAGCAAGTCATTTAGCAAGTACTAAATGACTGCAGAGCAACAACTGCATAATCGGGCGCATGTGTAGACACACCCAGGGTGCGTGATGTATTGGTCTAATGGCCAAACAGCTTTGGGAGCAGGAATCATACCCCAAGGTTCCCCCTCCTTCACGGCAGGGCCTTCCTCCCTGAGCCACAGTGCTAGCTGCCTTCTGACTTTAGATCTTTTTAGCTTCGTGACTCTTTCCTTGTTTGCTGCCCAGGGGACCAACACAACTCCAGGGTGATAGAAGACACTTACAACCATATCTGCCTGAAAGCTTGGTAATCAGGGTACCCTTCTGAGACATTCAACTCACCTGAAGCTGATCTAGACCTAGAATTCAGGTCTCCCATGGGGTAAAAAAGGCTATTTATGTTGGAGAAAGAGGGATTATATATGCTGCAGTCCCTGAGGATGTCTAGTTTTTCAGCTCAGGCGTCCTACTAAATAAGTATGCTTTCTGTGGTGAAGGGGAAGTAGGATTTTGAAAGGATAGAAGTATCTAAGCAGAATTTACAATTCCCCATATGAATTAATGGAAGGCCTCATGCTTCCTGCATAAGTAAGGATACATCTTTGGAGGCATCTATGTGTTTCCCATAAATGCATGGAAGAGCTGTGTAGTTTCTTCGAGCAAAGTAGAATTCAACTTCAAGAGGCATATCATACATTAGCCCTTCATTGGAAAAACTGAAAATCCAATTGGTTTGGTAGTGACTTTTAGTTTTACTTTATGGCTACTCACAGGAGGCACCACAAGAAGGTAGTGACTATTACCCCCAAACTCCTGGAAAATATTGGGGACGCTGAACCAAAACTTTGGGCAACAATGGAATAGGCCAACCACTGGGAAACGTCAGACCTATTTCTACAGCATTTTATACCAACACCAAACAAGTCCCCCATTGATCACAATCTAGGAGTAAAATTAGACTTTAACTTGATCAGAGTAAAAACGCCTCTCCTCTTAAAAAATCTCAATTTGGGGCCTAATTTTTATATGCCTCTTTGTCTCACTGAAACCTCTCCTCAGATTTCTTGTGCAACAGGTTATTAAAATGGCTTGATATCATTTATACCTGTGTAAAAAGGGAGTCAGTGAAGTCAATGGTATTATTCTGGATTTTCACCATTATAAGGGAGATCAGAATTTGGCTCAGACATTGCAACCTCAACTCAGGACATGCACCCAATTTTTTTTTAACCTTGATTGAAAGAAAAAGAGAAAGAAAGAAAGAGAAGTTAGCACCTACTGAGCCCATAGTTCTTCCAAATCTAAAATCTAATTGTTCCCTTTACTGCAGTTTCAACATACTATTTGGCTAATTTTTTTTATTGCTTTTTAATCTTATGAATAAATTTCCATTTTTATAAAGCCTAATAGATGGTTGATCTAATTGGTGCTTATAAATTATATGGTTATATATAACTTGCTTATAGCATATAAGTCTAATAGACCAGTGATCTTTTTAGAGATTAGAAGTGCTGCTCAGTTCAGTATTCTATGGATGATTAATTTTCAGTGGTTATCTGCTCTAGAGCTGTGAATTGAGCAATACATATTTGCCTTGTGGATGACCGGTCTTATTAAAGTGGTAGAAGTGATTCAATTAATTATCAATACCTCTTGAAAAAAGCATAAAAATTAAAAATTTCAAATGAGTCAGGAATCCATTCTCCTCTTTTTTAAGTAAAGACCAGAGCTACTGTTAAAAAAGAAATAGGATCTTACAAGAAATAATATTCACCATTTGCCAAGTATGCTGAAGCAATTCTATAAAGTTTATTTTGAATGCTCAGCTTTCATGCCATTTAGTATGTGTTTGCACTACTTTCTATATTTGCGGTTCATAAATACAGGGAGAACAGAGAGTGAATCCATTTCTTTCTCCAAACCACCTTTCTCTGTTGATTTGCTAATAATCTTCCCCAAAAACAGAAGGATCACCTTTGTGTGTGTGTGCGTGTTTTGAAGTAATTTAGTTTTCTCAGCCTCTCTAAACTAAATCCCGCTTGAAATGATGCAATTAGCTGCATGGCAACGGAAGATGTGTACCTGCCCTTTCACCCATCAACCTGAAATGAGTGGCGTTTCCAGGAATATTGTTTCAGTGCCAGCAAGCCTGCATTTCTAATGCACAAATGTACTTTCCAGAAATCTTTTCCTGTTCAGATGGATGTAGCATGATTGGAAGTGGGCCAAGACAACAAAGTTAACACCCACTCCTCATGAATATTACCATGATGCCTTTGATTTCCAGAAGTATTCAGATCAGAGCTTCTGTTTGACATCTCAGTCAAAAGATGACACTTCCCTGCTGAATTTTTGTGAACATTTTCACAGAACCCTCAATGTAATTCAAAAAGACCAGGATTCTGGCAGCAGTTCAATAAATGTATGATTAAACAATCATAAAACCATTGCAGTTTTAACACATGCAAACATATTGTGGCTCCCTTTAATGGATAGGTCAGGTATACAGGGGGAGAAAGAGATCCATCGCATTAGCATAGCTGACAACTTCCTCCTGGTGAGGAAAGCTTACAAGGAAGTTTTATCCTGAACTTCAGAGATTCACTGCTATTCTCATCTAGGTATGGACTTCCACATGCAATGCCATCCCTACAGGATACAGCTTTAGGGATTGAGTTTTGGGCCTCTGGATCTAAAAGAATTACCCAGTAGCGCTTGTAGTAAAAATATACTCTCCTTTGCCTCACTTTATCCGTGATTCTGGAGCATCCCATGGGATAGGAGAACTCTTGGCTGTCCAGGATCTCATTTCTAAACATAGCCTCTTCTTTAGGTCATGGATACCTCCTATTTCTCTCTGACCCCTGCACTCAGGTTCCTCTTGCTCTTTCTACCTGTGTAGTAAGGCAATGACTCCTCCTTTATAATTTTCAGTCCACTTTTAAGGTGATCCGCTTTTTAGGTTTCTCAGCTGATCAAAGCCCTCCACTATGTGATATTTCTTAGTTACCCACAATGTCTGGGCAGAATGGTCCTTTTAAGCAGCAGCCAACTCTTTCTTCATGGATTAAATAAGCAATGAGCAAGGTTAACAACCCTTCATTGGTAGCCCTGTCCACCATCCCTTCAAATTGAGATGGAAATAAAAAGACAGCTGAGAGGGCAGATGCATCTTCCAGTCCAAATAGAGTCTGTAGCCTGTGACACAAGTATGGTTTGTAATGGTAGTTAGAGTAATAGAAACTAACTTCTTCTAAAAGAGTTTATAACAAAAATAACATTAAAAAACAAACAAATACTGCAATTTCCAACGTTTTTCATTGGAAATTTCATTGAACCTATGTTGTTGTTGCAAAACATTTTGATTTTAATGAATCTTCAATGTTTATTGTAAAAAAAGTCTACATTTTTGACCAGCTCTATTAGTTTTATATGAGAAAAATAAGCAAAAGAGTTGTATGCGTCTCTTTATCACTTGAAACACTAGCCAGAATTTTCCTTTTGTGTGCACCTAAATGGCAGCTTTCCTGCTGAGAAAGTGGCATTTGGCCATTTATGCAGGGGTAGCAATTCAGCTTCCCTTCCATTATAAACTAAACATGTGGGGTGCGTCTACATGAGACATTTACTGAAAAATATACTAATTAGCTCCCCAGTAAATGTTGAGCATCTACATATACACCCCTATTAGGCTGGAGTAAACTAATTAGCTCTGCAGCGAGACAGTACTTGAAAATACAAGTATTATCCTGCTGTGAAGTTTTTTTACTCCTCAGCAACACACATGTAAATACTGCCCAGCTGGCTGAGGCACAAGGGTGTTCCTGTACTGGAGCATGCTCATGCCCCAGCCAGCCCCTCCACAGTACATTGATCCAGGGCGGAGCAGCCCCAGGCTGGCGGGCTGACTGCCTGGACCCCTTGGACCCCCTGCCAGCTGGGGCTGTTCTCACCTGGCTCAATTTACTGCAGTCCCAGGTGTATGTTCAAATGGCACACCCAGGAGCAATAAACTATCGGGCAGAAGTGCTGGAGTTTATTGCTTCACATTAATTGCACACGTGATGCACCTGTGGAATAAGTAAATATACTGGCCAGGCAGCTACAAAACGACATATTAACATTCATTCTGGGTGCATACATATGTCTAAGGTTTAAAAGAAGAGCTGAAGAAAACCCATTACTAGCAGCTCTTACATATTGCAATGATCACCACGTTCAATAAACACCGGTATATGTGAATGATAGGAACTAGACAATGAACTTTATTGTGGAGCAGCAGGCAAGCCTCTACAGACCCTCTGTTTCTACCTGGCCTAAGTGAGGAACCAGCTCTCAATGCCTAACCTCTGTAGTTTTCTAAGGGACTGTCTCCAAATTATAACTTGGATCATTACAGATAACAGAGAGAAAAAGCCATCTGACATTTCAGTCCCTATACCTGAGTGCTTATGGCACTTGTTGAGGAAGTAGGAGAGCTAATTTCTAAACCCTTTATACCCGGAGGAGACTTGACTGTATCCTGCACAGAACTGCACTGTTCTGCATTTGTTTTATCCAAAAGCTATTAAATGCAAGGTACAGTGCTGCTTCAGAAAGAGCACTGGAGAGGCACCTGGACAATCCTGGACCTGTGGTGCGGTGGTTACAGTACCGCCTTAGGAATCCAGGGAGATATAGGATCAACCCCTCTCTAGGCAAGGATCTCCAGCTTCCTGGGCATGTGTCTTACCTGATCATCTGTTGGGATTAAAACATGGGCAAGCCCTTTCCCCTCCCCCCCCCATACTTTTTCTGAGACTGACACTTAGGTGCATGTATATGTAACCATGCACATACCTGCCCAATGCATAGTCCATTGTACATTCTCAGTCTGTGTGCCTATGCTTGCATATCCACACTGCGGGGGGGCCTGAATCACTACCCGTGCCACTTATGCAGCCAGAAAACTGCCATTTTTGCTGCATAATGAAATAGTATTCAGCCCATACTGCCTTGTGCCCTCCATCCACAAAGGTTATAGCTAAGCTGTTCACAATTCAGTTGTTATTACATCAAGAAGTATATCAGCATTAAAGCCTAGATTTCCTGTTGGTACAGTTACTGCTTGTCATTACTGAAGAGCTGAGTAAATATTTCAGATTCCAAACATAGAGTCACATTTGGGCAGGCAGAGCTGCCTCTAACTCTGCCGGAGGACAGTATTTTAAAAATAAACAATACCCTTCTACAAAGAGATTTATAAATTCACTCCAAAGGCAGCATCTTCATCTCTGCAAACAAAACATTACTGCTATCCATACGCCATCACACCTATAAAGAGCAACTTGCCAAATGAGGTGAAATGACACCGGTTTCTATAGCCAATGGCAGACGTGGATGATGCAGCTGGCATCACATCTGGCTGCCTTTGATTCCTCAACTTGGCTGACCAGGTAACCTTTATAGCTGGATTGAACAAAGGCATCTTTCCACACCGGTCTGGAGAAAAGCTCATATCCATATCTCTGGAGCCATAAGAAAATGCCATCATCACACTTCTAGCACACCCTGGTGAATAAAGCCTATAACCGCTCAGAATTAAAAATGAAATGCTCCTGACTCTCTTGTCTCGCATATGTATCTGTTATAGTGTAGTACCTGGTTAGTATTGTCTTGCATCACTTGGCACAGGCATAAATACCTACTCAAGGTGCAGGGCAATGGTGTTTCAACTGCAATAAACTGAAGTAGTCAATACAATCAAAATCCCATGCCTAATCTCCAGTGAATGGTGAATTAAAAAGGGAATAAGGGCCCCCACCCAAAATGAATGGTAAACTACTTCCATCACAAAGAAATGATTACAAGTTAAATCAGGGTTGTACAACTGGAGGCCTGCAGGCCACAGAGAGAGAGCCCTTGAGGGGAAGATCTATGGCCCCCAGGCTTCTGGTCCATGTCCTGCTCCCCTGAGTCTCCAGGTTCCCCCTTCCTCTGGCTTTCACTGTTAGCCCGTGCCTTTGGGGTGGGGCAGCACGGTCCACAGGGCTGAGGGAGTCCATAGCTGCCTGGCTCAAGGGGACCTGGGAACCTTGCACGGTTCACCAGCATGGTACAGCAAAGGGAGGGCACGTATGTACTGCACAGTGCATGGGGGAAGAGAGAGCGGGGCACATGGCATCAGCACAGTGCAGCAGCAGGGGAGGATGCACCCTCTGCTCAGCCCACATGGCATGTGGCTCATGGGGCATATGGCCCATGCAGTGTGTGGCTGGGAGGTTGCAGCCCCAGCCACACAGAGAAACTAAACAGCTCAGTTCAATCCATGCATGAAAAGGCAGCAGGTATTCATGAAGAAAGTGGTGACTCACTTGAGAAAAACGCAGTCCAAATGCAGTCGCTGGAATGTGTATAAATCTAGTAGCTCAGTGAAAACATATATTGAGAGCGGCTGGTAATTACTCATTGGTACAAGAGATGCACATAGTCTTTCTGTGTTACAAAATGGAAATATGAAGTTGATTAACTTGATTTGGGAGAGGCCTAGGGGAGGTCAGAGAGCCTTGATAAAAGCAAAGGAACGTCCTGCCAAACACACGTGCACACCACTCCTCCCAGCAGCAGCATGGTGAAGTGCTGTACCCACAGAGCAAAATATAATGGTGTAATCAGGTGTAGCACAGTCTCTGCCTGATGCTTTAATAGGAGTCCTAAAAAATTTAAGAGTGAGACTCCACAAACAGTACAAGTGGACTCTTAAGTTTAATCAGCTGAAAATATAGTAGCACCATAAGTCTCTTTGCTCA
Organism: Alligator mississippiensis; assembly: GCF_030867095.1. Taxonomy (NCBI): domain Eukaryota; kingdom Metazoa; phylum Chordata; order Crocodylia; family Alligatoridae; genus Alligator; species Alligator mississippiensis. Next base: position 17,547,118 of record NC_081824.1, on the reverse strand, counting down.
TTCATGCCAGGCAAACATGCATTTAGGAATCATACTGCACCTAGCTAAGAAGCTGTGTTTTTCAATATGTATCCTATTCGGATAACTCTGCTGCCTGGCAATTTTATGAATTAGGTGTGTACTCATCTCAGGTGATTCTCTTGTGCTAAAATATAGTAATGCTATATGCCCCAACTCAACAAATATAGCCGAGGCTGACATTTTATGGGTATTTCTTTTCTTCTTATAACAATTTATCTGTAACGAATTGGTGGGAGGAGGTTTTTTTATGACCAGCTTTGAATGTGAACTCCTAAGCAGTGAGAGAAACAGTTCTCCTTTTGCCCCAGAAAGCAGAAGAGGTTTACATTGCAACAAAACAGATGAAGGGCCTTGTCACATGTTCACCTGCAAACCATTAGACTGCAGCGACCTATTAAAGTTAGTACAAGTTAGGAGATAACCCTTGCCTGGAAAGGAACAACTTTGCAATGCCATGAGAGCACTTAACACAGGCAAAACCGCTTAAACATGCATCTGCTCATGTTTTAACTGTATTTAGTAAGTGTTAAGTTGAATGGGTGATACTACTCTAAGGGCCACGCCGCACACTGAATTTCGGATGTGTTAACTGCTCTGCAAATGTGAGAGTCGAAGTGTTCAAGCAGGAAAACACATGCTAAGTGCAATCGTATTGTAGCAAAGTTATGATTTTTCGTGCAAGAAGTATTTCCAGATCGTGTTAAGTAACATGTGTTTAGCTATCATCGGCCTGCTCCATGAAGATAATATGGCCAGTTTGTGTTAAAGGCCCTGATGTCGTGTAGGGGCTGGGACTGACAATCAGCAAATGGTTATGTTATAGATCATAGTAAACATCATGGTGCAACTGCTCAGAACATGTTATAACTTTAATACCTCCATGATTCAACGTGTGCAACAAGGTCCTGATGTCCAGGTACACATATTCATAGGCGATGTGTAGGGGAGACACGGGGGTGATTGGTGCCCCCCTAAAATTGACCCTTGCCAGCCAGGGAGTGGGGAGCGCCGGCTGGTACCCCCCCCCCCCCGAGGAGTAGAGGCGGCACTTCTGGTTTGCCGCCAGTACTTCCACCGGTGCAGGCGATTGGCCACTGGGGGACCCTGATCAGTGATCAGCCAGTGGGGGGCTGCCCCCTGCAGGCAGCAATTGGCTGCAAGTGCCAGCAGCACTTCCGATTTTCCACCAGCACTTCCAGTTTGCTGCTGGCACTTCTGCTGGTGGCAGCAATCAGCCACTGGGGCACCCCCACACCCCCATCAGCAATTGGCAGCTGGTGCCCCCCCAGAGCCAGGAGGCACCAGTCACCCATGCAAATATTGCACTTTTGCCAGTCCAGTATAAGTGATTGGAAACCAGTCTATATCCATAACAGAAGTTCAGCACACACAGATTGATTTTAAAATGATGTAACCCAGTGTAATATTTGTGTGTCTCCCCCCCCCCCCCCAACTCAAAGGGGAATGTTTGTTCTGTGCACTACTGATCTGAAGCATGCCGCTTATAGAAAAGTGTGAAAATTTGATCAATTCTGCCTCAGGCTTTCTGAATGTCTGTACCCAGCCTATAAGTTAGGAGAAATGTCTTAACTGTAAGACCAGGAGGATGATGGAACAAGCTGCCAGGGGAAGTTGTGACATTTTCTTCATTGGAGGCTTTCAAGAAGTGGCTGGATTAACATCTGCCTTAGGCGATTTAGGAACAGCACACGCTGCATCTCATACCATGATGTTGACCCTTGAGATCCTTTCCAACCCTTTAATTTCATAGATTTCATAGACATTAGGGCTGGAAGGGACCTTGAAGATCATCAAGTCCAGCCCCCTGCCAGTCCAGCCCCCTGATGGAGGCAAGTACTATACAGCCTAATTCTAGGAGGAAACAGCACTTCATTGAGTATATCTACCCAGTAGTGTAAGACAGATTCCAAACCTTGTTTTAAATGAGCTTGCTCATATACCATGAGCAGTCAAGCCGTGGCAGCACACAGCTTCATGTACTGAGAAGCAGTGTAAATTAGCTCACTTGTAGTTCCACGCTGCTGCAGATTGAATACTCACTGTTTATTCATTTCACATTAAGAAGTCATTAAGTAAACTGTGAACAACTTTGGAAAGAGGGGCCAGAACCCAGAGCTTCCTCCCTCCTAGGCTAGTGCCAGTGTCACTGAGCTAGGAAGCTAGTCTCTATACCATACGCCCTCCTGACCCCATGGCTTTCATTTCTTTCCATGCAGTGCTTCTCCCAGTATCATAACAAAGGTAGGAGCTGACCAGGGCACCAGTTTTAGGCACCAACCCTGGTGGGGCACAAAAATAACAGCATCTGGACTGCCAGCCTAGCCACTGGTACACTGTCGGCAGTGTTGCTACCAACATTACCCATGTATCGCTGCCACCCGGAGTGCTCAGATGCCCAGTTACACCTGTCGTTTCAACATCAATAGGAGGGATGTAGGGTACCTGTAGCCCTACCTAGCCCAAACATGTGGGGCTGGGGGGTTTTCTTGGCTTGAATAGGAATGGATTATCTCTCCGCAGGCTGAGAATGCAGAATTTTTACTTTATGGGTAAATGCCTTACCCACTTGACTATTGCACAAGCGGTGGGCATGTCCTTGGAAGATTAGGATTCTGAGATGATGGAGCAAGTAATATACAGCCTTGAAGCAGACACCAGGGAGATGGCAGGGCAAGTTCACACATAACTAGCATTTTCTACAAGCTGCTTGAAGGCAACTCTATGCTTATTGTGTTTACGTGCTTCAGAGCTATAAAAGGCTGTCCACTGATGGAATAGGAGAGCTAAGTGCCTCCTCAAAAGGAACAGAATTGACTTCCAGAGGAGAGATGTACAGCTTTTTGGTCAAGCAGTCAAATGTAAATAGGTGTCTGGTAGACAGAATAGGAATCGGACCTGAGTGTGTTAGCTACATAAACTCAGCAAAACTAGGAGAGATCCTATAATGAAACTTTAGCCCCATTTTTCCCCACAGTGCGTGGGGGTTTTCATCTATCTGGAACATAATCCAGCCTGATCGCAGTGGGTGGGGGATGTAAATATCAGTGTTAGATGTAATGCCATCTTTTGATTGGATAAAAATAGGCTTTAACAAGTGAGAATTTTTCAGTTGTCTGCCTCCACGATACTGAGATCTGACATAAAGTGCACTGTTGAAATCATATGCGAACTGAATGCATTGTGAAAGCTTGCAGCTGAGTTGAAGGAAAAATTATTATTCACCTGTGATTATACAATCTGATAATTTATGAAGCTCTCTTCCTCGCAGCTAGATCATCAAAAGTGGATAAGATGTTAGGGGGGTTTTGGGGTTATTTTTTTTTCCCCAACCACTTACTTCTCTCATTTAGAACATTAGCTCAAAAGGAAAAGGGCCGTGCTTTGGAAAGTCATGGGCATAATGCAAAATTGCCAGGTGTTTGTGATTAAAACATTCAGAATATATGTAAGGGTTGTTATAAAGGGATTGGTGATAGATTAGCACAGAAGACAAAATCCTGGCCTGTGTTAGCAATACCCTGATACAGGCCTGGTGAAAACGGGGATCCAATGATTGAGCAATGTGGGAGAAGTCCAGCTTGTGTGAAGTTGTGTGGTTAACTCTGTGCCTGCCTTTCCCAACCTATTCATCTAGGGCAAATGTCAGACACAGTGCAACCCAACAGTCCTCTAACAGACCAGTAAAAAGTGAAAAAAAAATACAACAGCCTTTGGGCTGCTTTGACTTGCATAGAGCCCATTTCCAGCCTGTTTCAGAAGCCAAGAATGGGACAGACAGTTGTCTTAGCATGGTCACTTTTGTCTTCCTGCCTCGTCTGCACTGAGCTCCACCATGATCTAGCAAACAATTTAGCTCATCGTTCAAGGGACTTGATCAAGGTCATAAAGTGACCTCTGTTAGATGTCTAGGTGTGGATGAAGCTCAAAGGCTGCAATTCTAGTGTAATTTGCTTCATTTAGCATACTATATAAGGATATGCAAATTTTCTTTGATTTACAGGCTTCATTAAAAGGAGAACTGGGGAAATAATAATAATTCTTGGTATTTTCATTGATTTTTACTCAGTAATCCATAGAGGCTTTGTTGCGGACAGCCTGATGTAGAATCCCAATATTCATTTAGAAACTTGATTCGTCCCCCCAACTGAGTAAAGGCTCCTTCACTGCCAGTAATGTCTATCATGTAAATCATGTTTAGAGCCTTTTCAAAGTGCATTTTATTTACTCCATAGACCATAATGACTTGTTTGTAAATTCACTGTCTAGTCTGTACTCTCAGATTTTGGCATTTTCTGAAATGCTGATTGTTGACCCAACCGAATGTTGCAACGGTTCCTGCGGAGCTGTTTCAGACTGCTGCACCAGGAGTGCATAAGGTCTATGGAAAAGACTGATTCATTGACTGTCACGCACTCTCAGGAAATTAAGTGTTCCTGGTAAATATTCATAGGAGATCTTTTGTTAATATACTGTACTTTTCAGTAAATCATGCTCAAACAAAAATAAGGCAATTGCTTTCAATTTTCTTTTCCCACTGGTTAATTGCCCGAAAACAGTCCATTTACAGAAAGTAAGTAAGTAAATAAATAAATAAAGCTGTGTTTCCAATGCATGAAACCACTTCCTAAAATGTTTCTGTTCATAGTTAAAAAAAAAACATTCTTTTTTTTACTTTTATTTTTTAATCAGCTGGATTATGCCTTTTTGCACATTTCCAAGCAGGGGGTAGCAAGATGCACACTCTCTCAAAAGTAGCCCCTACAAGCCAGGTCCTTTTTCACCTTTATCAGTGAAAATGTTACCTGTATCACCACATAATTGCAATTTGAGGCACTTAAGTCTTGTTTGTGATTTAGCATAGCCATACCTGTGCTTCCCTATTTGCATGCTCAACTGGCTATACTCTGGCTGCTCAAGAGAAATACAAATCTCCTAGGCATGCACCTAAATCCAGGTAAGTCTTGAAACTAGTTAGCATCAGATTCTGAGCTAGGGTGGTCTTTTGCCTTTTGGCCCAATGACTTGGTTCTTCGGAAATTTGCTTACATCCAATCCCCCCCCCCCCCCAAGGGGGTCTGACCCTTCATTGAACCCCCAGAGGTTAGCCATTGCCTAGATTACTGAAGCTAATTGCCTAGGCAGCCAGGAGAAGAAGCAGCAGCTACAAGGGGCTAAGACAAGAGAAGCAAACCAGAGAAAGGGTGGCATGGTGAGATGGCACAATGCCCCCAGAAGGGAAGGCCTCTTAGTTTTAGTTCATGTGGCTAAAATTGTAACAATAGATTTTATCCAGTGCATATTAAATGCAATGTGCCATCAGCCAGCATTAAGACCATGTACAGATAATGATATGAACTAGTGGTTAGGGCACATTGTGTAGACACAGGAAATGCTGGCTTAAACCCCTCCTGGGTGAGGCGGGAGACCTAGAACCTGGGTCTTCTGCACCCTAGGTAAGTACCTGAACCACTGACCTAAAAGATGAGAAGTACCACTTCTTCCGTTTTCCTCCATGTAGCTATGTGTGCAGGCGAATCCTATAAAGCCATGGGGGCAAATAGAATACAAACTATGTTTATGTGCAAAAAAATCATAATAAATGGCTATGCAAGTACAGTTTTGGTGCATGAAAGTGAAATAAAATTGAACCCCAGGATATTTCATGACTCAGGGCCTCTCTACACATGCAGGTAAATGTGGAATGGGATCTAAGGGCATGTGTAGAGGAAACAGGGGCTCTAAATTGAAGTGGTGGGTTTAAAAAAACCTACCACTTCAATTTAGGGCTGATTAAACCTCCGTGTTGTGCACTCACCCCGCTGACTTACCTGCCTCTTTGGCAGGGAGAGGAGGATGAGCTGCCGGTGGGCAGAGCAGTCCCTGGGATGCAGGGGGGGCTCGTGCTTCCTTCTGCAGCAGCAGCGGCCCCCACCTCCAGGTGGCATCCACCCACAGGCACCTGGCTTGGGTGCTCCCGGGGGCCACCACAGCCATGGAGGGAAGCACTGGGCCCTGTGCAGCTCAGGAAGGCAGGCAGGCTCCAGGGAGGGGGGAAAAAAAGACCAAACTCACCACTTTTCTTGAGCGGAGCGTGCTTTTCCAGCCTGCTGCCAGGCTGCCTGCAGGGCTTCCTGCGGAGGCCCCCGAGCTCCACAGAGCCTGGTGCTTCTCACGGCTGTAGGGGCAGCAAACTAAACTCCTCGAAGGAGTTGCTGCACCCCAAGTTATTTAAGGCTCATTATGCTGCTGAATTTCCTACAGCGGCTGGAATTAATGTGCAATATGTCGCCGATGCATGCGAACACCGACACCATTAAAGCGGTGCAAAAGCATTTAGCCCGCTTTAAACTGTTATGCACACGTGCCTCTCATTTCATTTACACACAGCCTAAGGCACAGTTCACACAACTGTACTGCCTGCCATGCCACATGGTGGTGGCTTGCAGCCAGCATCAGCTGGAAGCTCCCAAGCTTGGGGGTGCACATGGGAGCTCTGATGAATTGCCGCGGGGGCACAGGCTGCACGTGTACATTAAAGGTGGATAGAAACCAACTATAACATTCTTATACATTTTACACCAATAACTCTATAACTGGTTGGACTTTTTTAAGGCACCATACTTAATTTGCATGTGTAGCCAGTCTAAATTGTACAATTAACCAGGTAATTGTATAATACACCTAACATGTAGACAAGGCCTCATAGATAGCCACATGAGTCAGAATTCTTCTTTACTTCTTCCTTGCTCTTATAAAGGGTAGATATTTGCTGTAGGCCTATATCATCAGCAAGTTATTATATAATCTGGTGGCAGCTTGGCCGCACTGGCCAGTACGTTGAAAGAACAGTTCAGCAATGCTCCTGCCAGGCATTGCAGGTAAGTCTTACAATGCCTACATTGCAGGCAGAGATTAAACAGACTTAACAGTACTCAAAGGCTATGCAGTCAATACTGGGAGAAAGGGATGTGCCGTGTGGGACGGGGACTGGAAAGATGCATTTTAAAGGTCTTACCAGAGAACCATAGATCAGGAAGTACCAGCCGCACCATTAATTTCCAGTATGGCACGGACATGTAAATCTTTCAGCTTCTTTTGTCATCTTTGAAATGCAAATATGGGCACTTCATTTGCTGTTATACATGGGTGTGGTGATTAATCAGTTAATATTTGTACAGTGCTTTGAAAATGAAAAATTACATACAAGTGCAATGTATTGTTTTAGGAAAGCTTTTAGTGCACAGAGGACAAAACTATCTAGTCAGTAAATATAACAAAGCAGTAGACTATAAATGAATGGGCTTGGATAGTGAGGAGTGTGAGGTCACTGGTGGCTGTAAAGGAACTGGAGTATGCAGGGAATTAACAAGTGGAGCATCACAATAAAAATATAGGGTCCATTTATTTTCTTTCTATACTGTACGCATTGTAGGTTTCAGCATCTACGGAAAATGAGGAGGCAGTAATATGCTGAAGTGTGATTGCACTAAATTATGAATCACAGCACTAAACAATGGGAAGGAAAATAACATTCTGGAAGTTTATTTTATATAAATTCTGAACACATACAGGTACAGTACTGGCACCATAGAAAACCATTTTACTATATAGAAAACATAGTGAGTCAAAGGATAAAGAATATGTAAACTTTCTGACCTTAATGGCCATTGATCAGAAGTAATATCATCAGGAATCTGGGTTTTCCATTTCCCATGAAAAAAACCAGAGAAAACCATGGATTTTCCCCTTTGTCAGAGGAAAATGCAGATTTCTCTTGTTACCAGAGAAAGCCATGGATTTTGCAATATTGCAAAGAGCTCTCTGCAGGCTGGCAGAGTTGCAGCCTGCAAGGGGCTGGCAGGGAGTGGGAAGAAGGCAGTCAGGGAGGGGGCACCACGTGCTGGTATATGCACATGGCTGCCAGCCAGCCTAGAGAGCAGCTCCCGCAGTAAGTGGAGTGGGGGGAGGGAGAATGAGACCCCCATAGGGAGGGAGGGAGTTGGGCAGGGCTGGGACTGCTACCTAGGCAGGGGATGCATGGGCTTTGGAGCCCAAGCCACAATGAACGGCTGCAGCGCCCTGGCGGGAAGTGGGATGGGGCAATGGGTGGCTCCTCCGGGGGGGAGCAGTGCTGGCTCCCCACTGTTCTGCACACACCCAGGCAGGAGGGGGGACCTGTGTCCCCCAGACCGGTGTCCGGGGGGCTGCCTGCTGAGGGCTCCCCATCCCGCTGCCCTCCTCTGGGGCCTCCACAGCCTGGCAGTTACGACTCAGCACTGCAGGGCAGAGCGGGGCTGCGCGGGAATCTCCTTGCTGCTGCAAGCTCCATGCTACCCTAGCGAGGCATCCCTTATGCATGAGGCAGCAGCAGGGGTGGCAACGTGGGGTTGTGCCTCTCACTGCTGCCGGGCGCACAAGGGACGTGTTGCCAGGGCAGCGTGGAGCTTGCAGTGGCAAGGAGATCCTTGCATGGCCCTGCTGTTCCCTGCAACACGGGATCTCACCCGCTCGGCTGTGGAGGCCCCGGGAGAGGGCAACAGGGTGGGAGACTTCTGTGGGTAGCCCACCCTGCACACTGTTCTGGGGGGTGTGGGTCCCCCCTGTGCCCTGGGAGTGTGCACAGTGCTGGGGAGCCAGCCCTACCCCCTGCCCAAGCCTGCAGCAGGCAGCAGGATGGGGAGATGGGCTCTACTCCACTGCAGCAGCTGCCACCTCCTGCCAGGGGTAGGGCACTGCGGACCTGGGTCCCTGGCCCTGTAGCCCGGGCAGGTGGGGACCCCCTCCAGCAGGGTTGGTGGGTCAGGGGCTGGGGGAGGGGAGTAAGGGGCACCAACAAGTCTGGGGTGGGAGGGAGTGAGGGGCCTTTCATTTTAATGACAGATTTGGGGGGGTTATCAGAGAATTTGCAATTTTTTATCAGGAAAAACCAGGATCCCTGAATATCACTGAAAACTGAGACCCAAATGATAAAATCTACTCACAAAACATATAAACAGAAACAATCAAGTAAAGAAATGTCAGGTTTTAAGACACAGAAATACTTTGTGAGGGGAAACTGCTTTTTCTTTGTAGTAGCTCAAAAAGGATATTCAGTAGCACATTAGAGGAGACATGATCAAAATGACCAAGGACATCATCATCACCATCAGCAGCAGCAGCATAAATGCTGGAGGCTAGAGTTGGTCATGAATTTTCTAGGCTTTTTTTCCAACATTGCTTAGAATTGAAACTGTTGGTGAGGGAAGGCTGTTTTTAATAAATCTCCCAGCTCCCTTTAAAAAAAAAAGCTTCACAACTGTCAGATATCTTATTTGGAACATTTAGAAACAGTGTGTGCTGTTTTTCAATATAAAATTATGTACAAAATTTTGGTTAGTTTAAAGTAATAAACATATCCAGGGTGGGAAAAAATATTTCCTGCCTAGCTTTGTCAAAGACTTTCACTGTTTTAAAATCCTCCTGTGATTTTAGAGACATCTTTCATTATTCTCCATCTACAGCAGTGAGGTCCATTGGTATATCCCAGGTGTCAATACAAGGATTTTGCCTTTCCAGGTTATAATCTGCTGAAGCATGCTCATTTTAGAGCTTCCATCGTTTGAACTCACTCATCTCAATTAATTTTTCAAGAGCCACATATAGGGAAGAGAGGGGCTTGGATGTTTGCAGAACATGCTGTTGTCAGATATTTAAATGAAAATTATTTTATAGTATTGATGCAGCCCTTTATAATATAGTGTTTTTTCTTGGACTTTCCAAGCTAGTGGAGCTTTGTGCAAGGTAGGACCCTTTTAAAACAATTTTGATATTTGCATAGTATATTTATAGGTAGAGGACTAACAACAGGTGCTTAATAGAGGCATCGTATAAGTCCAGGAATATTTAAATCATCGAGGAAGCAAACACATGCTAGTGATATCCCCTTTTTCTACCTCTCTCCATGTCAAGGTTGGGTGTGTGCCTAGAATACACCATTCAGGATCTCTCGATATTAGAAAAAAATGTTGACATATTCGAGGAAATTCAAGGAAAAGCAACATAAATTATTAAGAGACTGAAGGGATTGACTTATGGTGAAAGATTAAAAGAAATAAATATGTATAACTTGCTTAGCAATGACTGGGGATGGGGCGGACATGATAGCTGTCTACAAATATTTGAAGCCAGTAAACATCAAGGTTGGAGAGGAATTACTTAAGGTGGTCTGAGGGAATATAACTAAGGGCCCCTCTAAGCATGCAGGTTAAGGTGCAATAGGATCTAATGCACGATTCACACAATCACCCCCTGCCATGTGCCACGTGCCATATTGCTGGTGCAGGGGGAGCCCAGGATCACGATGCCAGGCTCCCCTTCACTGGCTCCCACAGCTGCCAGGGCTCGCAGCGAGGGCAGCGTTCCTGGTGCTGCTCCTGCTGCAAGTCTCGTCAGCAGTTTATTGCTTGTTTTATCGCGCCATTAATTGGTTGGACACGTAGCTGGGTCACAACTTAAGGCATGATTAACCGGTTAATCATGCCTTAAGGGTAACATGTAGAGGGGGTCTGAGAGTATTCAGATGCACCACAAATAAATATTGAAATATTGTAATTGGAGAGCAGATAAACAACCTGGACGGTGAGTTCTTTTTGACTCTGGAATTGGCCCCCAGGGATGTGACAAAGGCCCCATTGACAGAGCTATGTAAACCCAGTTTGGACTAAATATCAGATTGGTACACATCTAAAAAAAAAATAATTCAGATGAAGTTGCTTTCAGTCAAAAAATGCTGCTTTGTTGAGACAAAGGTGCAAGCACCGGTTCCAAAGCAAGCAGAAAAAGAGACCTGAATTTGGATATGCTCAAATCTCAGCTGACTGCCATATGCACTGAGCTATTAATGACTCCAGGCTGGGTCTGTATCTGACTCTTCTGTTCATTAAAAACAACACAAAAAAAACATTTTGAAAGATCTTGGTTGTGTTCCAATGCAGAAGGAAACAAATGTCAAACCTCCATCTTTTTTGCAAAATGCAATTGTTGCTCTCTGCCTAGCCTACACTAGATAATTTACCAGAAGAAATAATCTTGCATTGACACAAAAAGTAGCAAAATAACCTAATTAACTTATTTCTTCAGTAATACCAATACCTATGTGATATTTTTTCAAAGGAAATATGGGCTCACACATAAAAAGTGAGCACCACAGCTCCAAAATTACCCAAACCCCAAACCATAGAAGCAGAACCCCAAAACCCCAAACCACAGAAACCATAGTAGTAGAATACCAAACCAGCTTTACAAAACCACATTGACAAACAGGTAGCCCTCCTATTTCCTCCCTGGGAAAAAAAAGAAAAGCTCCAATTCCCTGAAAATGCCAGTATATGACAGCTTGTAAGTCAAAAGATCTTATGGGATTCATTTTTTTAGCTAGGAAAATGAGCCCCAAGTGGTTTCAAATTCTAAATATAGTGCCCCATTAATGTAATTTTGTATTTTCATTTGTCAATGAGGAATAGAGAAAACCATACAGGTAGCAGGAGACTAGCACCGGAGTGACTTATTAGGTGACAGAAAAAAGCTCAGGAGGAGAATGAATTGGAAGCCGGCTTCTTTATTATATAAAGGTATGTTGCCTGCTAACTTGGGAAACCTGAAAGAGCAATTTGAAGTAATAGTACATCATTCATCTTATAAATATAATTTCTTTAGAGCAGGGTTTTTAGGAATTGCTGATGGAAGGTTTGCTTTCAAGCAGTATTAATGGCTCCTATTATTTTTGCTTACTAAAGTGGATTACTGGAAAATAATAGGTGTAACTTGTCTGGGACTAAAATGGCAAACATTTAACAAAGAGCAGTCTTTCTCCGGTTCTTTTCCAATACTAACTAAACAAAAGTGTATGGCTATTCAGATCATGATGTGCTATGCTTTTTTTCCCCAACCTCTTCCGGTGCTGCACCCAAAAACCCTCCCAGACAAAAGGAAGAACCTTCTGCTGAACATAAGGGGGTCAGCATGTGAATTGTGACTTGGAAAAATATTTTTATCCCTTTTTATTTTCACCCTTAAAATAATCTCAGCCATCAGGAAACTGGGAAAGGTGAATCATACTATGGCTGTAGGGTTTGTTTGTATGCCTAATAAATGATCCCTTTTCTTATTGCCCGAACCTGTTTGTAATTGAACTTCTCTTTCCCTTTTTTCACTTTCCAGCATAAAATGCCTCTGGTAGGCAGCTAAATTACTCTGTAGTCTTTTCTTCATGAGTAATATCTCTGATGTTTTCTATTTAATTTTCAAAGCAGATTTGGATCTATTCCAGACAGTTACTGAACACAGATATCCAATTCCTGGAGGTATTTTCCTTTAAGCTGTTTCATGAATGCATTTTACAGGATTGCTTTAGTTTTAAAAGGGCTTGTCAAACGAGAGAGTAGGTTCCATGTTCCTGTAAATATAAATCAGTGTTGCCAACTATTGCAATTTGATCTCAAGTCTCATGATGGTTGATGATTTACTTAAAGACCCAGTTCTTGGAGATAAGTGATTACATGAGAAACCCAGCTTTTGGTTTTTTAATGATGTTTGCAGCCTTCATGGCTGTGGAGAACAGTTTGAAAATGTTACCTGAGTGCAACCTACAGACTGAAGAACTAGAAGGCAGGTGGGGAAAAAAAAAGTGTATCCTTCTTTCCTCAAAAAAAATCTTACGATTTTTAAACATAATATTTTTCAGGCCCAAAGTCATGATCCTGCTGCTGTATAACATGCCTTGCCTTTAATAATATTGAGTTATTTAAAATTTATTCTTTGTCTTTAATCTTAAAAGGCCATCGAGGTTCAGATTCTCAGTTACACCCAAGTTATTTCATACTTCTCTGGCAGTGTAAAAGGACAATACAGAGGCAAACCTTACCTTCACTCCGAGGCCCCTTTGCACTGCCAGAGCTGTGTGAAGTGACCTTAGCATAAATGTGAATCAAAAAGCCACATCCTGAGAATACAGATCATTTCTCTTATCACTGAAATGCATCAGTCCCTGGGGTAGAGCACAGCAGTGTTAAACAATGCACAACAGGGCTACACAGCTATTCGAATAAGAAGGGATGAGAGATAGGATATCCATTTGGGAGAGACAAGGCAGCTAGCTACTAGAGTGTCATTTAAGTTTCTAGGACTGGCTGGCAGTAGCTGTAGGCATACATTCCTTCCAGAAGTACCATTTTTATCCTTACTATTATTTCACCCTTATTTAGCAGTAACCCCCAAACGCCCCAGTTACTCTAAGCACAGCTGTGGTAGGTTTTGTAAAACCATGTAAAACAATAGAGCTGTTCTGAATAGTTTCGGATTTAAAAACATAGAAATCATAGAAAATTAGAGTGGAAAGGGACCTCAAAAGGTCATCTCCAACCCCCTGCTCAAAGCAGGACTATCCCCAACTAGATCATCCCAGCCAAAGCTTTATCTAGCTGGGCCTTGAACACTTCCAAGGATGGAGCTTCCACCACCTCTCTGGGTAACCTGTCCTAATGCTTTAGTACCCTCCTAGTAAGAATGTTTTTCCTCACATCTAACCTAAACTTCCCTTGCTAAAGCTTGAGACCATTGCTCCTTGTTCTGTCATCTGTCAACACTGAGAACAGTCCAGCTCCATCCCCTTTTCAACCCCTCTTCAAGTAGTTGAAAGTGGCTATTAAATCCCCCCTTGGTCATCTCTTCTCTAGACTAAATAAGCCCAGTTCCCTCAACCTATAACAAAAGATAGGCAAAAAATGAAGGAAAAGAATACAGCAGGCCACAGAGTAATCAGGATTTTGTGATTTACATGTGTCCTGATCCCTTATTCTCCCTCCACCATCCCTGCTCCCTCTTATGGAGATAAGGTCCCTATTCTTAAAACCATGAGTAAAGTTCTCTCTCTTCCCTTTTGGCCAATACCTGCTCGCAAATAACTGAATGCAGTTAACAGAGAAAGATTCAACTGGTCACAGCTCAGCAGGAGTGATCACACAGTTTAAAATTTCTAAGGGATTTAAAATAAGCGCTGCCGCCAAAGGAATTGCTCCAGATTCACACCGGTGAATGTAAAGGCACAAGATGGTTCCCAGAATATGAAGGGACTTGATTTTTCATCTCAACAGAAAATCAGTTCAGCCTTGCAAATGCCCCTTAAGACTTCATCCAGGTGTTGGCAGGGAATCATCACCGAGGTAAAATGCCATCTTATTAAATCATCAACATAGCTTCCTGTTGCATTTAATATTTCCCTTACGAGTCTGCTATTCAAGTATTAATGCAATCACAGGCCAGTTTGGCATGGCTGGGATGCTTTCTTGTGTCTGTGAATCAGTCAAGTCTTTTTGTTATTCCAAAGGTCTCAAATATGTAATTAAAGTTCCACTGTGTCAGAAAATGCCTCTAGCAAAAGTTTGTCATCTGACTATTGGTTTTTTTTGGTTTCGGTTTTAGGGTGGCATTGCAGGAAAGTTTTCTGATTACAGTATGATAAATTCTCCAGACTCTTTATGTTAATTTTTTAATAGAAGGGAAATTTGGGACATGCTGAGTATTGAAACAGGGAAACTCATCCAACCTCTTATTAGATTAGATAAGGAAGTCATTCTGCTTAGAGCAACAAATTTGAAATCTCTTAATTTTCTTTCCCACTCATGTGACTCTTTAGCAGTTTAGATAAAACAAGCAGTTAAAACAGATAATGAGGAGCAGATCTCAAGTTAATGCAGAGTAAATTGAATTCTGAAGTATCTCTTCTCTTTCTAACTTTGCTGCGGGTGCCAAGGTTCACTCTCTAAATCATTTCATGTATTTAGCAACATCACAAAGGTCTCCAAGTCAGTTAGAGAGGGTTGAACCTAAGTAAACTGCTTCCAGCTCACCAGATTTTCAGTCCCAAACAAGCTTGGAGTACACTTCAGATGCACTCACAAGGATGCTGCTTTATTGCTCTTAGTTGTATAATTCACATCATCTATCACCGTCACCTGCTTCCCTTCCCAGCAGCTATTCACCATTATCACCTGTCTGGTTAATGGCTGCACATATCCTAGGAAGCCAAGTTTATATTATCTGGTCTCAGTAAAGGCCTGAATAAAATACCATTAAAATTAATTAAAGTCTTTCCTTTGATTTCCATTGGATCAGGCCATTGAACCTTACAAAAGTCAAACTATGCTCTGCATAGCTATATGCAAATTCTCCCAGAATTGTGTGTAAACATGGGGTAAAAAGTGATTACAAGGTAATGTTAGAATCAGGGCCCTGTACACAATATACTTTCCTTAGGAGCATTGTTAATCCCTATCCTACTGGTGAATTAAACCTAGTATTTACCACTAGCTTCTCTGCTCATTTGCTTCTGTTTTCTACAGATCCCTTTAACTGGGAAACTGTCACTGAAGTGATTTTTCTCTTCTTCCAACTTAACAAGTGTTAATCAACAGATTTATATCAGCCTCTAAAACTAAAATGTAGGTTAATTCCTCATAACTGTGTGCTCTGATACAAGATATTTTTATCACCAATAATCCGTTCAAAGGAGGGGAAGGAGAGAACTTTGCTGGAAACAACCGTTCCTGAAGATGAAACTTTGGGAACAGATATTGTTGGAGGCAGACTCTTTAATTTTCAAAATGCATCATTATGAGTGCTACATTTTAAAACTTCTCCTTTATACAAAAGATAAAATCACACATATTAAAATGTTTTTAAAACAATATTATCTAAAACACACATATAAACTAGATATACATAAACACCTATGAAAAGGCATCTTAGGTGCTGAAGCAACATCAGAAATGGCTGTGTTTGTCATCAATGATGATGGGTTTGGGTTTGGCAACTTGCAATCTTATTGCAACTGTCCCAATAGTTGGTGATTTTTTTTCTTAAAGTTTGAGCTCTTGGACTCATGTAACTAAGGCCTCAGGTTTTATTCGTACAAAAATTGTAATTGTCTATCAGGATGGTTGCAAAGCAATGCATGACCTCTTAAAACAGAAGCATCAGAAAAAAAACCCCAAAAAGAGTAAAAAATATTATTTGTTTCATTATTTAATCTTGCTGTTTCTTGGGAGTTATATCTAAAAGCCTTACATACTTTAGAGGAAAGTGTTTGAAGCCCACCATAGGTAGGTGTGGGGTAACCTTCCCTCTAACCTCCTAATGTCAAATCCTGGTCTCTTAAAGCCCCAGACCACAAGATTTTGTGGTTTTTCACACGGTACAGCAATAAGAAAACAATTAAGACCCAACTTCCTAACACTGCAGGGGGCTTATTTCCAAGACATAAGAGTCAAAGGTAGGAAGCCCAGGGCAAGGACCAGCAGTGCAGGTCCTTCCGTATTCAAGCTGTATGATTGGGCACCTAAGTTGCATGGTAGTGTGTGTGTGTGCACGTGCGTGCACGTGTGTGTGTGCATGCAGGGTCCTATTTTTTTTTTCCCACCCCCTGGTTAAAATGATTATAAGTGTGGTACAAAAGAGAAGGACCTGGGGATTTGGCTTTCTTTAGAAGAAGGTGAATGCACTTTAGTGAGTGACAGCTGGAAAGGAACAACTGTTGAAAATGAATCCTGTTAAAGCTATCTGGACTCCATAGTTGCCAGACAGAGAGAACAATATGCAAAGCACTGTGAGTACCATTTTAAAAGTCTACCCTTCATTTTTCTCTTTTCACAGCCATACAGTGTAATTGTATTTGCATGCACAGTGCTGCTTGAGAAGGGCCTTGTCACATATCCTTGTGCATCTGGTTTGATTAATTGCTTCACAGCCTGGGGGGTTACCCAAGGTTTTCCATATATTGTTGCACTGTTACTGTGTTAATAAGCACAGTATCCTCTGTGTTTAGTATCTAGCTACCCATTCATATCTTTTGCATGTATTATTTGGTTCGTTTATTGAATTTACCATGCTCCGATGTTTTTTATGACCTGGAGCACCACTCCTAAAAACCTGCTTACTCATGTTCAGGTGACTTTATTTCAGTTATCATTTGCTTTTCTCTTGCTACTCCTCTCCGTATTCAAGAATAGAAATTATACCAAGATGACTAATTCAGGTCATTTGATTTGAGCACTCAAATCAAATTTCATTTAGAGTTTGATGGAATGATTGTGCATTTTTTTATTCCACAGTTTCTCCAGCTGTCTCTACCGTAAATGACTCCCTTTCAGTTCCCATTCAAGTTCATTATAGTCTTTTTACTCTCTCTTGATCACATTATTTGTACTGCAGTAGCACCTAAGAGCCCCAGCCATAGATTCATCATCACTGCATTGTCCTAAGCAATGTAAACACACAGAGTCAAAAGACATGACCACCCCAAAACTCTGCAAATCTAAAAGCACACACTAACACCCAAATCCAACCTCTCCTTTAAAAAAATATTCGCAAAAACACCATTGGGAGGTTCTCTCCCTTCCTGGGAAATTCCCACCTTACTGATATACATTCCCTCAGGCTTGTTCTCTTCCTGGCCCCAGATATATACTTTAGCCACCCAACTCCCGCCTGTTGAAGCTGGCCAGAATAGTGATCTTAGCCCCCTCTCATCCCTGCCCTGGTAGTTGGGGCCTTTTGATGGGAAGTGGGAGATGTAGACACAAAACCTCTCTGGATGAAATATGCCTAAAACTTAGGTTTCCCACCTCCCAAGGCAAGAATCCTAACCACTAGGCTATTGGTCTAAAACCTGGGTGGATCCTCCTCCTTTGTAAAATAGTTACACATTGTGTCTTTTTTGTAACCAACAGTTTGGAGATGCAGAGTACATGCTTACCCAAGTGGAGTAGGACACAGTGGGTATGTCTACACATGGTCATTTAATGCAGATTAGCCCAATTTAAGCCACATTAGGGGTGTGTGTCTACACATATGCGCCCTTAATGCAGCTTAAATATGGTGATTTTAGGCTATGTGAGCTTAAATTTGATACCTGCCCAAACCAAGTATCAAGTTTTAAGCGGGATTAGTTAATGCAGATTAATGCATGTGTAGACATGTGTAGGTGGTTTAAAAGGGCCTGCCAACTGAAAAAAACCCTGCTGTGGGGAGGCAGCTGAGCCAGAGCCGAGGAGGGTCTCGCCCCGCCCCGGTCCCTACTTCACCCAGCCCCCCAGGGAGCCATGCAAACAGACTGCACAAACAGGCACACTTGTCTGCCCGGTGTGCTAGTTAGCATGGGAGTTCGCACAGAAGGGCAAGCGGGAGGACCCGAGTCCCTGCTAGTGCACCCCCCTAGGGAAGCCAGTCCCAGCTCTAGCCGGCCCACCAGCGGCATGACACGAATGGGCACATGCCACCCTGAGGGCCCCGTCAGGGCCTGCGGCCTCCCCATCTGGCTCCTCAGAGGCCTCCACCCAGATGGAACCCCTGGTTCCAGGCTCCATGCAGACAGGGGCCTCTGGCTCTCAGGTGCGGGGGCTGCCTGTCACTTTTTCAGGCTCTGGGTTATGGAGGCATGGCTACCTCCCCTTGTGAGTTCTGCTCCCTTTTGGGGTCTCTGGCGTGCCAGCTGGAGGAGCTCCAGGCCACAGTCCAGAAACTGCGTGCCATCAGGGACTATGAGCAGGAGATCAACTCCTACTGCCAGGCCCTTCACCCCTGGAGGTAGAGGGTCTACCAAGGTCACCTCCCAGGACACAGGAGGACTCAGGGACCTCCCCTTCTGTCCAGCCACGGGGTTGGACCAAGGTGGTCAAGGGCCCCAAGGCCCGCTGCACCAGGGTCCCCGCCCCACTGCAGTTTTGCAACAGGTACAAACCTCTTGCAGCCCCAGAAGAGACTGCCAAGCTGCCAGCTCCTGCAGGCAACACAGGCTCAGCTGTAGCTACTGCCCCTGATCTCTTTAAGACAAAACACAAAGTGTTTGTTGTGGGAGGCTCCATCTTGAGGGGGACTGAGGGGGCAGTCTGCCGCCCCGACCCCTTATCCCAGGAAGTCTGCTGCTTCCCAGGAGCCCATATCTGAGACACTGAGGAGAAGATCCGTAGGCTCCTTGGGCCCACTGACCACTACCCTATGCTCCTTATCCATGTGGGCACCAATGACATGGCTCGGAGCAATCCCAGCCAGGTCGTGAAGTCCTACAGGGATTTGGCAGTGGAGATTAAGGGGTTGGGGCTGCAGGTGGTGTTCTCTTTGATCCTCTCAGTTTTGGGCTATGGGCTGTGGAGGAAGAGGAGGATTGAGGTAGTGAACCAAAAACTGTGGTACTGGTGCCATCGGGAAGGCTTCGGCTTCTATGACCACAGTCCGACCTTTGGTGAGAGAGGCAGTGAGCTGCTGGGAAGGGACGGCCTCCACCTTTCTTCACTGGGGAGCAGGGTCTTCTCAGCCAGACTGGCTGACCTGCTCCAGCAGGCTTTAAACTAAGCCTGTTTGGAGATGGGGGCACTACTGCCACTGTTGGCCTGCTGAGCAACCCTTGCAAAGCCAGAAGACCTAGCCACTCTAGGGAGCCCACCACTGCACCAGCCCTGGAACGCTCTGCTCCAGTCCATGGTTGTAATGGGAGATTTTAACTACCCAGACATCTCATGGGAAGAGCACTCAGCCAAATCCAAACAGTCACAAAGTTTCTCATGTGTGTGGATGACCTCTTTCTGCAGCAAGAAGTCTACAGGCCAGCGAGAGGTAAAGCACTACTTGACCTGGTACTGGCAATGGGGGATGACCTTATCTATGACCTAATGATAGAAGGGAAGCTGGGTGACAGTGACCATGAGCTGATCACCTTCACCATCCGCCATAAAGCTGGCAAGTCAGTCAGCAATACAGAAGTCCTCGACTTCAGGAAAGCTGGCTTTGACAAGCTCAAGAGGCTTGTCAGTGAGGCCCTAAAGGGCCTCATCCCAAAGGAGAGGGGAGTTCAGGATGAGAGGTTGCTCCTCAAGGGAGCTATCCTCTGCACAAGCAAAGTCTATCCCATCTCAGAGGAAAGGCAACAAAAGGGCACAGCAGCCCCCGTGGCTCTGCAGAGAACTAGTGGACCTCCTGCATCTAAAAAGAAAGGCCTATAAAGGATGGAGGATGGGATCCATCTCCAAGAAGGAATATTCTGCACTGGTCCGGACTTGCAGAGACCCAACCAGGAAAGCCAAGGCTGCGACTGAACTCCAACTGGCTACAAGCATCAAGGACAATAATAAAGTTCTTTTTCAGATATGGGGGGAGCCGAAGAAAAAGCAAGGGAAACATTGGACCCCTGCTAAACCAGATGGGACAACTGATAACCAATGCCCAGGAAAAAGCAAACTTGCTAAATGGGTACTTTGTGTTGGTCTTTCACCAGTCCCAAGGGACGCCCCTGCCCCCTGGATGAGGGAGATTCCTTACCCTTGATCAATGCTGTCTGTGTGAAGGAACACCTTGAGAGGCTGGATACCTTCAAGTCACCCGGCCCTGACAGATTACACCCCAGGGTACTCAAGGAGCTGGTGAGCATCATAGCCCAGCCCCTGGCATGGATCTTCGAGAACTCCTGGTGCTGTGGTGAAGTGCCAATATGGTGCCTATCTTCAAGAAGGGGAGGATCCAGCAAACTACAGGCCCATCAGCCTGACTTCTATCCCGGGGAAGATCCTAGAAAAGATTATCAAAGAGATTGTTCTCAACAGACTGGCCGATGGCAAAATCCTGAGGAATAGCCAGTATGGGTTTGTCATGGGTAGGTCTTGCTTGACCAATCTTATTACCTTTTATGACTAAGTGACCTATCACCTGCACAAGGAGGAAGAGATTGATATATCTTGACTTTAAAAAAAGCCTTTGATCTGATATCCCATGATCACCTCTTGGCAAAACTGGCCAACTGTGTCCTTGGCTTCTCCACAATCCACTGGCTGGGGAATTGGTTACATGCTCATACCCAGAGGGTGGTGGTAGATGGAAGTCAATCATCATGGTGTGCTGTGACCAGTGGGGTCCCTCAAGGCTCTGTCCTTGGGCCTATATTGTTCAACATTTTCATTAATGATGTGGACAGTGGTGTTGCAAGTGGACTGGCCAAGTTCGCTGATGACACCAAACTTTGGGGTAAAGCGTCCACGCCTGAGGACAGGAGGGTGATCCAGTTGACCTCAACAAGCTCAAGAAATGGGCAGATGAGAACCTGATGGCATTTAACACTGAAAAATACAAGGTTCTCCACCTTGGGAGGAAAAACACACACCGTGCTTATAGGCTCGGCAGTACTACACTGGCTAGCACTTCTGACGAAAAGGACTTGGGGGTCATGATTGACCACAAGATGAACATGAGCCTTCAATGTGATGCTTCAGCTAGTAAAGCAAGCAAAATTCTGGCTTGCATCCATAGATGCTTCTCAAGCAAATCCCAGGACATCATTCTCCCATTGTACTCGGCCTTCGTGAGGCCGCAGCTGGAGTACTGCATCCAGCTTTAAGCTCCACAATTCAAAAAGGATGTAAAGAAGCTAGAGAGAGTCAGAGGAGAGCCACGTGCATGATAAGAGGTAAAAAAAACAAACCTTACGATGAGAGGTTGAGAGCCATGGGACTCTTTAGCCTGGAAAAGCGCAGGCTCAGGGGTGATCTGGTGGCCACCTATAAGTTTATCAGGGTGCTCACCAGGATCTGGGAGAACACCTGTTCACCAGACCACCCCAAGGGATGAGAAGATCGAAAGGTCACAAACTCCTCTGTGACTGTTTCAGGCTGGACATAAGGAAGAACTTTACTGTCCGAGCCCCCAAGGTTTGAAATAGACTGCCACCGGAGGTGGTTCAAGCACCTACTTTGAACGCCTTCAAGAGACATTTGGATGTCTGTCTTGCTGGGATCCTATGACCCCTGCTGACTCCCTGCCCTTTGGGCAGGGGCCTGGACTTGAAGATCTTCCAAGGTCCCTTCCAGCCCTAATGTCTATGAATCTACTCTGCATTAATGCACGGAATTTAGTCTGGGCTGTGCCCAGCCACTTGAGGGCCAGCTGGAGCCCAGGCCCAGGACTCCTGGCTGGGTGTTTCTTCTCCCCCAGGGCTAGACTGCACTCTATATAGTTTGCCACTTGTAGGAGGATTTTTGATTGTTGGTGAGTGGAGAGGGTGGTGGAGGGGCCGTGTTTGTTGGGGTAGGGGATACAGTTCATGAAGGTAATTAAGCTTGTTTGTTTTTTTTATTTCAACAATGTGGATGTCCTGAGAGTGGTACTGGGGGTGGGCAGGAGATAGGGGATGTGTGAGTGGCTGGGCAGGTGGGATGGAATGGGGAGGGCAGGAGGAAGGGGTTGCCTAGGGTCTCCTGCACCTGGTGCCCTGGCCCCCAATGGTGGATGTGTGGCTCTCCTGGGGTCTAGGCAGGGGAGTGCCTGTTGGGGCCAGCAGGGCCTACACTATGGCCAGCAGGAACATGGGGTGCTGGTCATCACTGGCAGGGGCAAAGGCAGCCCTGGCACAGGGAGGCAGGTTGGGCAAGAAGGGAGTTTCCATGTGCTTCCCCTAGGCAGGGCACGTGGCTTCTGGGCAGGAAGGAGCTGGCCAGGAATCAGAGGGTGGAGGGGTGTTTCCAAGATGGCTTCCAAATGCTGGCAGCTGGCTCTGGCTTCAGTATAGCTGCCAAGGACTGGCAGCCACGTGTCTCGAGGCTGGAGGTCCTGCCGGTGGCAGCAGAAGCACTTGGCAGGGCTGAAGCGACCTGGGACTAAAGTTAGTCCCAAGTCCCACCATGTGTAGACACCTGCCAAAACCCACTTAATCCACATTAGTTTAATGCACATTAAATTTAAGCCAGTTTAAATTTATGTGTAGATGCACCCAGCAAAGCATGACTGGTAGGAAAAGATTTTTTTGAGTATGCTCATAAGAGCAATATGTTACATGGGAGGGGAAGGGCAGGAAATAGGATTTAAAATTTGTATAATTAATACCAATACCCCTTTCATGTCTAAAGTTACCTAGGCAAAGGTTACTTACCCACCTAAAGTAGAGAAATAATTGGGCATAAGCATACATTCTAACTCCACGATATCCCGAATGTTTGGTTTCAAAACTTTATTATTATTCAAAGAGTTTTGTTTTTTTTTTCTGCATTGTATTCCCTAAAAAAACAGAATCAATTACAAACCTCTTTGTTAATCCCTTAAGTAATATGTGAAGGATGATATAGATTTTAAAAATGAAACCTTGGGATCAGCAGTGATGAAAACACTACTAAACTAATAATGATAATGGAATAATGCCTCAGCATTGATGCTGGGGCGATAATCTGTCTGTTTTTTTAGTTTTTAATCATTATCATGGTAGGGGAAGTGCTCTATCTAGAATACAAATAAAAATTAGTCCTCAGCAGGTGTGAGACACTACTGCACAGTGTTACTGCATGTTTATTTGCTATTTTATACAAGAAAGTTCTAAATAAATGCTCAGTAACTAGAGTTACTCTACAGTAGCACCAGTGAACATATTTTAAGTGACGCTACTGTGCAGTAGGCTAATACTACTGGGCAGTTGCATATTAGCACTGTTAGTGTTATGATGTGCTAGTACACAGTAATATTTGACTACTGCACAGTCAGTGTCTCATGTAAACATGCCCATTATGCATCAAAAGTCTCTAATAAAAGTTTGTTAACAGTCTGCCATCTGGGCATTGTTTTGGGACTTGAGATTCTGTTTAGGATGGAAGCCACACTGCAGCCAAAATGAGCATTTGTATACCGGGAAGGGAGAGATATTATTCCTTACGTTTTCCCTCTGTGAACTTAATGACTAAGAAATGTTTCACTTTGCTAGCTGTGAAGGCTGAAACCTTCTCCTTGTACACAGAACAGGTACAACAAAATACTGCCATAGACAGTACAAGTTTCCATGCACACCCTTTTCATTTTACCTCAAGGCTAATTTCCAGACAATAGCTTTAATAATGAGGCAGATAAACATAGGTGGAGAGAAAATAGTATTTGGGGGGGCTGAGTGCACATGTGCACACCCTACCCCTGCAGATAAGTCTGTCGTGGGGAAGAGGTGGGGGGTCAGATCGGCACCCCCACAAGGGCGGGAGTGGGGCAGAGGTGGGGCCAGGAGTTAATGGGGCCCTGGGGCCAGGGCAGGTCATGAGACAGTCAGAACCAGGGGGGCTCTTCAAGGGGCGCGGGAAGGACTTCTGCCACTGCACGCACCCCTGCAGAGGCCGTGGTATGATTGGTCATGTGCCCCCCACATCTGTGTGTGGGGTGGAAGTGAGCTGCTGCTGTGGGCTGGGCTCTGTATGCTGCTACCACTGCCTCGGGAACAGTGCAATGCCATGTGCGTCCTGCCACCAGGCAGGTAGGGGATGCAGCACAGTCTGCGTGCAGCAGGCACTTGGCATCATGCCGGTCCAGGGGCAGTGGCAGCAGGGCACAGAGTCCAGCCTGCAGCAGCAGCCTGATTCCTCCCCACACACAGATCCAGGGGGTACATGGCCCCTGGGCCTCCCCCAGGGTGGGCACAGTAATGGGACCCCCCACCTGTGCCCCTGAACAAGCTGCCTGGGCTCTGAGCATCCCACAACTTGCCTGGCCTCACCCAGGGCCCCATTCACCCCAGCCCCTGCCCTTACCTCTGCCCCACTCCCTCCCTCACCATGGGGGCCTCGATCTGCACCCCCCCATTCCCTTTACTCACAACAGGCTTACCTTCTGTGGTGGACAGTGCTCTACCCACTCCTGGATGCTGCATGCTGGGCGGCATGTCTGTGTCTCTGTCCGCCCCTCCCACCTTGCTGCAGCTGCCCAGAGCCCATGCCCAGGCTTCCCTGTGGCCCTCTGCACTGCCAGCATTGCCCTGTGTTTGGGGGGGAGGGGGCTAAGCCCTGTTATCCCTGGTCTTCCACCACCTATGCAGATAACTCAGTTTCTATACATGTTTAATCATTGATATCTCTGCCAAAACGTCTAACAGAGCAGAGGTAAAGTCCTGGATGACAGCCCCTCTCTGTCTGGGGTTAGGCTTCTTTGTGGGGACACTAGGCGAGAAGACCCACTATTCATGAAATAAATAGAACCATGGTGAAGTAGGGCTAGAAGGGGCCTAGAGAGACCATCCAGTCCAAACCCCATGTGGTTCCTATTCTAGTGAGATACCATCCAATGTCACACTTTCAGGCTGTCAAGCAACCACTGTTAGCCATGAATGGCTCCTCATTGTTTGGTCTTTCATGCATGGATACTGGATGTGATACTGAGAGGATTCTAGAAGAAGTTCACCTTTTCACTTCCATGAGATATTGACCCTTTTTTTGGAGTAGTGACCATGTGCAGTGACCACCTGGCAACAGGGCGACTCATGGGAAAAGGTGCGCAAGACCTTCATGAGGTTAGATGAATGGTGACTGGCCAGGAGAGTGACGGTTCTGAGTGACAGGTCATCTCATGGTATGATTGGTCAAGAACATGATTGACAGCTGCTGTCCTGCAAGAGGTATTTAAAACTATCACTACGGAGAAAGTGTGCATGACTAGTCTGTGGCTGGGAGCACCTGAGGTGTCTATGGGTGTGCAAAGACTGGTGTGGGACTGTGGAGTTTATGTTGGCTGGATTTGGGAGAGATGTTCTGATATTAGAGTAAATTTATGTCAGTGACAAGCTGCCCTGTGTTGCTTGCAAGAACACTGCATGGTTGAGAGACGACCACATTTGATTTTAACCCACTGTATATATAGTTCTGTTGTTGTTCTTGTACATATGCAATTTCTCTTTTACTTACCTATTGCACTGTACTTTGTTATTAAGATGTGCTTACATTCCAATATAGGCTTGTTGTTTATACGTATTTTTGAGTCTGCGATTATTATACTTGGTCAATTAGGTGTCAAGCAGGGCCAGACTGGAGGTTTAGGTTGACAGGGAGATATTAGGATGCTCAGTTCCTACTTGAGGCAAGTTGAGTGAACTAGCAGCTCTCATTTGTATAATTGAGTTTGACCTAGACACTGCTGTCCATAAATTCTAACGGGCAATAGGTTTGTGATGTGAAGACAATATACAGTTCAGTCGCTTGTGTACCTTCACTTATGCACAAAAAATTAGGCATCCCAGTCAATCTATAAAGGATTCATTTATTGAAACCCTCCCATTCCCCTTCAGCTGCTGGAGGGAAATTTTTAAAAATGCAAACTGAACATGCCCAGTAGAAGGATGAGCAGAAACTGCATGTGTCATAGGAAACCCAATGAGACCCTCTTGAATAGGTGTAGGAAATAATTTGTACTGGAAGGCCACATAGGGAGTTTTAGTCAGGTCAGCACCCTTCCACCCCGTGCTCGGGGCCACAACACCTCACCAAAATGAAGTGGTTCTGCCTCAGGGCTCAGCCGCATACTGTCACCACCTGATAGTCCCACCGTATCTCCTGTGCAAGCAGGAAACACTCAGCTGAGAAGGTGAGATTCAGCTGTGTGCAGGAAGGGAGAAGCCTCTGGGACCAGGATGGACAGGCAGGACTGGGGCTAGAGCTGGGATTGGGGCAGGAATGTGGGGTGCTGACAGTGCAAGGCCAGGGCCCAGGGCAGACCTGTGATCTAACCCAAATTACGTATTTGTTGTTTTTATCTATTTTATAGAATCATAGTAAATTAGGGTTGGAAGGGACCTCAGGAGGTCATCTAGTCCAACAAGGACCAGTGCAGAGTGCTGCACCTAGGGCACAAAAATATCCAGCACACCTACTGGCTAGGAAGTGACCCTCCCAGCAGCACAGAAGCGGAAAGCGATCTCGGAATCATAGTGGACTCCAAAATGAACATGAGTCGCAAAGCTAACCGCACTTTATTGTGCATCAGCAGATGCATGACAAATAGAACCAAGGAGGTGATATTTCCCCTCTGTGCGGCATTGGTCAGACTGCGGTTGGAGTACTGCGTCCAGTTTTGGGTGCCGTACTTCAAGAAGGATGTTGATAGACTCAAGAGGGTCCAGAGGAGGGCCACTCCTATGGTTAGGGGCTTACAGGACAAGCCCTATGAGGAGAGACTGAGGGACCTGGACCTCTTCAGCCTCCACAAGAGAAGGCTGAGAGGTGATCTTGTGGTCACGTACAAATTCATTAGTGGGGTGCAACAATGTATTGAAGATGCTGTGTTCACCAGGGTCTTGGGGTAACAAGGAACAATGGTCACAAACTGACAGAGAGCAGATTTAGGCTGGACATCAGGAAAAACTTCTCCATAGTAAGGGTGGCCAAAATTTGGAATGGGCTTTCAAGGGAGGTGGTGCTCTCCCCTACCTTGGGGGTCTTTAAGACAAGGCTAGATAGGTTTCTGGATGGGATCATCTGACCCCAGCACTCTTTCCTGCCTAGGCAAGGGGTCAGACTTGATTTGTTGAGGTCCTTTCCAACCCACCATCTATGAATCTATGAACCCCCTGCTCATCCCCAACTAGATCATCCAAGCCAAAGCTTTGTCTAGCTGAGTCTTGAAAACCTCCAAGGATGGAGATTCTACCAGCTGTCTGGGTAACCTGTTCCAGTGTTTTACTACCCTCCTAGTGAGACAATTCTTCCTAATATCTAACTTAAACTTCCCTTGTTGCAACTTCAGACCTTTGCTCCTTGTTCTGTTGTCTGACACCACTGAGAACAATCTAGCTCCATCCTCTTTTGAACCTCCCTTCAGGTAGTTGAAGGCTGCTATAAAATCCCCTCTCAGTCTTCTCTTCTCCAGACTAAATAAGCCCAGGTCCCTCATCCTCTCCTCATAAGTCATGTGCCCCAGCCCCCTAACCATTTTTGTTGCCCTCTGCTGGACTCTCTCCACTCCAGATATTGCCTTACCATTGCTGAATAGAGGGAAATAATCACTTCCCTTGACCTGCTGGCAACACACCTACAAATCCAGCCCAGTATGCCATTATCCTTCTTGGCAACAAGAGCACACTATTGACTCATATTCTCCTTATTGTCCACTGTAAACCCCATGTTCTTTTCTGCGCAGCTGTTACCCAGCCAGTCAGCCCCCAGCCTGTAGCGGTGCATGGGAATGTTCTGTCCTAAGTGCAGGGTTTTGCACTTGTCCTTATTGAACCGCATGAGATTCCTTTTGGCCCAATCCTCCAATTATTCTAGGCCATTCTAAATCCTAGCCCTACCTTCTAGAGTACCTACTACTCCCCCCAGCTTGGTGTCATCTGCAAACTTGCTAAGAGTGCACCCTATGCCATCCTCCAGGTTGCTGATGAAGATATTGAATAAAACTAGCCCCAGGATCGACCCCTGGGGCACTCTGCTTGATACCAGCTGCCAGCTAGACATCAAGCCATTGACTACTACCATCTCAGCCCATTGATGCAGCTGGTTTTCTATCCACCCTACAGTCTATTCATCCAACCCATACTCCCTTCACTTGCTCATGACAATGTTGTGGGAGACCATATCAAAAGTCTTGCTAAAGTCAAGGTATATCACATCCAGTCCTCTTCCCACATCTACAGACCAGTCATCTGATCACAGAAGGCAATCAGATTGGTAAGGCATAACTTGGCCTTGGTGAATCCATGGTGACTGTTCCTAATCACCTTCTTCTCCTCCAAGTGCTTAGAAATGGATTCCTTGAGTACCTGCTCTATTATTTTTCCAGGGACTGATGTAAGGCTGACCAGTCTCTAGTCCCCTGGATGATCTCTCTTCCCCTTCTTAAATGTGGGCACTATATTTTCCCATTTCCAATCATCTAGGACCTCTCCTGAGCACCATAAGTTTTCAGAGACAATGGCCAGCTGCTCTGCAAGCACATCAGCCAACAACTTCAGCCCCCTTGGGTGCTTAGCACCTGGACTTATATATGCCCATGGGCTTGTATATGTCCAGCTTTTTTTATAGTCCCTAATCTGTTCTTTTACTACTTTTGGCTGCTCACTTTGTCCCCAAGCTGTGCTGCCCAGTGCAGTAGTCTGGAATCTGACCTTCGCTGTGAAGACTGAGGCAATGAAGGCATTGAGCAGTTCAGCCTTTTCCATATCATCTATCACTAGGCTGCCTCCCCCATTCAGTAAGGGACCCACACTTTCCCTGATCTTCCTCTTGTTAGTAACATACTTGTAGAAACCCTTCTTGTTACCCTTCACATCCCTTGGTAGTTGGAACTCCAATTGCACTTTAGCCTTCCTGATTTCATCCTGGCATGCTTGAGCAATACTCTTATTGCTCAACAACTCCCTAGTTGTTTGGCCAAGTTTCCACTTCTTGCAAGCTTCCTTTTTGAGACTTAGCTCACTGAAAAGCTCCTTGCTAAGCCAAAGTTTTGGCTTATATAGGTGATCAGAAATGTTGTGGGTCAAACACTATTATTCACTGTAAGCTGGTACAGCAGCTATGGAGTCCAATGTCTCTCAAACACTACCAGAATGAAAATTTTAAATAATAATAACCAACGTGCATCTGATGCATCAGTTGGCCATGCATCTCCATTCATGACAAAACAGTCATAACTACCCCATGATTTGAAGGTCCTTAAACCAAAAATTACATGTCAGATAGAGCTATTGCATAGAGAAATAACTCAGTTACTTCTAAGATGAAGCAGAAAGTGATCTACAAAAGGAAAGAATGAGAGGAAGATGACCATCTGGAGACACTTCAGCTTCTTATATTTATCATTCTCAGGCTGTTTGATTGTCTTACTTCATTTGAATAACTCTACCTAACATGTAAAATGAAGAAAAGGAATGAAGATATCCAGTCCCTATCATTATAATTCTTTCCTAAAGATTGTTCCAGATTAATTTTCCTTGGGGATTTTCAGTTCAAACATCTCAGTAAGCTTGCAACATGTGCAAGACCAAACAAGTGCAACAAATGGCTCCTTTTGGAAAGAGAACAGGCAAACAAAGGATATGAATAGCAAGCTATATTAAGGACATTCCAGTATTGCAGCCACTTCTGGTCATCATCTGTGCTGTTTATCTATCAGACCAGATTTTTCAGTCTACCATTCAGGCTTTATTTGTTTGTTAAAATAAACCCCTTTAGGAAGCAGAAGGGAAACATCTGTGTTAAACATAAATCAATACTTTTTAAAGTCTGTCCAAAAAAAATGTCCAGTGTTTGCATGCAAATACCAAGGACTAATATCTCTTCAGCATATATCCACCATGTGATTCCTGAATCTCATCAAATCCAATTTCTTCACTGTGCCCCAGTAGGAAGAAAAACTAAAAAAAATAAAACCCCACATCATGGGACCTTGGCCCATTTTTTAGAAGTGAACTCAAAGCCTATTCTGTTTGAGGCTCTGAAATGTTTGATTAAGACTTGGTCTTGTTTGTGTTTTGAATAGTTTTGTAATCCTGACCACCAGCTAAGGCGTGTGTCCAGAAATGCTGTGAACTAAGGTTTTCTTACACCATTTCCTTTGAGAAGTTATAGCATCTGACTTGGAAATTTCATAAGACATCCAAATCTCACAAAATACCCAGAGCAGTTTCATAGACCTTTGGATAGTACCGGTGAACTTCAGATGAACCTCCTATGAGATAAATGCAGAAAAGCTCCAAACCTGAAATAAGAGCCCTCTGAGCCATGTTCTAGCTGACACTTCCTCCCTCATATTACCCACAATGTATATTTTTGAAAGGTGTTGCTGTGATTTTATCAACAATTAGGGCCTGCTCCTGAATGACTGTGAGCACGCCCAAGTCCCACTGAGGTTCATGATGTTATGGTGTAGTAATTAATCTACTCCATGATTGCTTAATTCATGGCAAGATTTAGATGGATTCCATTACACTGCAAGAGAGTTGTTATTAAATCTGCAAGGTGAAAAGCCAGGGTGAGTGGGGTCACTGAGTGGGGTCTCTTGCAGCTTTCAGGGGATTGTTTGATAACATTAACCTGGAAACTATCCTAGGCATCAAAGAAAGAAAGGCTCTGAACCCAGAAGACTCTGAGTGTACTATCTTTCCACTGAAAGCAGCAGGAGCTAAGGGTGCTTGGCATCATCCTGTCAACACAAAGCTTAAAGGCAATCATAGTTTTGCTGCACCTCATAACTGAATCTGATGGTCCTAAGTTCAACCTAATGATATGTTAGGTGCTCAGTATCTTATGGCATCATGCCCAAAAGGAGCATGCAGGTGACAGGTTGGGATAGAGTGCAGAAAACAGGAGGAAGTCATAAAAGAAAAGGGAAGCAAGGCTGTGAAAATCCTTGCACATATATCTTTTCCAGTAATGTGGCCAAGTGTTGTTGATCTCCTTGTTTCACACATCTTCTGTGAAGCCTGTGAAGTTTGGGGGAGGGGGTTTGTCTTAAAGTGAATGTCTCATGATTGATGTCTTCAGCAGAATGCATGGCGACTGATGCCAGGCCTCAGGCCACCCCTGTATATATCTTTAGAGTGACAATCAATGCCAGACATCATATTGTGTTTAAAAAAGAAATAAGGCTGTGTTTATTTTAGAACTTAAGTACACTGTCAAAAGTAGTCTTCTAAAAACATTTAGTAACATAGAGGTTTGGCTACTTAATCATAACTTGATCTCCTGTCTGAATCAGAATGAGTTATTCCACTTCCATGGCTTCTTAGATCATAGTTAAAGTATTTGGCATATTGTGAATTTATTAAAAAGTACTATCATTATTTGTCTAACACAGAAGTTATTTTTGGACTCGCATTCTGTTTTCATGTGGAATAGGATTGGCAAGTGCTCATTTGTAATGTCGGTATCTTTGTTCCAAAATTTTATTCTGTTCTTATACTTTTATGGAGTCTGTATTTCTTTTGGTAGGCTGCTTTTATTATAAAACTGTTTGGTGTTACTGCCAAACCAAAGGAGTGAGATAAAAAAGAAACTGTGTCCCGCTCTGCCTATTGTAAAGGAAATGAAAATATAGGTGACAGCTCATGTTAAATAGCTTCAATGGCTGGGCTTAAACCAACTCAAAAAGAAAAAAATTAAGTCTAAAATCTCTGCCCATGGCTCAGATTGCTCCTAGCAATAAGGGGCATGTATAGATGAAACGGGGGCCCTAAATTGGAGTGGTGGGTTTTAAAAAAACACTGTTTCAAGTTAGGGCTGATTAAACCCCCGTGTCGTGCACACACCCTGCTGACTTACCTGCCTCTCTGGTGGGGAGGGAAAGGTGAGCTGCTGGTGGGAGGAGTCTTCCCTAGGCTGTGGGCTGGGGCTGGTGCTTTCCTCCACAGCAGCAGCAGCCTCCCCCCCCCGGCAGCACTTGGCTTGGGTGGTCCCGGGGGGCACCCCAGCCATGGAGGGAAGCACCAGGCCCCTGTGCAGCTGAGTCAGGTGGGCAGGCTCCAGGAGGAGGGGAAGATCAGGCTCGCCGCTTTTCTTGGGTGGAGTTGCTTTCCTGGGCTGCTGCCAGGCTGCCTGCAGGGCTTCCTGCAGAGCCCCAGAGCTGCACGGAGCCCAGTGCTTCACTCAATGGCTGTAGGGGTAGCAAACTAAAACTCCTCAAAGGAGTTTTAGTTTGCTGCACCCCAAGTCATTTAAGGTGCATTACGCCACTGAATTTCCTACAGTGGCTGGAATTAATGTGCAATATACTGCTGAGGCGTTAAAACGCCGACACCATTAAAGCAGTGCAAAAGCATTTTGCCTGCTTTAGTGTTGTGCAGACATGCCCCCCATTTCATCTACAAATGGAGGTTTAAATTATTTTTATGAGAGCATGGTGATTCTGGACGCTGGTCAGACCGCAGTTGGAGTACTGCGTGCAATTCTGGGCGCCGCACTTCAAGAAGGATGCGGATAACCTGGAGAGGGTCCAGAGAAGGGCAACTCATATGGTCAAGGGCCTGCAGACCAAGCCCTACGAGGAGAGACTAGAGAACCTGGACCTTTTCAGCCTCCGCAAGAGAAGGTTGAGAGGCGACCTTGTGGCTGCCTATAAGTTCATCACGGGGGCACAGAAGGGAATTGGTGAGTATTTATTCACCAAGGCGCCCCCAGGGGTTACAAGAAACAATGGCCACAAGCTAGCAGACAGCAGATTTAGATTGGACATTATGAAGAACTTCTTCACAGTTCGAGTGGCCAAGGTCTGGAACGGGCTCCCAAGGGAGGTGGTGCTCTCCCCTACCCTGGGGGTCTTCAAGAGGAGGTTAGATGAGTATCTAGCTGGGGTCATCTAGACCCAGCACTCTTTCCTGCTTATGCAGGGGGTCGGACTCGATGATCTACTGAGGTCCCTTCCGACCCTAACATCTATGAATCTATGAATCTATGACCAAGTATTCCTGGTACCTGTAAATAAACTTATCGCCTACACCAATGACCCCGACAGGCTTTTGCTCAGACCCTTAGATCTTACCTCTGGGCATTTATACACATGATCTGGGAGTGAGGGTAAAAGGAAGGGTGCTTTAATTACAGCGGCTCCAGAGTGCCTGGAGTGTCTCGGGCATCAGTATCCCCATGCTTAAAAATGGCAGCAAAAGCACTTTATCTAAACCTTGTTGAACAAGCTTTAGATCAAGCACCCCCACTGCCATTTCTAAGCATGGAGGTACTGATACACGAGATGCTGGAGTCTGCTGGAGCACAGTAATTATCTCACTCCAGCAGACTCAATTAATCATAATTACAGCGCATCAGAGTACACTTGCTGCTCATGTATAGATGCCTTCTGATACCAGCAATGGAAGCACTGGCTGTTTCCTGCTTCCCTGTATTGGCTTCATTCTATAGAAAAAGCACCAGCAACAAACATTTAATAGGGAAGTAAATACAGGGAATCCTAATCAAAATTTCTCCTGAGTCGCAACATCATGGAGGTCACTCCCTCTTCTACAATATGGTGTTCTTGGAACCATAACTGGGATAGTGCCTGCTTGAGCACTTCACTAGCCTCTGTAGTCTCTTTACTGTCCAGCCAGCAGAAAACAAAGGGCCATATGCTCAGCTGGTGTTCACTGTCTTTATTTAACTTTTAGGAACTATCCTAATTTACACTAGCTGAGGATGTGGCCTATGATGGTAGTTTAAAATAAAGCAAGAATTTAAGCACATGCAAAGACCCCAGTTCCTCACCTCTCTGTCATACTAGAGACCAATGCCAAACTGTTACTCATTAATATTGGAGGCCTGGAACTCTGGCTAATATGTTCTTCAATGGAATCAAACCTGACTCAACCACCTGGGCAACAGTGATCATCACCTGCTGGATTTTACTATCCAGTGCAGAGTGGTGAAATCAAGCAGCAAGGCAGACGTCCTCAACTTCAGGAGGGCCCACTTCTGTAAGCTAAGAAGGTTAGTAGGAGAGGCATTGGGGTCTCAGAGCTTCAGTGAAATGGGAGTCCAAGACAGGTGGTTGTTCCTCAAGGAGACAATCATCCAAGCTCAAAGTGAGTCAGTCCCAATGTGCACCAAGGGGGGCAGGAGTGTTAAGAAGTTCCCATGACTCGCCAAAGGCATCCAGGGATGCCTGAGGGCAAAAAAGTGGGTGTATAAACAGTGGAAGTAAGGAGCTATCACCAAGGAGGATTACACCTCCGTTGCTCGGGACTGCAGGCAGGCTATTAGCAAGGCCAAGGCAGAGATGGAGCTAAGGCTAGTGACCAGAATTAAGGATAATAAAAAGTCCTTTTTCAAATACATAGGAAGTAAGAAGAGGACACTGGGTAACATGGGACCCCTACAGGATAGGCTTGGCAATCTGGTGATTGTGGCAAATGAAAAAGCTGACATCTTTAATGAATTCTTTGCCTCCATATTCCTGAACAGGGACCAGGACATCTCCCCCACTAGAATTGCGAACGGACCCAGGGGAGGCACCGCCATGCCTAGGGTCAGGGACAACCTAGTAGGGAACTTTTGGAGAGTCTGGATGTGTTTCAATGAGTAGGTCCAGATGCTCTGCACCTGAGCGTGCTGAGGGAATTGGTGGGGGTCATAGCAGGAATCCTGGCATGGCTCTGTGAGTGTTCATGAGGCAGTGGCCAGGTACCAGAGGATTGGAAAAGAGACAATGTGGTCCCCATTTACAAGAAGGGGAGAAAGGAGAAACCCAACAATTATAGGCCAGTCAGTCTTACCTCAGTTCTTGGGAAGACCTTTGAGAAAATTATCAAGGAGCACATCTGCAAGGGCCCAGCAGGGGAGGTAATGCTCAGGGGAAACCAACAGGGGTTCATTGAGGGCAGGTCCTGCCTGAATAACCTGGTTTCTTTTTATGATCAAGTCACAAAGTCCCTGGATGAGGGTATCGGGTGGATGTCATCTTCCTGGACTTTAAGAAGGCCTTTGATGCAGTTTTCCACCACGTTCTCTTAAAAAAAAACTAGGGGACTGCAGCATGGATGCCTACACAGTCAGATGGGAGGCAAATTGGCTAGATAGTGACACACAGAAAGTGATGGTGGATGGGTCGTTTTCAACCTGGAGGTATGTGGGCAGTGGACTCCCCCAGGGCTCAGTCCTGGGGCCTGTACTGTTCAATATCTTTATCAGTGTGGGTGGGCGTGGAAAGCACACTGTCCAAATTTGCTGATGAAACCAAGTTGTGGGGTGAAGTGGGCATGCTGAAGGGGAGGGACAGTGTTGCAGAAGGCCACCTTTGTTTCTTCCCATAAACTCTGCTCTGTGACAATTTGGTTAGGATGGCCCCAGCAGAGGATACACACCCTACCCTATCTCTTTAGGTAACCTAAGCTGGATACATTCCTGAGGGAGGGGGGAAACCTGCTCCCTCTGCCTACGTGACTGGCATCACATACCTGGGTGAGGGGCTTGCTCTCTGGGGATCTAGGAACTGCCAGTCTGCCCAGCAACTAGTGATGCATTTCAAATTGATTGGCTGATGGCCAAGAGGTGCTGGCCTCCGTTGGACCAGGTAAATGAAGTCACAATGACTGTATAAGTTAAGGACTGCCCAGGAGGAGGGAACAGCAGCCATAAGGAAGACTCAGAGAGAAGAGCTGGACCATCTGAAACTTGTTCTCTCTCAAAATTCATGATCAAGGAGCTGCCTGCCTCCAGAGGGAAGCTCCACCTGCCTCTGGATGATACTTGTGAGTAAGGTACCTGAGATCTAACTAGATATATAGCTTGCAGTAACTCAGATGCGTGATCAAATGCTACCCCGCTATGGGAGTTTGCTCTATGGGATTTCTCTGATATTGCTCTACCCTGTACCCTATTCCAACCCTACCCCTTTTAACCAATAAAGTTCTCCTTTGTACCTAGCATGGGAGACTTATTGGGAGTGAGTCTAGATTATGCCTTGGGGTCCCCTTGGTTCGGCTGACTAAGGGAGACCACTACTTGTGCTTCTGACTGAGGGATACATCCCAAGTTCTTGAAGTGAATCAAGTACCCTCAAGGGCTACTAGGCCTGTGTTTCCCAGGGTGCGCAGAGCCAGAATCAAGCTAGGGCTGGTGGCAGTGGAACCCCCAAGCTAGTGGGTGTGCTCCAGGAAGGGGGTCGGCCAGACATGAGGTGTCCCCAGGGAGGCACTCAGAGCCTGGAAGGTGGTTGGGTGCAGTGAGGTGGGTGGCTCAATGCAGGAGCGCCCCCTACTGGCCTGCCACAGGCAGAATCCAGCTTGATCTAGACAAATTACAGAGGTGGGCGGATGAGAACAGGATGGAATTCAACGCAGACAAGTGCAAGGTGATGCATCTAGGGAGAAGGAACTAGCAACACACCTATAGGCTTGGGAACACAGTGGCAGAAAGGGATGTTGGAGTTATTGTTGACTCCAGGATGAACATGAGCTGCCAATGCGAGGAAGCGGTCAGTAAGACTAACTGCACCTTGTTGTGCATCTACAGATGCATCACGAGCAGGTCCACGGAGGTGATCCTTACCCTGTATGCGGCATTGGTCAGGCCACAGTTGGAGTACAGGTTCAGTTCTGGGCGCCGCACTTCAGGAGGGATGTGGCTAGTATTGAGAGGGTCCAGAGGAGGGCCACTCACATGGTCAAGGGGCAACGAGGCAGGCCCTATGAAGAGATGCTAAATGGCCTGAACCTATTTAGCTTCCACAAGAGAAGGCTGAGAGGGGATCTGGTGGCCATTTACAAACACACCAGGGGGGACCAGCAGGAATTGGAGGAGGCTCTGTTCCCCTGGGCACCACCCAGGGTTACTAGGAATAATGGCCACAAATTGTTAGAGAGAAAGTTTAGGCTGGACATCAGGAGATGTTACTTTACAGTTTGGGCTGCCAGGCTCTGGAGTGGACTCCCAAGGGAGATGTCACTCTCTCCTACCTTGGAGGTCTTCAAGAGGAGGCTGGACAGATATTTGGCTGGGGTGATATGACCCTGGCACCTGTTCCTGCTAGGGGCAGGGGGGCAGATGTTATGATCTGACCCTAAGCACTGTGATACTATGATATTGATGGCATGAAAGCACTTAAATAACAATAGAGATGTATATGAAGATAGCAGAAGGAAGAGTGATGGCATAAGAAGAAGAATGGAATAAAAAGGACAAGACTCGTGACCTGTATAATACCAACCTGCCCATGACTTAGGGAATAGATGGTACTTGATGCTGAGTCAAAGGGAAACGTTTGCCTACAAGAAGATTGCAAGATAGCAAAAAATTTTAAGAAGAAAAACCCAAAATGAGGGGGAAATTTTTAACAGAAAGACTAATGTGGCATCAAAAATAGTTTACGAGATAACTTGCCAATATCACTAATGGGTACATTACATATTACATCTATAGTTACCACCCACTCAGTACTTATCAGCCAATCAACTCACTTCATTGCAAAATGACTGTACACTTGGGGAGCTAAAGAAAAATAGGGTAATTTGTACAATAGCATAGATGTTCAACTGTGGGTATTAACTTAACCACAGTATTTTTCCATTTGCTTTGCAAAGGGGTTGCCAAGCTGTTGTTAAAATTCTAATATACTACCACATCTTCAGCTTAGTTTTTGGTAGTTTATAGTTTATTTTTTAAAACAATCTCTTTTGGTCATAAAACATGCAGGACTGAAACATTTCTGAGTAATGATAGATAATCTGTTTAGCCAGTTCATAAAACAAGAGTTTTTCTCTATGCTTTCAGGGTTGTTGCAGATAATATTTTGGTATGCCTACCAGTACTGAAAAGGCATATAATCTATATTCAGGGACGATGTATCTTGCCAGAACGAGAGCTGATTTTGATCTGATAAAAGTCTGGACAGACAGATACCTGAATTCTATTCAAAGTCTCAAGTTCTTAAAACTGAAATATCTGGCTAAAATTCTTATGTAAACAGACTCTCTTGCTTTATATCCAGAATTTCCTTCATTTAATCTGGTTGGGAATGAAGAGAGAACACAAACAAACTGCACTCCAGCTCAAGTTTCCTCATTGGCATCAAACACAATGAATTGTAGCATTTTTTGTCTGGGAGAAGCTATGGTTGTGGCCTACTGAGTTCCACGTCATACCTGAATTAGAGAAAACTCTAAACCATGAATGGCAAATCAGATTCGGACAAGTTGTATGTATGAGGTAGTTCACATCTGGTCCTTGGTCCTGCTTAATGCAGCTAATCTTCACGTCTCTCTACTGTTATATAAGGTAGGTAGGTCTTCAGAGTCTCTAATTTCTCTCTGGGCTTAAATAAATAAATGAAGCCATTTTAGTTATGGGAATAATGTAAAGTGAAATTCTGACCGATGGAGTTGATGGCAATTTTGGCCCCCTGTTTGCAAATCTATTACAATAACTATTCAGTGTGTGTTTATTAATTTCAAAACATTTAGCAAAATCTATTGCAGGCAAACCTTGCATGCTGCAAAAGCTTTATTTCTAACTAATTATTATTTTGGGGGGGGGGGGGGTTTCTGTCTGCCCAAATGGCAAATAGGACCAATAAGAGAAATCAACAATGCTACAGCTCATTCTTCCCTTCATTACATTGGTCCAAATCCATGGAATCAATAGCAGTTTCTGGAATTAAAGTGGTGGAGTGGAGTGGAGACTCAGCCCCAATTGTGTTTAAAATCCCTTAATTATGCTGTAGCTTTATCAGTGACCCCATGACAATAGATATTCTTTTAAGTTTCTTGCTCAGGATTTAATTGTTAGATAGCCATATAATTCCCACAGTCCCTTTCTTTTTTAGTAGTGCCATTCAACGGGCTAAAACGGCCCACTGCCATCTGATAGCAAGATTAATACTTACTCCATACACAATGCTTTACATGTTTAAAGCATTGCACAAACATGAACTGATGTTTTAAAAAAAAATAATAAGTTCCTCTTAACCAGTGCTGTAATAGTTGATGTGTTGCAATGGATCGGCTGTATAAGAACAACAACCTGGTTGTAAACCACCCAATTTTTACTTAAGGACAGCCTTCTCCACCCTTAATTACTCTGAAGTCTTTAGGCTGCTTTATAATTATATTTTCATCACTCTCACATACAGCTTGTAAATTCAGTCCTAAAAGGCTTCTCTTATCAATATGCTGAGATCAGAATGGATCATTAAGGCGGCATGTGTATCATCATTCTCTTCTTTATAATCCCTAAAGGAGGATGCCTAAATTCCTCAGCACATTAATATGTTAAATCATGTTATTCAGAAGATGAGAGAGGAAGACAAAATATCCTCAACAAATGGCACTTTCGATGGGACTGAAATTTTTAAGCACAATGCCTCACCAGTAATGAGTGCCAAAGGAGGAAAAGCAGTTAATCCTACACTAAGAAAAAGGGGTTCTATTTAAGTTTCCAGAAGTGCTTAGGGGAAACTTGTACGGGAGAGCCAGCCTTCTCACAAGCAATTCTCAGCGTAATTTGCTATGGAAATGAAAGAAGGCAAATAAAGGGGGAGGGAAGAGAACAAAAGGAAGAAAATGAAAAAAAAAATCTTTAATACCTGATTGCTTCTGCTTCTTCCAGGGAACAAAAACATCAGTATTGTATATGAGAAAAGTTTGGAAAGAACCAGTGAGAAGACACCAATGGTACCTTGAGTACCATGATCATAAAACATATTTCCATTTACTGTCATTATCTCAACATGTGCCTTACAATTTTGACTTACAAAACAGAAAAAAAAAAGAGCAATGAAATGAACTGCCTATTTAAAGTGTGTTAGCTAACTGGGAGCTAGTGGTGAAATAGGTTGCCCTAAATACAGCCCCATTTTCATCTGCTCCAATTATGGGAAACAGTGCACAACTTACTGTCTAAACACAGAGGGATGTAATATACTGTTATTTTGTGCAAGAGCCTTGAGGCAAAAAAAGAAATCAAAATAATTTTTACAATGGCACCTGTTTGAAAATAAGCAATTCATTCCATCCTGATAAAATATTTATGGATTTAAAATGGATGTCCTTGAGTGAAGCCATTTCTTTCTGTATTCTGCAGAGGATAGGCTTTGTTGCATAAAACACAGTCATATTTTCCTGTTAATATAATATTGGATCAAGCCCTTAACACACATGTGCGCACACACACTTGCATGTTAGTTACTAAATTTCACTTTTAATAATTCACCCAAATTTTCTTCAAGTGATTGTGATTAGATTGCTCAGCTTTAAGGCTTTTTTCCTACAAGGCCTTACACAAAGATTATACTTTGCTCACATGAGTAGCCCCCCGGAAATCAAT
This sequence comes from Alligator mississippiensis, assembly GCF_030867095.1. Lineage (NCBI taxonomy): Eukaryota > Metazoa > Chordata > Crocodylia > Alligatoridae > Alligator > Alligator mississippiensis. Next base: position 17,506,526 of record NC_081824.1, on the reverse strand, counting down.
ACAGGGTGGAATGAGGTGAGATGGCTCAGACATTGCTTGGGTATCCTTGTGTGCAAAAAGTAAGCGTGCCCTTAAGTGTCTGCAGGGTCAGGGGGTTAGAACAACAATGGGCTAGGGCCAAATCCAGATAGATTTCTAGGTACCTCCACTTACGTGTAGTGGCCCCTAAGATTTTGGTCCCTGGATCCAAACAAACAGCATGAGCTGCCTGGGCTTCATGTATAGTTAAGGGGCAGACTTAGGTGTCCTCAAACAGCAATTCAGATTAGGCACCTAGACCTAAATCTTATTTCACTTCCAAGTATATATGATACTTAGGAACTGAGGGCCCCCTCTACATGTGCAAATAAAGGCATAATTGTATCTAATGCCTGGTCCATACAATATAATGCCCAATCCATGTGTGGCATGGCAGGAGGCACAATTGTGGGATCGCACATTAGATCCAGTCACGCCTTATTGTGGTATAGGGGGAGCCTGATCCTAGGCTCGCCCTGGATCAACAAAAAGCAGACTCCCATGTTTGCAATCCCCTTTGCTGAGGGGGCTCCCAGCCATGGGGCTGACATGCAGCCGGGACTGAGAGTCCCATCAGGGCCTGGGGTTTTGCACCCCCCTGAGCCTTGGAGATCATGGCTACCGGGTCCCGAGTGTTCATGCTGGGCATGGGGCACCCCTGCGGCTGGGAGCCCTCTCAGCTGATAGGGCTCCCAGCCACAGCAGAGACGCAGCTACATGTGCAAATTAAAGTTGGATAGTCACCAGATATAAAGTTATTGCACATTTCCCAGCTCAAATTTTATGGCTGCTTGGAGCTTTTTATCACCGGATCGCTACTTTGCACGTGTAGCTGGTCTTAAGGTAATTGCATAATTAACCAACTGTTTGAAATTTAGCAAGGGGGCAGTAGAGACTGTGGTCCTGGGCTCATGAGGAGCAGGAGACAATGGCTGGATCTTGAATGAGAAAAAATAGGTAGTAACGGTAGATTGTGAATGGTCCAAAAAGTGAATAAAAATATCTTGCATTAATTACAATAGAGAAAAACAAAGGAGTGCCTTGGAAAAAGAAATTCCTAGGAACGTTATCCTTGCAGTTGCTTGGTGGAAGTATATGACTAGTATAAAACTGGATTTATCAGGCTAGAGAAAATCAAGCTGCAGCAATGGATATACTGGAAGATGCTTTCTTGACGAGGAAGACCACAGTATCTACGAAGAGCCACATTCTTAACTGGTAACAATATTAAAAATGTAAGAAAGAAAGTGGCTAAAGACACAGCTGTCTCCTGGCAGGGGCTGGGACCTTGCTCCCTGTCCCCAGGAACTGCCTACTGTCGGGGTGGGCTCTTCCACTGAAGCCTGGGTAGGGATAGTGTCCCCCTGCCCTGGCAGCAGGGAGCTCCCAGCCCCTGCTCTGCCATCATGGGGCCGGGGCTGGGAGATCCCTATCTCCTAGCGCCAGCTCTGTGGTCATGGGGCCAGCGTTGAGAGAGTCTTCTCTCCCAGACCAAGCCCCGCAGTTGCATGACCCAGGCTGGGAAATCCTTAAATCCCAGCGCCAGCTCCACAATCACGGCCTGGGCTAGGAGATCCTTATCTCCCAGCACCAGCTCCATGGTTGCGGGGCCAGCACTGGGAGATTCACATATCCTCCAGTGATATGAGGCGTGCAGTTCTGTGGGGGAATGGCATACGGAAGCTAGAAAAAGCTACTGCTTATCCCCCAGCTCTCTAAAGATTAAGAGCGGGGCAGATCTAGCCATCCAGAAGTTGTGGAATTAAAAAAATAAAGCAGATGTAGAGACCCATGGTTGTGACTAACTGCAGAAGGCAATGAGCCTAGAAGGGTATTCTGATCCTTGTAAAATGACAGTAGCATGAGATGACTAAGTGGTATTTAGGGCCAAATCCGGTTCTAATCCAAGAAATAATATTTATCATGGGGTGACCCAAATCGTTATGCAAAATATTTAGGCTCTAAATTGCCTGAGTTGAAATAACCAGGAACACTGCTGTAACAATGAGGAGAGAAACCTTTTTAGAGAGATGTCTCCTTTGTAAATTCCTATGTAATCTGTAGCCCTATGTCTACAGCTAGGTTTGTTCTACTGCTTGATTTTTTTTTTTCATTTTTGCCTGTGTTTTCTTTATTATTATCATTTACTTGAACTGTCAAAGGTAAATATGATCCTCTATTGCAATAGCATTAGTTAGTGTTTCAGTCTAAAAATCAATAAATGTATTTAAAGAGCATTTCATAATTCCCAAAGCAAATAAAAAACTAACATGATTTTGTTTCATCTCGGCAATAGCAACGTGAGAGCTGGGTGCAAGCACATGCTTTATATCTTCATTTTATTCCATGTATGGGACATAATAGCTCTTTCCTGCATATTGGAAAAGGGTTTATCATGATGAGCAACAGTAACTCTTCTTTGGACAGTAACATTAAAGAGCCTAATATAAGAAAATATGTATTCATTTACACAGGAGTCCTGTTATAATGAAGGCTTTCTTTCTGTTGTACAACTTCAGCATAAAGGAAATTGTCATGTGCCTGCTGCCATAAGCTCTGAGAGAATTTTGGATTTCCATATTATTCCACTATAAATCCAGGTTCACTTTTGGCTAATTTATATTCACAATGCCCAACTCGAATAACTCAGCACAGTGCCTGGAATCTCTCCAGGGTGACAGAGACATGAATTACTTCCCCAGCCTCGGGGACATGAGTAGATGCCACACCCAGGTAGGCCTTAATAACTCTGGGATGTTGGTCTAAGCCCTTAAAGGAAGGAGGACTTGGCATGTGGTCACAGGCTGGATGGTGCTAGAGCTGTGAAGAAGAGAGAGGCTTTTGACAAAATATTGTGGGAAAGTAGGGAAGCTTTTCACTGAGCTAGACACTGCTATATAATTCCATAGCCATTGCTGCTCGAACCCGGGCAACGGTGCTGCATAACGCAGGGGCCTTGTGCACACTATTAGACAAATATCTATTTATGTATTAAATAAAAGAAGAAAAAAATAAAGGATTTTTTTTTTAAACATCTAGTTGGTCTAATAAAAGATATCAACTCTACCACAAGTTCTGATTCCTATTTATAAATTCCACATTTGTTCTTAAATTGCTATTTAAAATATGGCCTCTTAGAAAAGGAGTAATAACCTAATGAGAGACCAAGAGAAATATCGCTTAATTCTCTTTAGCTTATGTATAACTACTTTGGATCACTATATGAAAACCAACAATCCTTCAGAAAATGCACCAGTCCATAACTACCACATATTACTTCCCACTAATATATGAAAGGCTACGTTACCTACTTACGTCAAGGCCTGGAAGGCAAAGTAACTTTAAATTGGTTGTTAATATTCAAATATTCTTGTATTAGCATGCAAGAACATAAGCTGCCTTTTTTTTATTATTTCTGAATGCAAACATGGTCCCCTTAGCACTGGATGTAAATTATTATTACAATGAAAGCAGCCAGAAGGACAGAAGCTTGGAAATATTCTCTTCTCTGAGCAGTAGGAGATTGTTCAAGTCCTGCTGTTTTGAAAACCTTCTTTCCCCATGCAGGCTGCCCTGCAAAGAGAAAGCCATTTGAATATTTTGGCAATCAGAGAGGGCCCCAAAATAAATTATGGATACAAAAACTCAGAAGATGTTCTCGAAAATGGAATGATATGGAATCCATTTTTCAGCCACCATATGGTGTTGACAGAATGCCACTTTGTTACGTTGGGTAACAGCTCATCATTAAAAAAAACAAACAGCCTCTTTTTCTGTAGGGAGAGAACCTACAGTCATTATTTTGAAAAAAAATAACAAATGGGAAACTCTGGCCTTTCATTTTACATTCCATTTTCATCGCTGTGCGTGCAGATGAGGGGCTTTTTGCTTGGTTTTTTCTTCTTCTTTTTCCAAACAAGGTACCGTCCCAGGTTATACCTCTATTGGAGCTAGTAAGTTCCAACTTACTAGTTTGCTTTCAGTTATCAGAGTTATTTAGCCCCTATTATGAAATTAGAGATGCTGCAAAAGTCTGCAGTATTTTTATAAGGGATATCTTATTTCCTTACTCTCTTTCCCTCCCACATATTCCCTCGTCTTTCGGAATATAATGATCCGAATAGCGGGTCATTATTTGAGATTTATTTATAGAATAGTAGCCTGAACTGAAGATTGAAATGACTTCGCTGCTCAAGCCAGCCTCTGTCGGCTCTGGCTTTGTCTCATTCAGAATATCATCTAACACAACCTCAGCCATTTCTTCTTATTAAGTGGAAAAACTTGAAATAGAGACCAGCATATAGCAGGGCTCCATGTACATTTTATGTGTCTTTCATCATTTTCTAGCCCCTCTAAGTGAAATGTAGAATAGATGGATTAGTTGATGGCACTTTTGCTCCTTCTGGATTGAAGCTAATGCAGCTAATCACAGAATACGTCCATGGTAAAGCAGATAAGCACAATCCAACCCTTTATGTAAAAGTAGGGTTTTCTATGCCACCTATTCTTCTCTTCTTACCTAGTCAAGTCATGGATGGTGTTGTTGAACTTGATTTGTGACACTGCAATTACAATTAGGTCTAACAGACTGCAAGATCACAAATAGAAGATTATACATCTAGCACCCACACACACACTTCAGTTGTGTATGGCAGAATATGTGCTTTTGGTGGTGTATTGTGTTTTGTGCGTGTGTATAAGTTTTTATGCAGGTAAGATGGCCCCTGTTGTTTTAGCCATGTGCAGGGGCCTATACCTGGGGAAAATATGTAAAACCCTCTGGTCTCATTGGCGAGAGGAAGCAGAAGATCCTCCAAGCAGATTAAGTGAGAGAGAGGCTGGAGTATGGCACTCCCTAACTGGACAAGGCGTTGGTGATGTCCCACCAGGTGTATATGAACAACTCAACTAAGATTTCTCTCTCTTTCTCCTGGTGCTGAGAGCTGCACAGCTGAATTGGGAGTCAGAAAACCTGCTCCCCATGGGCAGTCTCGCCTGCTCTTCACTGGGGAGGCAAGCAAAAGCTATATTTCAGAAAAGCCTTTGGTACAGGGAGAGAAAGTCTGACTCAGAGTCTGAGACTCCTATTTTCTCCCTCTTTCCCTGTTTTCCCCCTTAGTTGGGGGTGTTGATCCCTGGAGCAAACTGATCATCAGGGATCCTGGTTTTCTCTGATTAAAAAAAAAAAAATCCCCAATTTTTGGTTTAAAAACCATAACCCAAAATTCCTTTTTTTTCCATGATTATAACGAAACAGCACTATATATCTAGTGGTGTTTCATTTTAATCATGGAAAAATGTGGATTTTGGGTTACTTTTTTAAAACTGAAAATTGGGGATTTTTTTTTTCTTTAATCAGAGAAAACCAGGATCCCTAATGATCAGGAATGGAGTCCTGGCAGTTTTGGCCACACTGGATAATACCATAGGGGTCTTAATCCCTGGAGCAGACTGACCAGGAATGGGTCCTGGCAGTTACTCCTCTATTTTGTAATCATAGTGTCTCAGCATAGTGATGTAGCTCAGAACGGATGTCCAGGCTGCAACCATTGACCTGGGCCCTTTTTGCTGTTTCACAACTATTGAATTTCAGCCTAGCTGTGTGGCTGAGCCCCAGCCATATGTTTGGCTGGCAGATTTGGACCAGAGTGAGACCTGGCACTTCTTGTTGTTGATCCAGGCCTCAGTGCAGTGCAGTATAGGTCTGGCTGACTTTTCCTGCCGAGTTCAGGCCCAGCGAGATAAGCCTTGGCCTCTTTTTATCTCTTTTGTAGTTTATGTCCCAACCAAGCAGTATGGTTGGGCGCTAGTTGTAGTTCAGGCCCAAGCTGAGATAGGCCTGACCTTTCTTTCGAGTTCTTTTGCAGTTTTCTGCCCAGCAGAGCTAGGATTGGGACCAGGAATTTTGTGGTGCAGTATGCTGACAAAAGCCACAGTTAACCCCTCAAGCCACCATGCAGAAGTGGAGGTCGGTGTTCTAACATTTCTCCAGGAATAGCGGAGCCTCTTGTTATGAAGAAGGTCCCTGCAGCACATGAACCCAAGGAGCAGCTTAGGACTCTCTAGTGTGAGCCCCCTTCTCCAGCCCATTGCTCAAGGGCCGATGTAGGGGTGCGGTGTAGGGGGGCCGATGCGGGCCCCAGAACTACCCATTGGGGAGCCCCAAGTTCCAGACTGCGTGGGTATGTGTAAGGGCTCCCCCAAAAGGGTACCACCTATAGACTTTGCTTTGTAGTTAATAATGTTTCTAAACTATATTTAGTGTTTTTTTGGGGGGGTCTTTTTTATTCTCTGTAATAAATTTGAGTTTTTGTATTTACACTGCTTGTGGTGGGGAGGAGGTTGTTTATATGGGATGCCTCATCAAATTTAGTGTTCCCAGATTTTTGGGTAGTAGCCAGTGGTATAATTTATGGGGTAACCCAAAATGTGAACCTGGCCCTTTTTGCTGATGAACAGTGCCCGGCAGAAGGGTTACATAGATTTGCTCCAGATTCCTTTGTTTATGAATAAATGAACTTAGTACATATGAAAGGTGCTCAACTTACAATCTAGGCAAGAGTTTGAACTTATTTACCTCAGTGAAAGTCCTAAGTACTTCACTACTTTAGCTCATTCTTGTGCATACCCAGTCACCTAATATTTTGAGTTCCCTAGACTCTCCTACCTGTATTCCTTCCCCCCATCAAGCTCTATAACTACAAGCTGGAACATGTGGCATCCCCAAGTTGTTAATGCATTCTTGTTAGATCTATTTACATGCATAAAAATATGGATTTGGGTGGAAATCCACTCCATAACTGTGACTACAGAAAAAAAGCCATGGTAAACAGGTGGAGGTTTGCTTCATAGCTCTTCTGGGCTTTTACAGACACAAGTCACATCAGAATCAGTCCTTTTGCCATTAACTAGCGACTAAGAAAAGTTTAGTTACATCCCCTAAATTAATTCACAATGATTTAGACTTAAGACTAAATAAAAATAGGGATGGTTATGATATTATAGCAGGGTTGGGCAAAATACAGCCCGTGGGCTGAATCCAGCCCTCCAAGCCATTCTATCTGGCCCGCAGTGTGCCTAAAATATTTAGAAAATTTATATTGATCTGTTTCTGGCTGCCTGTCAAATATGACATGACAGGAGCAGTAGGACCCAGGAGAAGCCAGTGGCAAGACTCAGCACCAAAGTCAGTCGGCCCCACGGCAACTGAAAGCCTCTGCCTGCTGCTGCTTTCACTGCCTCCCTGCATGACTGCTGGCCACTCCAGCACCATGTGGCCCCTGGATGCATCACTGAATTGTGACAGCATAAGTCCAGCACTAGTACCCTAGGGCCAGGAGCGGGATGGGAGTGGGGTGCGTGTGTCTATGCAATGAGGGACAGAGAGAGCAATGAGGGAAGGAGAGACTGTCGCAGCTTCCTGTTGCAACACTAACCTGGTCACCATCAGAAATATTTTCTGTACAATCTACCTTTTAGGAAATTGTTCACACTCCTAGAACTACCCTAAATACTTTTGCTTTGTTATTAACATCTCCTGTCAGTTTTGATAGGAATGTGATATTCTTGCAAATGATGAAGCAAACAATTTTAAAATTCTTTAAGCATTCAGAAATAGTTAGCCTAGATCCCTGTTTCTCTGCCTGATCAGGTTGATGATGCCTTACTTAAAGTAGAAAGTGAAATTACTTTCAAAGTAAACATAACAAATATACCAATGATAAGCCTATGAAGTATGTGGGTATGTATTTCAAAGACTACTTGACCTTCAAGTGTATGGATGTAGAGGGAGTAGGGGAGTTTCTTTGCTCTGATATAAAAAATATTTCTTATACATTTCGTTCCCTTAGTTACTCCTCTATGACCCTGCTGATGGTTATGTCCCACTGCTTGAGAAATATTAGACCAGATTCTTTTGCATCTGTTCAGCATCTAAGCAGCCAGATGCCTCTTTTCCTGATTGCACGAATATGACTGATAATCAACAGGACAGTGTTAGGAAACCACTGCTTTTGTTCTCCAGAATTTGTAAAATATTAAACCAATGTTAACATCTTGTCCTACTGTGAAGGGGCTAGACTGTCATATCCCTTACATGCCCACATAGCAAGGAGTAAGCAGGGAGTAAGGGACCTCTAACCACAATGCTCAACTCTGTGTAAACTGTAAATTTGTCAGAGGTTGCCTTTGTGAAACTCCCTGTTGCATATTAGTGGGCAGGGAAGGTGTAGAGATGGACAAGATCTTCTTTTCATAATGCTCTTATTGTCTAGCTGGAGTAGTTTGCTGGATGAACAGGGGCTGAATACTAGGGCTGTGCGAAACAACACCGTTCCATTTCGACTTGAGTTTCAAGGTTTCGACTGAACAATGTTTCGCTGCGAATTTCATTTTGATTTGAAACCGCTGTTCCATTTCATTTCGTCAAAACAGTGACACTGTTTCAATGATGTTTTGATGTTTCGTCCATATGCTATAATGGGGAAGCTTGAAACATCATCTCTCATCCGGCAGGCCCCTGGGAGGGCTGCAGGGGCTGTGCCAGTCTTCCCCAGGCTGCGGTCCCCCAATCTGCCTGCCAGATGAGGGAGGGAAGCCAGGTGCTGCCGCCTGGGACCAGGGAGCTAGGGAAGGGAACTGAGCCTGATAGCTCAGTTCCCATCCCCACCTCTAGGATTGGGCTGGGTAAAGGAACTTAATACTGGGGATGGGAACTCGGCCCAGCTGGGCTGAGTTCCTTTCCCCTGCACTGTGATTCACTTCCCGCAGCCCAGCCGTGAGAGGCGAGGAGAGCCAGGGCTGTGCTCCCAGCTGAGCCACATGGGGCTGCGGAGCCACTGGGAGTGTAGCCCTGGTTCTCCCCTGTCTCCCACCACCTGGCTGCTGGCTGCTTAGAAACTCGAAACTTTTGAAACATTTCAACTAGCCTTGTTTTGTTTCGAGGCTGTTTCGAAACCTTTCATTTTGATTCGATTGTGCTGTTTCGAGCTCGAAATGAGTCAAAACGGTGTTGACTTGAAATAGCTGGTGAAATTTCACACAGCCCTACTGAATACAGTGTTTCACAAACAAAGGATAATGTATCCTCACCCCTCACCGAGCTAGGAGGAAGCCACAGAGGAACCGTAACTCTCAGAATCACAGGTTGTTTTCCAATATGCTCTTGGCCTTGTGCAGCTATGCCACACCTCCACTCAAAACACATTACAAAGAGACAGTCTAAGGGACAAATACTTTTTCATCTTTTTAGAACAGTGTCACTTGCACATTTTTTAGATTCACTTGCATTGCTAGGCTTAGCCTGTCCTAGGTTCTGTCTGTGGTTCTACCACTAATGTGCTGGAAACTATTGGATATTAAATGCAAGGTTCAGAAATCCATTGAGGGTAGGAGCTGGGATCAGAACCCAAGCCACCCTTACTTCCTGAGGCAGGATTTCCTCTTGCTAAACCACACACTCCCTCTTCTCCTGGTGCCACATATTCTTCCCTTTTGGCTATCCAGTTACCATCTTCAAGAGGAGCACCAGAAGGTGACCTTAGCCATGCTAAGTGCATGGTCTGTGGACAAAGAACTTCAATAGGAAGTGGGAGGCTCAGACTCAAGCTCCCCTTCATGATGGGGGCCTAGAGCTCAGGTCAATCGCTTCTTGGACAAAAGGTATCACTTCTGCTCTTTTTTTTTTCCCTTAAACACTCAGGTGCATACCTGGGCAATGCTATCTTGCCTTGGGGGAAACAATGTAAAACCTGCATACCTGTCAGAAATTGTACTTTCTGTTATGGAAGTGCCATTTAAACCTGTAAAGGTGAAATTTGGTTTGATCCTAATCCTCTACTCTGCCTCTTTCCAATTTTTCAGGGAACTGAGCAAATTGTCATGCCTCATGAGTGATGACATTATTTCTAAAACAACAACAATAGTATTGCTAAGCTTCCAGCAGCTCAAGCGTGGTTTTTAAATGAGAGGTTCATTGTTGTAAATATAACTGCTCGTTTACAATTGTGTATCTAATAAAATTCACTGTGCTTTATTTAGCAATTTATGGTGTTCCAAGGGGAAGTGACAGGTCTTTATGTGGCTTGCACCATTTTAAGGTAATGTTTATGAGGATATTGGAGAGTTCATTATGCATTCTACTAATAAAGAAATGAAACATGAGTAATAGGTAAGCACCTTTGTGCTGTTTACACAGTTTCAGACTTTAAAGTTTACACCCTGGAAAGCCAGTATATCAATTTAATTAGGTGCTTTGAGTAATTTACCCAAGTAACTTGTTTGGTGCTGATAAGTTCTGAGTCCTCAATCTTCCTCTGATTAGAAGGATGATTAATCCTGAGTTGCTTTAAAAGTCTTCAGCCCTGAAGTACCCAGCTGCATTTTTGCTAATGTCCCCTTTTCCACATATATTCTGATCATGCGGAGCTAGTGAAGTAGTGTTGTCTAACATTTTGCTTGTTAAGAGAGACTGGCTATTCCTTAATTACAAAATATTGTGTATCATTTTTCACAAGAAGGCAGTTTTGTTTTCTTCTTATTTCTAGTTATAGGTTACTGGCTGCCGGTCAACAAGAAAGCATTTTGAGGCACTTTGCAATCTGTGCTCATGGAATTGCTGGTCTCCATTTTTTAACACCTCTCATCTCCTGAAGTGCTAATTTATTCATCTGTTTTTCGTCCTATACTTTCTGGATATCCTGGTATTTCATGTTCATGTACAATCACCCTTCTGCCACAAATGAGTTCTCCATATCACTTACCTGTACTGTCTCAACATAGCTCTGTGTCCTGCAATCCCCTATTCCAGCACCTACATACTGGATGGATAAAACTATTTCTGCTTCCCCCTCTCTCATTGTTTCCTGCTAGCATAGATACTGGAGGTGTTATCTGGGCCTTATTAGTTGAGGCTGAGAAGAAAGAAAGTGGAAGTGCTCAGGTCCATGGAGAGAACGCATTTCTCCCTGCAGGGGTGTACTGTGGGGGCCAGGGGAGTGCAACGAATAAATGATGCCTATATTCAGGAAGTAAAGTTCTTTATTTCAAACTTCTTTGAGAGCAGGCATTTTCCGCAGGGGTTTACAAATATTTCTCAACCTTTTCTGGAATCAATTACAGGCAGATCAAGAATTTTGAAACAGGAGATGCAGGTAGTTTGGAGCATCATCACATATAAACACAACCTATATTTTTTCCAGGCAAAAAAAAACTAGAAACTTTACTAATAAGGTAGGGGACTTGGCCTATATTAGTCCATTTAAGATTAAAGCAAAAATAAATAACTTTATTGGAATGTGTACTAATTTGCTTAATTATAGATTTTTAGGGTAGGAAGGGACCTCAATAGATCATCAAGTCTGACCCCCTGCCCTGGGCAGGAAAGAGTGCTGGGGTCAGATGATGCCAGCCAGGTGCTTGTCTAGTCTCCTCTTAAAAGCCTCCAAGGTAGGGCAGAGCACCACCCTCCTTGGAAGCTCATTCCAGAATTTGGCAACCCTCACCATAAAGAATTTTTTCTAATGTCTAATCTAAATCTGTTCTCTGTCAGTTTATGGTTGTTGTTCCTAGTAACCCCAAGGGGTGCCCTGGTAAACAGAGTGTCCCCTATTCCTTGCTGCCCCCCTGCCTCATTGATGAATTCGTAGATGGCCACAAGATCCCCTCTCAGGCTCCTTGTACTGAGGCTGTAGAGATTCAGGTCCTTCAATCTCTCCTCATAGGATCTTACCTGCAGGCCCTTAACCATATGGGTAACCCTCCTCTGGACCCTCTCAAGGGTATCCATGTCCCTCTTGAAGTGTGGTGCCCAGAACTGGATGCAGTACTCCAGGTGCAGTTTTACCAATACTGCATCAAGGGGAAGTATCATCTCCTTAGACCTGCCCCTGATGCACCTTCTAATGCACGAAAGAGTGTGGTTGGCTTTACTTATCACTTCATCACATTGATGACTGTCGTTCATTTTGGAGTCAACTATGACTCCAAGATCCTTTTCTGCTGCTGTGCTGCTCAGAAAGTCACCTCCCAGTCTGTAGGTATATTGGTGATTCTTTCTCCCTAGATGCAGCATTTTGCACTTATCCTTGTTGAACTGCAGCCTATTCTGTTCTGCCCACTTTCCCAATCTGTCCAAATCTGCCTGAATCATCTCCCTGCCCTCCAGTGTGTTTACTTTGCTCCATAATTTGGTATCATCCATGAATTTGGGCAGAGTGCTTTCCATACCCTCATCCAAGTCACTGACGAAGATATTGAACAGCGCTAGTCCAAGGACTGAACCTTGGAGAACTCCACTGCCCACATTCTAGGCCAAAAATGACCCATCCATCACCACCCTCTGGGTGCATCCCATAAGTCAATTCTTCACCCACCTGACTGTGTAGTAATCTGTCACAACTGCTATTTATTTGTAAGAATGACATGCAACACTGTATCAAAAGCCTTTTCAAAATCCAGGTAGATGACAGCTACCTCAACTCCTGTATCTAAGCAATTTGTGACCTGGTTGTAAAAAGAAATAAGGTTAGTCAGGCAGGATCTACCTGCTATGAAACCATGCTGTTTGCCCTTCAGCATTATTTTTCCTACTGGACTCCCACAAATGAGATCCTTAATACATTTTTCAAATGTTTTCCCAAGGAGTGAGACTAACTGACCTATCGTTACCTGGATCATACTTGCTCCTCTTCTTGAAACCAGAGACCACATTGGCCCTTTTCCAGGCCTCTGGGACACATCCTGAATGCCATGAGTGCTCAAACAACCATGCCAGTTGTTCTGCCATGACACTGGCCAATTCCTTCAGCACCCTTGGATGAAGATCATTACAGCCTGCTAACTTAAACATGTGCAGTCCCTCCAAATGCCCCTTCACTAGGTCATCACTAACTGTTGGTGGATTGGAGTCCTTCTCATGCCTGTCTTTGGTCCCTTTGGGAGATACGTTTTTATCCATGCTCAGGAATACAGATGCAAAGGACTCATTTAGGAGCTGAGCTTTGTCCCTCATATCTGTTACCAGTTGCCCTAGTCTGTCTTGTAGGAGTCCTATGTAAGCAGCATTCATCTTCTTTTTGAACCATGTGTACCTAAAGAAGTACTTTTTGTAGCCTTTCTGAAATCTAGCACTTTTGCCCTACTAGTTATCTTTCCCACCTTTCACAGGATAGTGAATGCTAACAATTAGTGGTCACTATCCCCTAGGTTACCCTGTACCTGCAAATCACCCACCAGGTCATCCCTTGTAGCAAACACCAAGTCCAGTAAGGCATTTCCCCTAGTGGGACCGTATACTTCCTGTGTTAGGTGAAGGTCCTGTATGCTGGATAGGAACCTATGTGAACAGGCAGATCTAGCTGATTGCTCCTCCCAGAAGATGTCAGGGTAGTTTAGGTCACGCGTGATAACCATGTCCCTTGAGTGTACCACCTCTGAGAGCTGGCTCAAAAATACCATTACAAAAAGAAAGGACCATTAACATCTATGGAATAAAGAATTTAGAAGGAATCAAGTAGATGATAATGACCCTGGAAGTCAAGGGACTCCTCACTGCTGCCTGAATAGAAATGCTGCTGCCACTGCCAGGCAGCTCATTTTAAGCTTTGGGCTGATCAGAAATCAAAGAGGTGTGAGACTGCATCACATAAACTCTTGGATCCACACCCTGGACTCAGGATACCTCTCATTAGGCTCAAGGCAACTCTTGGAAGATGCCAACTCTTAGCTTTCACCATTTTTTTTTTTTTTGGCAGGAAAATCATAGAGCATTTCTGCTGCAAAGACAGACAGGCCACATCAGGTGAGAATGTTTTGACACCATGGATTCCTATTAGAAAGCTCTGGGTTTATCTTGTGAATCATATGCAGGTATCTGTGCACCTAACAATACTAATGTTACATGATACTAATAACAGAACTAATGATCACAGCTCCCCAGGGTGCTCAGCAACCTGGTTAAAAATCACTGATCTATAACATATACTTATTCTGCATATCCATTTTACACATAAGCAGATTTGATTGATGTTGTACATGGCATATTACAAAGCAGAAAACAAGATCCTTGTCTCCAAGTGTTTCACTGTGAGAACCAAACTCACCACAGGTGCACAAAGGGGGCAAGGTATGCCTTAATAAATGTTCAAAGTTGCTGTTACCAAAGAAAGCCCAGAGCTGAGACATGCAGGATATAAGGAGAAGCTGTGTCACTTAAAACCCACATGCCCTTCTGAATCTATTATCTCTAGGTCACTTTGCTCAGGGCAGGAAGAAAATTCTTTGAGTTTCTTCATTTGAGTTATGCCCAGTTCCAGCAATTTTTGGTCATAAAAGTTTCTAATATATTTTCATACAGAGAGTAGGCCAATTTTTATTTCATGCACTACATTTCAGCTGGGCCAGATTAATTTAACCCATGTTTGTAGCTGCCCGTATTTTAGACTGTCTTCAGAATGCTACTTCATCAGATTTAAGTCATCAGTGAATCGAAAGCACACTTTAGTCTGGCTTCAGTTAGTTTGCCCTTAGGCAAGTGATGGCAGTTTGAACTGTGGCTCAAAGAAAGTTTCCTTTAATGCTAGCTAGTGCATTTTTAATCCCCTGTCTTGGTATTATCATGCTGTAGGCTTAAATAAGTAATTACATTTATTGGAAATACCTGCCACTCTGCTCATTTCCTGTTCATGTTCTATACTGGCCTTTTGAACAGTTACAATACTATTACAATCATAGAAAAGTAGGGCTAGAAAGCACCCTACGAGACCCTACATGTAGTCCAGCTCTGTGCTCATGGCAGGACCCTCCCTGGCTAAATCATCCCAACCAAGTGTCTAACTTGCTCTTGAAATTTTCCAAAAATGGAGATTCCACAATTCCTCTAGGCAGCCAGTTCCAATGCTTGACGACCCTCATAGTCATAGAAAGTCCCAACTAACCTCCAACCTAAATTTATTTTACTGCATCTTGAGGTCATTTCTTATAATCCTCTCCCATACAATCACAGATAAAAGCCCGTCTCCATCCTGTCTATACTCACCCTTCAGGTCTATGAAGGCTGTTAGCAAATCCCTCCTCAGTCTTTTCTCCAGATAAAATAATCCAAATGCTTTCAGCCTTTCCCATGCTTCCCAGGCCTCTAAGGATTTATGTCACTCTCTGCTGAGGACATTTCCAGTGTCTCCACATCTTTCTTCAAGTGTGGGCCCCAAAACTGGGCACAGTACTCTAGATGAGGTCTCACAAGTCCTGAACAGAGCAGAAGAATCTCTTCCCCTGATTTGCAAGGGACAGTCCTGTGGATATAACCCTGTATGCTATTGGGGTTTTTTTTGCAACAAGAGCCTACTGTTGGCTCCTATTCAGCTTATGGTCTATTGTAACCCTCAGGTCTTTCTCTGGAGTACTACAGCCTAGCCAGTTGTTCCCCAGTCTGTATTTGTGTATTTTCTGAACCCAAGTTCAGAATTTGTCCATGTTAAAATCTCAACTGATTGATTGCAGACCATTTCTGCAGTTCAGGTCATTCTGGATCCTGGCCTTACTCTCCAAAGTATCTGCAACAGCGCCCAGCTTGATGTCCACAAATTTGTTAAGCATTGCACTCAGTTCAATCTTCCAAATCATTATAAAGATGTTGAACAATACTGACCCATGGGCAGACCCCATGGGAAACTTCAGTTGATACCTCCTCTCAACTAGATATTGAGTCACTGATGACTAGCATGATGATCCAGCCAGTTATGTATCCACCTTACAGTACTTCCATTTATTCTGTACTTCCTTCCCTTGTTAATGAGAATGTTTTGCGTGACAATGTTAAAACCTTTACTATGATCAAGATGCATCACATCCACCACACTGCTGTCCCCCATTCGTAAAGCCTGTCACCTTATCATAGAGGGAAATCTGGTTGGTCAGGTATGACTTGCTTCTGGTGAATCCATGACCTGCTCCTTGACTTTTCCTGGTATGAAGGGACACGTCTACACAAGATGCTATGGCATCATAGTGACACACTACAGTACCATAGCATCTGTTGGCAAAAACCATGATGCTGCCACTATATCACCATAGCAACATGCTCCCTCATTGTAGCGTGTTGCTATGGTGACATAATGACCAAAAATAACTGTGCACGGCTGGCATGGCACAGTATGGGCTGTTACTGCGCTGTCTTTTAGTACTTCCAAGAGGAAGTACTAAATGACAGGGCAGTAACAAAGGCACCATATGGCCATGTGTAGATGAGCCCAAGGTCAGGCTGACTGGTGATTCCCCAGATCCTCTTTCTTCCTTTCTTTAAAGATGGGCACTATATTTGCCCTTTTCTCATCATCCAGGACCTCACCTGACCTCTACAGGTTTCTCAAAGAGGGTAGTCAATGCCTTGGAAGTTATTTCAGCCAATTCCTTTGGTTCCTACGGTGCATTCCATTCAGGCATGCTGATTTGAAAGCATCTAGCTTCTCTAAGTAATCCCTAATCTTCTACTACTCTAGGCTGTTTGCCAAGCCCTGTGTAGCCAAGCTGGCTTGTTGTTAGCCAAGCTGGCTTGTTGTTACACTTTCCATTCTTCTGCTGCATTGGGATAGCTTGCTCTTGCACCCTTAAAAGGCCCTCCTTAAAGTACAGACACTTCTCCTTGGCTCTTCTCCCCTCGGACTTGCTTCCCAGGGGATCCTCCCCACCAGTTCCTTATATTGCAAAGATCTGCTTTTCTAAAGTTTACTTTCTTTGTTCTGTTGCAATCTGTCCTTCCTCCCCTTAGGATCTTAAACTCTATCGTTCATGGTCACTGTCACCCAAATTACCTTCCATCTTCACAATCTCAACCAATTCCTCCCTGTTTGTGAACAGCAAGTCAAGGAAAGGTTCCCTCGCATTGGCCTGTTTACCATCTGTACCCCAACGTTATCCCTGACATGCTGCTTTTGGTGGATTGTTTGTGCACTGCTGTGTTTCCCTCCCACCAGATGGTCTGATAATTAGAGCCTCTCTTGAGAACCAAGTCCTGCGATTTGTAAGCTTTTTTTCAGTTGTTTAAAGAAGGCCTTGTCTACCTTCTCCTCCTGGCTTGGTGGTCTGCAGCAGATGCTCTGCTGTGTAATTTATTTGGGTTCCTTGGCCCTTTCCATGTAGCCTACTCTCCTTGACACTCCTCCAGTCTCTTACAGACTCTTGTTTTACTTCCTCTTTCAGCATCAGTTTTGCATGGCTGCTTTTTCCTCCTCTAAACACCTGGCCATTCCTTCTAGCTATGGTGACCTGCTCTGGGGCTCTGCTGAAAGTTTAGGGCTGGGTGTGAGGGAGGGTCCATGGTGACAGCAGAGGAGTGGGTGCATGTGCCTGGCAGCCAATTAGGGGTGGCCCCTGCTCAGCAGTGCTTGGTTGCTCTCAGGAGAGTCAGGGGTGGGCCCTGCTCAGCTCTCCCAGGGGTGGGCCCTGGGAGACATGTGGGGGTGCTCCCCATCTTCTGGCCTCTGTCAGTGCAGGTATTTGCATGCCCCACCCACCAAAAGGGCAAACATATGTTCTGTTTGCTCCTGATCCAATCTATGCAGTTTAAAGCAGCCCACATTGGTTTGGCTGATTCTACTTCGGGCTTTTTTAATGTCTGTACCTAGCCTTAGTGTAAGTCCTTTCCTATTCCAAATGTACTTTCATTGCTTTTCTGATAAAGAAGATGTTACTGGTATGGGAAGGCATTAAAGTCCTTTCTGAGATAACAATGATATAAATTCAGTGCCAAGATGATTTTAAAAATCCTTGTTTTTATTTATTTTAGAACAAGTAATGACAAGATTTTAAAAGGAAATTAAATGCTATCTAGTAGTACAAATATCTAGGCCAAGGGCATTTGAGGGTATGTGAACAAAGGACATTGTACTGTCTTGGTTTAGACTGCTTGCATCTATGGAAAACCAAAAGTTTAGAATAAACAGAATAGACTTTTGTAGCAAGGTTTTCAAAAACCCTGGGTGCATCTACACAATATGTTTACTGTGGAGCTGCCTAATTTGCTCTGCAGTAAAGTCTCAACTTCTACATGTGCAACCCTATTAGGCTGCAGGAAACTAATTAGTTCTGCTGCAGGTTAGTACTTGTAAGTACAAGACCGATCCTGTGGCACTGTTCCTTAGTGTGCAGCAACGCATCTGTAGACATTGATGGGGCTAGCCCTGCACTGGAGCTGCACAACAGGAATCGTTTCCTGTGCCATTCTTAGAAAGGACCCTGAACCACTAATCTAAATATTCGTGAATAAAATACATCTCTTTTCTAAACAAAAGCATAGAGATACTTTTACTAAATCTCCTGTTAAATAAAAGCATTTGGATGTGTCACAGTCCTTCCAGTCTTTGGGTCTGAACCTACCCCATATCTGCATTGAGTACTCATTCTCTTACTTACTGAATCCAATCATAGTGGCATCTGGTGATTGTGCTGACATTGGCTGTCATTTGCTGCTGCCTTGCAGATGTGTAACTACATTCTGGGACCCAGGGGAAGATGGGAAGGGCTTACCTCCTCATGTAGGCTGTGGCAACAGTGGCATAGGCTTCTGCTGCCTTGGCACAAGCTCCCCAAGACCAGCTGTGGAAGTGGTGCAGGCTCCCTGGGAGCTGCCATTCTGGTGCCCCCTTTAGGGCTCCAGCCACCCCATCACACTCCTGCTGCCATGCTCTGCTTGCTGTGTCATGAATTATTGTTGATTCCTTTCCGTTTTCTCTCCGGTACCTTGCACAAGTGCAACAAACTCTAGTTTCCATGTTTGCATCCATATTGGCTACATTCATTCTTGCTTACCTGTCTTTTGCAGAATGCTGAACCGAGAGGTCTTGCATGAAGCTTTTTGGAGTTTTTAGACATATTTTCTTTTGAATCGCTTTTTCCCCCCTTCCCTTTAGCACTCTTCCATTCGTCACAGGCAATTCTTTTTTGTTTCATTCTAGAAGTCTTTGGTGACCAATGAATCTTCTTGTTTTTGTGCAGGCCTTCTTGACCTTGTTGTTTCTTATAAAAAATTAACCACATCTTTGCTTCTCTCACTACTTCTGTTAGCTTTATAGAAATCGTGGTGTCATGTTCATCTTTTCCTCCAAACCCGTCTCCTCTTTTCATCTGGTCCTCCTATGAAATTGCATAAGAGAAGATCTGCTATGGGAATTTCCCTCCAGGTTTGTATTTCACATTTAAGGCATTTTATCTTTGAGACCACAGATTGAATCTTGGTAATGCTGAAGCCAGAATCTGTCAAGGATGTTCTCTGAGCAGTTTGTGATCTGTTTCACCTGTAGTTGTAAGGCCATATATATGCTGAGAAAATTTCTGACTTCCAGTAACACTGGCAGATAATTCTTTTTCTCTATAAGCATAGGTTTGCCGTATTGATGTCAGTACCCTTGCCGCTAGAGAATCTTTGTGCAACAATATTATTCTATTGTTTCTGAAACATCTACTTTTAGTATAATTTATTTTTGTTGTAATATTTTGAGGGCTTTTCTTCAAGTGTATGCCATCCTTCATGGTTTGGAAGATATTCTGCAGCTTATTATCTCAGGATCATAAGCTAGACCCCATTCCTCTCTCCCCAACCTCATCTCTGTTCTTCTTTCTTGCAGAAACACTGTTATTTCTGCTAATCTTGGTGTATGGCTTCACAGGTCACTTACCATCCCTGCTATACTCTCAAATTCTTTCTGGGAAATTCAGGCTGTAATTGTTTCATTATTTATCTTTCTTTTTGAAGGTCTGATGCCTCCTTTTCCTAAAATGTGGCCAGAGTCACTCTCTTGCTCTACACTGCTTTGCATTTGATTTGAAAGGAGAAAGAGGTTTGTTCATTTGTTTGTTTTATAACCTGCATCATGTAAGTAGTATTATTAAGTTTTTGTTGTGCTGCTCCAACAGGAGCAGGCAAAATACAGCCCTCAGGCTGAATCTGGCCCACCAGGCAATTTCATCCATCCCAACTAATTGTACCCCGCCCAGCCCATGCACATCGCTCCTACCCTCATGGGTGGCAAGGCCCAGCCCAGCCAGCACGCAGCTCCAGCAGGGCTGCTGCTGCTGCTGCTGCTACAGCCATCAAGGAACCTGCTTGACTTCCCTGGCATCCTGCTTGCTCTGGGCACCAGGCAGGGAAGCAGCAGGGGTGGGGGCAGAGGGAGAGTTGCATCTAAGCAGGAGCGTGGAGGCCAGGGCTAGGGCTAGTGGATGCGTGGAGGTCATGCCCAGGGCATGGAAGGAGCATGGAGCTTGGGTGGACAGGGTGTGGGTGTGAGGAAGGCTGGGGAAGTGAGGGGACCCCCTACACACTCCCCCACCATGATGTACAGCCCCCCACTGCTGTTGGCAGCAGCAGCAACAGCAGATGGCAGGCGCTTGTGGCCTGCGCAGGCACTGCCACCCAACATCAGACAGCTCTGGCCAGTGCTGCACATGATGGCAAGGAGCGCAGCCAGGCCAGCCCACCTCCATCATGTGAGGCTCTCTGCAGCACATGTGCAGCTCCTGGCACTCAACGGGCACCAGGACAAGCCTTGTGCAATGGAGCTGGCAGCCTGGCCCTACTCCCTGCCATGCAGGTCCCACGACTCCACCAGGAAGCAGGGGGCAGTTTTCCCGTTAACTTCTGGCAGAGTCCCAGGACCTGCAGGGCAGGGGGCAGAGAAGGTATTAGCTACACTGGGTGGGGATTCCCCTGGTGCCAAGCAAGTGCCAGGAGCTGGACATGCTCTATGAGGAACCTTGCACAATAAAGGTGGGCTGGGCTGGCTGTGATCTGGGTGGCAGCGCCTACACGGGCCATGAGCACCCCGATTGCCCCAAGTGCCTGCCACCTGCTGCTGCTGCTACCACTGGTAACAGGGGCTGAGCATCATGGGGCGTGTGTGTGAGGGGTCTCTACATCCCCCCCCCATCCTCCCTCACACCCCACAAATGTCACACACTCACACCCTGCCCCCACAATACCTCCACATATACACACTCACACCAACATCCTGTATTGCCCCCCACATATACAGCCACACCCCCTCACAACCCCCCACACCTCCCTCACTCCACCATACGCACACACCCCTCCCCAAACACACCCCCACACATAATATATGAGTAAGATTTTATTTTTTAGTTATTATGCAACCACTTCTCTACACAGTATGCAAACACAAATCATGACAAAAAATATGATTTGTCATAAAATTAAACTATGTTGTAGTAGTTTTTTTACTTTTACTGTATGATTGGGGGGGGAGGGGGGGTTGGTTCCAGGATGACAACCCTCCTCTTCCAAAAGGAGTACTTCCAAGGGGTAAAGGACAGGGGGACTTCTACTGGCAAAGGTCAGGGGTTAGGGGTGGGACTTCCTGTCCCAAGATTGCAACCAGGGAGCTGGGCACTTGTCAAGGGGTGGGGCTACCCTTGTGGCTCTCAACAGCTCACCAACCTTGTTAAGCAGCCCTCCAGCCAAAATAATTGCCCACCCCTGTGCTATAAGGTCCTGGATTATGATTTTGATATTCATCAGTCCCAGTCATGGATATTTTTCTGGAATCTCTCTTATGTAGATGATACAGTAAAAAATATACCTTGAAGCTCTGTCTTACAGTGTTTTAATGCAACACTTTCTTTTTCTTTGTCTAGTCTGATCACCCAATGTCAAGGAAGTCTGAGGATCTAGAATACTGACTATACCTCTAAGTGTTTTACCTATGACTGGTACCAATTACTGCTTTGTTTAGGACTTTGCATATCCTAATCACAATGAGGTGTTGTTTGTTTGTTTGATTTTTGGGGTTGATTGGTTCATTTTTATTTTTATTTTTTCTCTTCTACAGCCATTGAATGCCACTTTGGATTTTATTGTTAAGGGCAACCATGGCACTGAATGTGCTGTTCACAGCACATCTGTAGATAGCTTGTTTTTGCAATGTCCTAGTAGGCATTCTACACGTTTGAAAGCATTGGGGAATCTTTTCTTAATTTCCTTTTCTGTAAGATGTACTTTTATGAATTCCATCACCAAGACAGTAGGCACATCTACATGAGATGTTAACTGTACAGTAGCCTAATAACACTGAGCAGTAGTACATCACAGCACAGACAGTGCTAATGGGCTACTGAGCAGTAGCATCACTAAAACATTGTTCGTTGGTGCTACTGCACAATTACTGTGGTTACTGTGCATTTACTTAGTACTTGATTATCCAAGTACTGAACTTGTTACTGCGCATTTAATGTAGACTTGTATAATCAAGTACTAAATAAATGCACAGTAACTACTGTGTATAAATGTGTAGACATGCCCAGTGTTTGTCAAGCTCAATTATTTTAAGGTTATTAGTCCCAGTTTTGGTTTTGTTAGTGTATTTCATAGATTCATAGATGTAGGGTCAGAAAGGACCTAAGTAGATCATCAAGTCTGACCCCCCCAGCCCTGGGCAGACAAACCCTGGCTATGGTCTTGGGTCAGGGAGAGTGGTTAAACTCACCTTCCACTGAGTACGAAGCTGCCCTGCCCTGCTTACTTAGTACTGGCTGTGACTCCAAGGGAAGCCTTGGAGTGGCTAGCAAGCATGAGTTGAGCCCTGTAGGCATGTGGCTGCATTTCCTGAATCAAAAGTGAATGTGTGTTCATTTGCTTATCGGTTCAAACTCTATAGCTTAGACTAACCTGCAAACACTGAATCAATTCAGCCTCAGACTTTTTGACTCTCTGTACCTAGTCTTGGGGATAAATCATATTTCATTTGCATGTGGGATAAGCATAACTGCATAATCTCAATGTTTTGTTTGGATGCTACTTTCCCCTGTGATAGAAAGGTTTGGCCTGCATGCATACCTTTTGAAAGAAGATGGAGGAGGGCCCTCCCTTATCTTAGCACACTAACTTAGTAGTTATTTCACTTGGACAGGGAATGGAAGACCCAGGTTCCAACATCAGCTTCAAGAGAAGTGTGCATTTATACACACTTTTTTTCCTGCGATGCTCCGGAAATCTGCCACTTGAAGCAGACTAGATTAATCAAGTCTGCTTCGCACGAGCTGAAGAAACTTGTATAAGCAGTGAAAGGTGCATTAGCACACTGAAAATGGTGGTGGTGCAATTTTGGACTAGAGCACTGTAACAGGGGGCCTTCTCTGAGCTGATTTCCCTGTGGCCCAGCCACCTATTTCTGGGCTAACCACCCACCTTCTCGCCCACCATGCCTTGATGTTAATTAATTAATTAATGATCTTAATAAGTGGGAGGTTGCCCATTTCTTGCCCCGATGCCAGGGGCACAATCTATGGCTACGTACCTCCCCTACACTGCAGCCCATGCCTCACAGATGGCATCCTCTGTTGTCGATGTCACCGGCCCCACTCTGGGTCCCAGAATCCTACTATTTGATGCCCACCTGAATCCCTCCATTCAGGCGGTGCACTCCACCTTTATTTTAGGCTACATAGCTCCCTGAACTGCTTCCCCCCTACAGGTGTGGTCCCCCTGGGACCTTTGGCTACACTGGCCCTGGCCCCACCTCCAGGCCAGTTGGAAACCCAGGCCTTCAGCTCTGGGAATCCCTTGCAGTGGGCCCCTGGCCCTTCCGGTCCTGGCCCCAGCATTGACCAGTCAGAGGATGTCAAGACAGGTTTCTGAGTCTATGGCCCCACTCTCTCGCTGGGGTCTACCTTCCAGACCCTACAAGAGGGTAACCCACCTGGTTGTGAGAGCTGGGGTTCAGGCACCCTGACCCGCCTTTCACCAAGGTGGTAACTGGCCTGGCATTTCTCCCGCACCACTGAGAGCCCCACCAGGCCACCCACTCCTGGCAAGGTGCAGTTTTAGGTCATGCCCAGGACCAGGAGCCTCCAGACCATCTCTTACCACTCCTCCTTACCTCCAGGGTGTTCCATGAAGCCTTACAGCCAGGTGATGTTGCTGCACCTCCAGCCAGCAGCAAAATGCCCTGTTTATATGGGCGGCCAGAGCTCTAAAATGGCCATCGCAATTAAGCACCTGCTGGCAGCTTGGCCCCAGGTCTTAAAGTGGCAGGCACAAACAGTGCCCTGCCACAAGCACCTCTGAGATGTTTTAGTTCAAAAGCACACCACCGCCATTTTCTCAGTGTTGACATGCACTTCGTCACTTATACAACTGCAAGCATTGCAGCACCAGACGCTTGCACATGTAAAAATGCCCATAGAGAGCACTGCATAATGCTTATCCCATAGAGTCCTGGCTAGAGCACTTTGTAGGTAAGCAACAGTGACAGATTAAATGTTCCTTTAGAGACCTAGGACCTATATCTACTGCTCTGTGGGCAAGTGCACTAATCAAGAGGTTGTTGTAAATAAAAGGTAAGAGGGTTCTCTTCTAAGCGTGCTCATAAGGAGAGTGCTACTATATGAAATTCAAATTGCATGTCTATGATGTGACGATATAAGTGTCACTTAGGTGCATGAAGATACAATAGGATCCTGCCTTATCTATATTCTTTCTTGGCTTTACAAAATTTTCATTCCCTATTAACAGTTTTTAATCTTATGCCTATTTCTTCTGGGCTATGCATGCTCTACTTCCTTATTAAACTGGTCTTTAGTCTGTACCTTTCTGCTGAACTGTCCTCCCTGGAGTTGTTCACTAGTTGCATGCACTGTTCACCTGGTCCATTACTGCTTATGTGTGTGGCATGCTCAGGCAAAATGCTTGGTGTTGTGAAAAATTGTGCATATCTTATTCGGTGCTCAGGATTCCTCTTGCCCTGCACTATCAGCCTCCACATCCATTGCAAGCCTGCTCCTTCTATACCTTTTCTGTGTGGTTTTTTTTTAATGCTATTTGTACATGGCGTCCTGATGTTGCAGCCTTACCTCCTTGTTTGTATATCTAATTGCTGATCATACATCTCTGTTCTATCATGTACACAAGATGACTAGTGCTAGTGAGTCCTTTCATCTTTTTTTTTTTTTTTTTTTTTTTTTTTTTTTGCATTTGACAAAGTAGACTATTGCCTTTGAAAGTTCATGCCTCCTTGAACCAGTTAGTCTCTATGATGCCACCCTGGTCTACCTTCTGCCTGACTTCAGACTAATATAACTAACCACCTCTCTCTTGGATGTCTAATATGTCCAGTTGTTAGAATGCCTTTTTCTAATTTTAAATTATACACAATCTTTTTTCCCTTATATTTCTTTTTAATTTGAGCCTATTACGATTTCATCCTTCAATATGTCATCCCTATTTGGGAAAGGACAAACTTTTTATCAGCTGTAGCTAGGTCATCTACTCATCAGTTGTCACAATAGGTCCCCTGTTTGTCAGAACTTTTCTCTTTGTATGGAGGCATTATTCTTCAGAAAACAATAGGATTTAAATAGCTCAAGCAGTGTGTCTGGATTTTTCTTATGTGCTTCATTGAGTCTACCACTAGGCACCCATGCTTGTAAGCTATTTCTGCTTTTTTGCCTAATACATATTAGAAAATAATAAGGTTTAGAACCACTTATATGCCTCAGATCCTCCAAGAATTGGATCCATTAACTCCCTCCACTTTGCTCAATTCTTACATTTTCGAAGTCCATGGACTGCACATTTCTTACATTCTTCTGCTTGAGAGAGACAGCAAGTTTGCTTTCCATATGGGTTGAGGTAAACTGAAAGGGCTTTTATTTATAGAAATTTAAAACACTGTATTCTAAGCAGATCAATACAGCCCGTCCCCAATGCTTGACCCATACACCCAACAAGAGGCAGCATCCATGAGTCATTTCACACGCCTTTCTTAAAGGGACATGCCTAACCATATATGAACATAATTTAATTCCAATTTGAGAAACTAGTGGTGCTTGTAAAGTGCTATGAAATGGGATTGTATTACTATTAGGATTATTAACTGCATTCAATTGATTTTATATTTTTATATGCTAAAACACACTGCCTTAATATTGTCCCCTCCTTTAAAATTACTTACTAGCTTTAATAAAGTGTATCCACATAGTGCAGATGAACCACCTCCACCTTTCCACATACCTTTTATATAAAATGGTCCAGGTGTGCCTGAGGGATCCCCAAGAGATCCCCTCTTTAATTCATCCTAAAATATCCAGGCTGGCCCTGAACATAGAACTGTATTCACAATAGAGAGAAGTCCCAATAGTCTTCTATGGGTAAAGAATAAAAATGGCTCAGGAGGGGTCAGGAACTTTGTTCCCTGTCCAAAGGAAAATGCTAAGACCAGATCTGGTGCCATACAGCTTTCCCTCCGAGTTCTCTGCTTGTGGTAAATTGCATTATTGTTCAGCTTAGTGTGGTGAGCCATAAAGGAGCAAAGAGGTGAAGAGCACTGATTGCTGCTCATTGTTTTGTCTTGCTTGTCCTCAAACCAACAGGAAGAATCAGAAGATAGACTCTAAGTTACAAGGGACTGATAAGTGCTAATGTATTATTTTGCCTGTTGAGTGCGTCTCCCACATCAGGCGATTCACAGAATCAATGCTAATAAATTAAAATTGTTGTCTCTGATTAAGCTTACATATGTGAAAGTTCACTCTCAATTTAAAGGGAAAAAAGATGTGGGTGTAGACAACAAGGTCAGTCACCCAATTTTATTTTTAATAATGTATCAAGCCTTTGCAAGGGAGAGAGCTACTATTAGACAGCAACAGACAATTACTCTGCCAAACAAAACAGTAAGAAAGAAGAAAGTCAATTTGTTTACAAAGAAAGGGCTGTGATCACCCTTCAATAAAAGTCCTTCACCATTAATAGCTTAAAATAAAAAGGACCCCATTATAGCCATCAAGATATTATTGGGACATAAGAACACAAGACTAGAAGGGACCTCTGAGGTCTCTGAGTATCCTCAAGGTCACAAAATACAGTCCTCCAGGGATGGATCCAGGAGGGGTGCAGTGCCACAGTTGCATCCCCCTTTTAGACCACACCACAGGAGCAGCAGCCAGGAACTTTTTTTAATTACCTGAATAAGGTAACAATCTTCCCCCCACCTTCTCCAGTTCCCTTCCCTTTCCTTCCCACTGTTTCTGCTGTCTGCACTGTCTCTGGCTGCCTCGAGGGCAGGAGGAGCTCCAGAGCCACTCGCGCCCTACGCCAGCCAAGTTTCACAGGGGCCAGGCTCAGCCAGAGTCAGCAGCAGTGGGTGGGTTCATCCTCTCTGCCTGATCCCTCCATGTGTTCTCTCCCAGTCTGGGAGCAGGCTCAGGAAGGGGGAGCCCTCCCCACTGCCCCACAATCAAAGCCACTGCCCCCAGCAGCTTTGCATTGCATAGCAGCTGGCACACTGACAGCAGCAAGCAGCAGAAGCGGTGAATGATTTGGGGGGGATGTGGAGCTGCTGCTGAGCATGGAGGAGAAGGGATGGGTGCTGAGAGCAGAAGCTGGGGAAATTCTTATCTGATTTGGGGACTTGAGAAAGGCCCCTGCTTCTGCTTCTGCTCCTGTGGTGTGGTCCTGGTGGGGATGGTGAGAAGTTGGGAGTGGGGGTGCAGCCAACCATGAAGCACTGAGCACTGCTCCCACATCCCTCTTTACAAATCTTGCATCCACCAAAGCAGTCCTCTAATATCTCAGGCAACTAATTTCTATTATCCCATACAAAAGCCAATTGAGCTTCATCATGTGGGAAGTCTGGGTTCTTGCACCAACTCTTCCCATTGGGGGTCTGTTTCAAAGCCTCACTGCTTGGGTATGAGAAACCTTCTTCTAATTTCCACCCTAAGCTTATGGTTGGTGAGTGCATCTACACATATGTTTTAATGTGCTTTAACCTAGTTTAATGCTCATTAAAGCATCACTAAAAGTGCTATGTAGCTAATGCACATTAAACTAGGCTAATATTCATTAAGTGTCACTTAAAATCCATGTTCTTTAGTTAATGCACATTAAGTTAGGCTAATGCACATTTTTCTAGTACCTCAGGGCACTTTTACATGTGCTTTGGGGGTTGGGGGCAGAACTTTAATTAGAGCACCTTCAAGAGCCGCTTTAATTAAAGTGCCACAGCGTCTCGTGTATCAGTGTCCCCATACTTCAAAATGGCAATGGGGGCACTTGAACTAAAGCTCATTTGACACAGGAGGCTAATCAAGCCTGGTTAACCAAGTCAGCTCTGACACGCTCTTGTACAGGCACCCTTACAATGGAGGTACTAGATTTAATGTGCATTGACTGAAGCACATTAACGCACATGTAGGCACACCCAGTTATTAATAAGTTATGCTTGTACCAACTTTGTCCTTTAATTAAAGCAGCTCTTCTTCCTCCCTGGTGTTTACTGTCTTCATGAATTTATACAGAATAATTATATCCTTGGAGAATGTATTGTTCATTGATGTAAGGAAAAACAGATGTAGCAGTGTCATTAATATTAGCACTAACATGCCCCAATCTCAGTTACTTGGGTATTAATCAATAAAACTATTCCAAATTTAACATCACTATACCTGAGAGCAGAATATAACCCTCTGAAGCCTGCCATGTAATCCAGTGAAATTACCAACTCTCAACTGTAAATCCCAGTGCTAAGTAGTCAAATACTTCTGAATTTTGGAAAAACTTTGGCACCTAATGTCCTAAGGCTGTACCAGAAAAATACCAGAACAATGCATTAAAAAATGTCTTGCACTTATCGTTCATTTAAAAAAAAATGCTGGAAAGTTTTTTTAGAAGAAATCCACAAAAGTAATCCAA